>NW_020455590.1:318085-421387 GCF_003342845.1 Nothoprocta perdicaria
AAAAAAAAAAAAAAAAAAAAAAAAAAAGGGCTTTTTAATGCTGGTTGCATTCTCCATTCTTTAAATACACACATAGGTCTTTCTGACTTTGACCAATAACAGTTGTTTTATATATGGTATAAAAGCTCCACACAGAAGGATATTTCTCTCTTATCAACTTAAGTTTGAAACATAAAATATAATTATCCTTGTATCATTATCTTAGCTTGCTCAGTTCAAAGAAATAGCACACAATCTGGAAGTGATTCTCTGCCAAAAAAATGTGCTAGCCTTTTCTTCTTCTAAAATCTGAATAGCAGATAGGAAGGAGACAGCAGAATCCTTTTCCTCTATCTCTGTGGTAGTAAAAATACGAGTATATTCTTCTTTATTTACCTACACAAAGTCCAGTATCAAAAATTACTCTTCTTTTAGGCTTCTTACAGCCTAAGATAAAAGCCTTTGAAATGAATGACATGGAAGCTGCCTCAGTAAAAACAGGCTGCTTTTCAGACATACTGAGTGCTTTCTGATGCCCAAGGAAAACACAACATAGGGCAACCAGAAGTGAGGTCTGTTTTATCAGAAGTACTGGGTCTGTTTTATTCTGTGTAATCCAATATGTTAAAATATCTTCCATGTTACTCCATTGAAGAGTAGCAATGGCAGCTGCATGAGGACTAAATCAGGTTAGAAACATGAACACTAAAAATTTAACATATATTTTATAAATCTTTATTTTCCGTATGTTCTGCTGACTTTGACAAATTAGAGTAGAAGCAGTTATTCCATGTGTTAGGAATACTGTTCAATTGACAGTAGACAGGTACAATATGGACATTTGCACAGGAGCTAATTAAACCTAGGTTCTTAATGCTAATGGACAAATCAGTATACTTAACAGCTCCTATGGAGTTACTCATCCCTGCTTAAATTAGATTTTTAACGCAGGTCAAATGAAGCAGACTTTTAAAATAGGTTATTAGCGAACCTCACTAATGGTGTTTGTTGCTTTTCACTGATTATGAAGGCAGCATGGGTGACGAAGTCAACTGTAGTGAGGTGAGAGATCTCCAACTAGCATCTTTACCCAAAATGTAACAGAAAGTTGTTCAACTTCTTTATCTTGGGGTCACTGGAATTCTGCCAACAGGGATTTTGCTGTCTTTTGTCATCTCCAGCAGGTCAAGAGAGGTAATTGTCCCCATCTATGCAGCCCTGGTAAGGCCACATCTGGAGACTGTGTCCAGCTCTGGGCTCCCCAGTACAAGAGGGATGTGGAGCTGCTGGAGAGAGTCCAGCGCAGGGCTACCAGGATGATCAGGGGCCTGGAACATCTGCCCTGTGAGCAAAGGCTGAGGGAGCTGGGCCTGAACAGGCCTGGAGAAGAGAAGGCGGAGAGGGGAGGCAGTGAGGAGGAGGGGGCCGGCCTCTTTTCAGCGGTGGCCACTGATAGAAATAGAGGAAATGGCCACAAGCAGAGGCACCAAAAGTTCCATGGGAACTTAAGGAAAAATTTCTTGACAGTGAGGGTGACAGAGCCCTGGCACAGGCTGCCCAGAGAGGTTGTGGAGTCTCCTTCTTTGGAGATCTTCAAAACCTGCTTGGACTCAGCCCTGTGCCCCGTGCTCTAGGAGACTCTGCGTGTGCAGTATGGTTGGACTAGATAATCTCTAAAGGTCCCTTCCAGCCTTAAGGATCCTATAATTCTAAAATGTGCATATGTATACTTCGTGCAGTAGAAGATGATGTGAAGAGGCAAACACTAGAAAACACTAGAAAAAATGATTTATTCAAACATGCTGCCACTCTTACATAGTTGTACTGCTATGAGATATAAGCTGGTGTTTCTAAAAGGTTCTGCATTGTACAGTGGGCTGATACCAGCCTAGTTCATTGCATGATATATGCATACCTTATAACAACAGCAATTAAGACTGCTATATTCCCTGTATTAGTTGAGGATATGTCTATGTTGAAGCAAGTCGTGTACGGAGAGTAGCTGTGGATATTTAGGGATACAAGAGGACCACTAGTAAAGTAGTGTTTAATGGGAGGACCACTAGTAAAGTAGTGTTTCTCATTGTCCTTCCCAGAGATCATTGCCAATGACTACTCATACTCACAGTGTTCAAAGCCAAAAAGGCATGAATATTTCTTCAACGAGGTCATTTTTAAATTGAAGGTGGAGATGGAGAATGGGCAATATTCCACCATTCTTAGCTCAGCATTGGTTTTTGTTGTGTTCTGTTTGTTTGTTTCATTTTGTTTACCAATGCTTGTAGACAATACAGTCTCCTGGTCCAGATTTTCCAACATATTTTAACACCCAACAATAGATAAAAGCATATCTACTACTTACCACAAGTAAGTACCTAAACATTTTATGATAGTTACCAGAAGCAGTATAGCAAGCTGCCCTGAAGGAGCAGCAGGATACATGTAATCACCACACATGTACATATGACTCAGGCATCAATAGGCAACACTTAGTTATAGGATCCATTAATGTATTACTACGCACTCCTGGATCAGGAGCTACTGGTCTATCGTGATTACCCAAGGGTCAATATTATACTTTGAATTCCAGTACAGCAGATTGAGCTACAGTAGATTTCAGAGTAGATTTTACATTAGTCTTTCATAGGTGTGATGTAGCTCAAGGGGAATAGTCAACTTCCTCAGTCAACTATAAGTATTGGTAGATTTTTTGAAGCAATTTCCAATACCTTCCTCATTAAACAACATAGTTGTTATGACAACAAAAATATGAGATAGTGCATGATTACTTGATATGCTGTTCTAGTATATATTTCAATTGGTACATACAAGGATACAAGATATTGGTTAAAATTAAATTCTACAGTTAAACAATCCAAATAATTGCAAGAGCCTAAGATCCTCCATCAAACATGTTATACAGAGAATAACATATATACATGTGGCACAGTCCTTACTGGTGCAATAATAGCAAGATATCTTCTATAGGGAGATGTTCTGTTTTATTTCACAATCTATTACTCCATACTTCATACTGGAATTAGACTGAGCAATCACGAATATGACTTTATGGTGCAATATTATGAAGACATAAGCAACATAAACAAACCTAGGTATGACTACACATTTTGCATGAAGATTTTTCCAACTTCAAATCGGGCATTTCTGTAGATAGTTGAAGCACCAATTGAGAAAGTGTTTTTAAAAAGTAATGGATCGGTCCAAAGCTGCCCCTGGAATAAACCAAGAGGTATATTGCAGCCCATACCAAGCAACCAAACAGTATATTGGAAGTATCCTGAGCTAGCACAATCTGGACTATAGGTAGACCTGCAGACATAGTGTCCTAGCCATATTAACATGCCTTTCACAAACCACCCTATTCTAGAGGGGTTTTTTTGCCATATCTTAACTCATCTTACATAAATCAGAAGAGAAGTCATTGCTTTCACATGAAGATTTATGAACACCAAGTCCTGGGAACCATAACCACAAGCAACAATGAGCAATTGAAAAAATTAAACTATTACAAAGGAGATGACTTGTTTCAAATTGGATGATAACCAGAGATCCACTCATATTCATTCAAAGCCTTCTCAGAAGTATTTGTTCCCGTTGGACTGGTCCACATAACTCATCAGAAACTGTACAAAACAGGCTTTTTATTGCTTGCCACTTTGCTTCCTGAAGTTGAAACACCCTAAGAAAAGAGACAGGGAAAGTGAATACCGCATGGATATCAGATGCATTAGAGACAATTAAAATACTGTCTCTCAATAAGCACTATCTTCTCTAAAATCCCTACTTGAGAACATGTAATATCTGCAAAGATAACAGCAGTATAACACACGATAAAGCGGATTGACTTCAATCAATGGACAGCCAACAATCTGCTGTGCTGCGTACAGTGGTTGGCTCTACCTGATTGAAAGCCAGCTGGTTTGAAGCCAGAGTTCAGTATTGCTTTCTGCCTTGAACCATGCTGAGGTCTTTCAAACCTCTGCAATCATTTAAGCAGCCTTCACCAATGCTCCCTTAATGTTTAGTCTTTATTTTAACACATTTAGAACCATGAGGTAAGCAAGTTTTGCAAATTTCTAAAACTACATATTTGAAGTGCGTTAGAACATTAAATTAAAGCAAAGTTAAATCTATAAACTCTCCCAGCTGAGTGAATATCAACTTTGCAAGTCTTTAGGACAACATCATGTTTAAAAGAAAATCTCTGCCTCCTGCAGCCTTCCTATTCTCAGACATATATCTGGATAATATCCAGTTGTCATTTTTAAAAATAATCTCTTATTTGAGTAATAAAGAAATAGTTCTTACATAAGCCTTTAGTCATACAAACCAGCAACCAGATAGCTCAGTTAAGTGCTTAAATCAGAACTGCTAGAAATAAATTAGGAAGATCGGTTTCAACAGACTAAGGTGTTCATTGTGTCATAGTCATTCTCCTGAAAGGCACCACAAACAGATTGTTAGTCACTCCAGGGAAGCCTCCAGCTTCACAACAAGGTGTCCTTCACTCACTAAGATGATCACAAGATGACTAAGATGACCCTTACTAAATAATGTCACTCATGTAGTTTAACATAGTGACTGCCATGTGAAATGACCAATATCTCAACTCGGTCTGATATACAGCTCTGTTGCCATAACATTTTGAGTGAAAAGTCAGCTGAATGAACTTTCAATTTTATGTGGTGAATGCAGGTGTGAGGTTGAACTGAGGAACACCCCTGCCCAACACGCAACAGGAAACAAAGCTGCATGTACATATTTGGGGAGGATTTCTTGATTTATCTAAGCGATGACAAGTTATTCCATCCGAGTGACTGTGAGGCAGTTCTGTTGCCATAGTCACTACTGGTGTTGACACACTTGCAATAGTTATTGAAATCAGGAACTTCAGAGTATATAAAAACCAAAAATGCTTGGGGCCTGATTCTCCTGCTGTTTCCACCAAAAGATATCGCACTTAATGTCATATGTTATTTCAGGTTGGCAAAATTCTTAGGAGATTAGACCCAAAAGCACAAAGGGTCTGATAAATGAATCAAACATTTTCAAGTACGTAATCTTTTAGTAGCTAATACTGAAGCAGTATACAGCTCTTAGAAAATCAAAGAGTCTGAGAATAAAGCAGAAATTTCTGGTTAGCATTACATTTAGAAATTCCATAAAGGTTTAACTAGTGCAAATCAGCATAGCCTTCAGGAGTGAAGCTCTAACCATTTATATCAGAAAAGGGCAGGGTCAAGTATCCGAGGCTATATTCATCTCAAGCTTGTTCTTATGAACTTTTATGGTCCCAGTTCCACTTACTGAAAACGGTTCTTCTCTTAGAAACCTGATATTTCCCAATATGAAACTTTCACCTGTGGGACAGAGACCTAGGAAATTTGTCATTTCCGTCATTTATCTCCTCCAGCTGCACTCTTTGGTACTTTGCCATGAGCAGACAAGTTTCATGTAGAATTTTACAGAGAGCCCTGCTGTTTAGAAAATTGTGGAATTCATTTTATTAGCAGCAAATATCAACAGCTTCCATAATTTCCTACAAGAAGATGACAACATACACACTATCAACAAGACAGTATTTCTCAGGTAGCAATATATATAGAAGGTCTGACTTAAGAGTGAACTCTCTAAATCCTTACCTGATTGCAAAATGGACAAAGATCAAACTAGAAAAAAAAAAAGGACCGTTTTGACAAGTACAGTGCCCAAATTCACAGTTCTCAGAAATTATACTACTTCACCAAATTCTGACTGATGTCATAATTTGCAATTCCCATAAGATACGAGGAGAGTGTTTATGCATTTGTAGATATATACTGCTTTGTTCAGTTTCAAATCACATACAGATATGTGCAAATTAAAGAAAACAGTAAAGACAAAGCCACTTCAACACAGCTACAGCTATGGAATAATAATCATATTTGACTTCAGCGTATTTTAATTTAACAGGACTCTATCCTATGTTTTGAAACACGACAGGCACATAAGCAGTCCAGGAGGATATGTCTACATCAGCAAGCAGCTTGGCATAACAAGAGCAGATCAGCAGATAAAAGCAGTGGGTGCCCAAGACCTGTGCCTCTGTCCTGTACACAGTTCAGGGTTTTACTTAAGCTAGATTTAGTCTGGTGCTCTGAGTAGAAAATCTCCATGACCAATACGGTTCAAAGATGCATCAAGAACCAATCACCAGTTTGGATCCAACCAGACCTAGCAGGGACTGCAGACCTTCCAATACATACCTGAAGAAGAACTTAGGGTTTAGTTTTGTGGGAGAGGAATCTAGGTTGCACATGCCTACATCACTAATGAACTAAACCAACACATATGAATATGCATATGGGGAAAAAACTTGTTCTCACTCTGAAAAAAATCATTAATATAGATTCAACCAGAGACCAGATTAAATTACTTTAGAACAAGTAAAAACATGTCTGAAGAACTGTGCTCACATAATGGTTAACCATGTTTCACTCTCTATCTGAAATATGTATTGAACAGAGATCCACAGAGGGTTGCCCTCATGTTTTTGATGTTTTTGCTCCTTTCATTGACAGCTTGTATTAAGAAACAGAGGATAAGCTTATTTAAATTTGCCAACAACACAAAGGTGGGATGCTTGGCAAGTATGGAAGCTGGAGACCAAAAAAATTAAGCTGTAATTCATAAAAGACACCTAATTGAGAATCATATTTATCTACACAAACATGCAACTCAAAACTATTGTCTCGGTACCAGTTCTGGAGAAGAGCAACTTTAGCAATTCTGTCATTGGCTGAACATAGATAAAGAAACGATTCCGTGGAAAACAATGAAATGGCACAATGGAATGATCAAGTAAGAATACAGCGTATAGAGCAGGCAAACTTGGTAAGGCTGTACATAGAACACCATGTGTACTAGGTCTGTAATAAAAATACTCCTCTTCCACCTATATGTGTCTGCATGTACATCCTCGTCTATTATTATTATCATAAACATGTACTCTTAAAATGCTGAACAACCTTCATCGGTATCAACAAGACAAAATGAAAGCAGCACAATTGATCCACTCAGACCAATAACAATAATCATCGCTGACTGTCTTATTACTTTAAACACCCTTTCTGTAGGGCCACTAACCATCTCAAGTCAGCCAGAGAGGAAATAAGGTCATAACATGACCTCATCTGTCATGGTGTTGGTCAACATCTCTCTTGCTAGACACCATCAGCCTTCTGTGCTACAACCCCTAATTATACCTGTGTATTCCAATCTTCTCCATTCTCCTCATTCACTCTATTTACAATCATTGGTGTAATTTCTCATAAAAGAAATCTAAGCTTTAGTGTCTGAGAACCCCAGCACAATTCCTAGAACTTTTCTTTTCCTAGACTACACTTTTTTGGGGATGCTTCATGACTAAAGCAAATGACAGAAACTCTGCAAAGGAGACCTCTTAAATTATCACTTGCTATTTTAAACAATAGAAGGATTATGGAAACTGTGACCAATGGAAAAAAAAATCCTGGGTACATTTTTCTGCTTCCTTTTCTTCCTTATTCTACTGCTCATTCAGTCTGAGTCAATGAGGCCAGAGTTCCCCTTTGCTGAGCCTGCAGTTTGGTTCTGGTCTTCTCTGAAAGGGACAATGACAGATTTTAAAACTTTTTTTTCAAAAAGACTTCAAATTCTGTTCATCATGAGGTGCTCCTGTCAGTCTTAGCCAGGCCCAGACAGGATTGCAAACCCTCAGGAAAATTAAATGAAGTCTGTAGATTAGTGTAGATTAAGAGAGCAAGAGAGCATTCATCACAGATATATAATGTGTGGTGCTGTGAACACTCACTTTAGCACGAGATCACCATCTTTCTGAACTTCAAATTTCTTTTTTAATAGGCAGGGCAACTCCTGCTCAACCAAGTCTACTCTATGTTCATGAGGTGTGAAGATGGGCCAGGTAGGAGAAAAACACCAAATCAGAAAGTACATTAACAAGAGACAGTTCACTAACAAGAGACATAAGAAGAAACTATGTAGGAATTTTGCCTGTTTTCCTGAGCAATACGTATGCAGAGCGTTCAACAAACATATCTGGACCCTTTTATTCTGGTTGGCCTTTTTGGATGAAAATTTACTCAATGGACTGCATAGGGTGATAAAATGTGTAGAGAACTGATTCATAGAATGACTTACATATGTGAAGCTGAGCTACTAATATAAAAATACAAGTGAAAATACATTTATTAATCATCTATAATAAACAAATACTATAAGTATGTCAAGCTCTGTTCATGTTTAGCAAAAAGGTACAAGAAGAGATCATTTTTAGAAGCTAATTTTTTTTTATGAACCATGAAAAACTAAGTAATCATTTGCCATCTTCTTTGATTATGATAAACACCTTTCTTTTTTTTTAACTCCACGCTCTAGTAGGCGGTTTTGACAATGGCACTTCCAGGTTTAGTTAACAAATTATGAGCACTTGTAAAATGAAATCCTAAGTGCAAAATACCAAAATCAGTGTTATGTAAGTAGGACATCACTTAGCCAGTAATGCCCCAAATTCCAGAATTTCTCAATGTGATTTCATCAAAAGATACAAAGTAGCATTTTACCAAAAAGTATATTTGGAATATAATACGTCTGATTTAGCCATTTAGCTTTCAGATCCCTAAACTGGAGTGAATGTATCCCACACAAATTTACTGTTATAGAATCATAGATGCATAGAATCATTATGGTTGGAAATGACCTTCAAGATCATCAAGTTCAACCATATACACAACTACAATATCACTGTTAGAACTACAAACATGCTAAATAATAGTATAAAAACTCAAACAAAATGTAACAGATCCCTTTTCCAAGCAAAGAACAAGCAAGATCCAGCAATCACTTCTGGTATCATCTTCTCACATCTTCTGAACCAGCACTGGCACGCAAACCACATGTTGAGAAATGCTGCCTATGGTGCAAGTAGAGCAGGTGTATACTCAATATAGCTTACAAGTAGTAATCTAGCTGTGGTAGCTCAGTCTTCAGTACAAACTGAAAACCCAGGCAAGGACTTGGCATGGTCCTGAGCGCTTTCTCCCTTCTCCTCAGGGTTTGGGAGCCTGTGCTCAAGGTCAGCTTAGATATCACCACAGATGTCCAGCTTTGAATCTGTCTTTGTGACAGCTCTGCTAGGAAGCCTCAGCAGTGGCTCTCACTTTTTCCTTCAAGAGTAGCTTGGGTTATCCATAGCTTCACTATGGATTTGTCCAGTGATCTGGACTCTTTTCTGAACCTTATTGTTATCAAATCTGCTCTGCTTTCCCTGCTTAGATCCAGCCTTCATCCCTGCTGCAAAAACCTTGCCTCTGCCTATGTTCATCAGGTTCAGCTCCTGACCCACTACGCAAGAGCAGCACCTCCTACCTTGCTGCAGCTTGACAGTATCCAGGATCACAGAAAGAATTATGAAGCTCTGTTGAAGACTGTATAGTTTGTTACAGTGATTATAAACTCACTAGACATGTAGCAAGAGAAAGAAATATTTTGGTCATATTTGAGGATTAGTGAATGAAAGTCTTTTATAACAAAGTATAAAGTGTTGGTATGAAAAGTGATAGGCCTGGTTAAAAGGAAGAGTAAGTTTCATACGAAGAAAGGCTCAGTTTTTCAAACATCAGTTTCAAATGAGCATAAATTCAACTTTAAATGGTTCTCTGCTTCAGAAACTATATTTATTGTGACAGCAAATTATGACAAATATGACTATAGGTCAGTACTTCATAATTTTTCCTTGAGGCTCACTGCTCTCAACTCCTTCTGATGTATAGCAGAGTGACTGTAACATTGAGAGAATGACATTCTTGATAAATAAGTCCCATATGTACTGCAAATTGCCTAGTTTAGAGTGCAAATGGGAACCACCTACCCAGGGAGCTCTTCGAACACTACACAGAGCAGAAGACATTCAGTCAAACAATGAAAGGGCAGTGGTTATCTGACACATAATCAAAGGGTCCTATGAGGACTTCCATTCTCTATAAAAGTGGTTGCAAAGGCAAGCCAAAAGCTGTAGGTTCATAGCATACCTATAGTTACATTTTCTTTGAACAATGCAAAGTTAGTGTCACCTCTCCTTGCCTATATGTATTAATAATATATAGGCAGAAACCATATTTATATAAATGCATTTCTATATATATGTATGCATATATAAATATATACACATAAAAATAATTTGTGTCTGTCCCTGTCAATGTGGAAAGATTTAAGCATCTACCTGTGTCCCTTCTCTACAAAAGTTTTGATCATTCGGGAAATTTAACATAGAGAGAATTACAAAGAGAACTCAGAAAGGTAGATAGATTGTTTTTTGTAACAGTATTTTGTTAAAGTTGTTAGTGTTAACTGCATATTAATTGCATGATAATATATATAATCACATATAATATAATAGCATATAATTATTACTTTGTAAAATATGTTACATGTAATTATATACTCCTTATTGATTGAATATTGATAATTAATTATATATTACAATTTGTTACAGTATTTTGTAACTCCTAAGTTATATTTATCTTCAACCTGCTGTGACAGACCTCAGTAAAACAAAAACAGATTTTTATTAAATAGCCTGATTTTAAAGGAGAGTTTTTGATACAGGCAAGGGCACATGAACAATCACTTGCCTCGTAACTGAATAGAAGTAAGGTATCTAAATTCTTAGGCAGTTTTGAGTACTCCAGCCAACTGAATTTTGACAGCAAAAAAAAAAGAAAGAAAAAAAACAAAGAGAGAGAGTAAACAGATATGACAGATAACTGAGCTGTCTATCAGGCAATATCTTTTCACCATTACACTTTCCAAGAGTACTTTTGCTAGAGTATTAATGTATCACAGTTAGCATCTAAGCACTTCTAAGAACAAACGTTTCCCAGACAAGCATATGATAATTACTTTTTAAGATATATAATTTGTGAACATAAATCCTTATGAAAAGAGTAGAAACATCCACAATGGCTCATCTCTCTTCTATCTGCATTCGGCAGAGCAATATGGGTCTTCTAGAAAGTGATTTACAGCAGGAGTGTAACCATATTGTCCTTCATGAATAACCCAATTTCAAGTTTAGATTTTAGCCAAACTTTGCCCTCGTTTCTCACCAATGACTACAGAAGGAACTAAAGACATCTTCATTTGGCCAGCTAGCCTTTAGGAATACCCTTTTATTATGCCTGACTAAGGCTACTGAAGCAAAACAGTAGATTGCCTAAAAATTCACTGGACAGATGGAAAAAGACAAAGCCTTGCAATAACAAGCATATAATCCAAGTCAGAACACTGTTCAATGTAAAAAAGATTCCAGTTTTCCTTGGTCATTATGTGTGACCAATGAAGTATGAGCCAGTGAACTTCACCTAAGTTAAGAAGACAAGAAGAAGGAGAGGTTTGGAATACTTTTTAATACCTCATTTTGTTTCATAGGCACATTAGGAAGCAATAGCCCTTCTTATGGTTTGTGTACCGGTAAATTTAACTCTGCAGTGTTAATTTATATCAATTTATCTATCAATTTATATCATTTTATATTCAGTGATTCAAACTCAGTTACATGAAGTTGTAGCATGTCCTGGACAATTTTCTAAAGTATCGTTTTGAGAGCAGAATTAATACTTTCCACTTAGTTCACAGCTGAGAGTTATTTTGGATTAGAATGCTAAGTTGCTTGCTTCACATTTAGACTGCTCATACCATAGGGCAGACCTAGAGGAACAAGAGATGTTCTTCAAATCACATTCAAAGCAGAAAAGCAGATGGTGGGCTAACTAATACAGCTGATGACCGAAATCATGAAAATTTATTATGAGACAATGATTGTTAACAAACAGGAACCAGAGCTGAATTCAGATGTCCAAAAACAAACAAAAAAAATCCTCAAATTTTTGGATTATTTTCCAGGTAGTAATTGTGACAGAATTAAAGAGTTTAACTCATCAGATTTGATATTGAGGTACACAAAGCTTACCCTTTTTCCAGGGAGCTGATGAATCTATACTGTAGAAGGCTTAGAATATCTGCAGGATTAAGTAATTGATCTCATGAACAGGCTGGATTGATGGGAAATTTGTTTTAATTTGCTTTTGCAATGTCAGAGAGCAGGCTAAGGAAGAATTAACCTCCTATTTTTGACTTCTTTTGTGTGTGTGATTGGACTACATAGGAGGATGAACCATCTCTTTTTCTCTCATAGTCCTCTTCTAAAAGAAGTTTTTGCAAAACCATTTCTAAAGGTGCTTTATAGCTGTCAGAGGCACATGCTTTGAACACCTAAAGGACGCTTGAAGACAAAAAATAAGCCACAGTGTAGAGTTTAGACACTTCTAGGAGTTGGCAGCAAGTAAAGAGAAGTTTTATGTCTCTCAGTTTTAAATTTAGGCACTTTCTTCCTCTTTGGGGATCAAATTCCAAAATACTAAATAGGGAGCAAAGAGACAGACTCTTAGAAGACCTTTCAGTGTGAATATAACAGCTACCTTGCAGGTTAGAGAATATTTATTTTGATTTAGTTTCCATATGTTTTGGAGAATCTCCAGTTTTCAAGTCAGGATCTTCCATTTGATGGTCAGATAAAGCAGACAAGGATAAATCAAGTCAAGTCCTAAGCAAAAGAACATACACAGTTCTTCTATTCCAAACTAAAATCACACACGTCTTATCTCCATTCACACTGCCCTCCCTTTCACCGTCTCAAAAAAAAAAAAAAAAAAAAAAAAGTTGATGATTAATTACCTTTTTTATTACTGATCAAAGAAACATATTCAGAATTAAGAAATCATGAATTTGAGTTAAATAGGCATTGCTTTCATGATTTGTGTAGTATAACTTGCTTTTGGATGTGGTTAAAATGCAGAGTATACTGCAAAAGTAGTAAATAACTTTGTAAGCAGAAATTTTATTCCCTTCAAAATTCAGACAAAAGTATAGAATCAAAAATATCTGCTCAGTTTCATGAGGTTAATATTCTTCTACAATTGTACTAATATGAAAAATGTCATTCTTCTAAAATCATACATGACTACGATTTCAAAACAGGTATTATACTTAATATTAAAAAGAGTGCTCAGTTAGGATGCTATACTGAGAAATGCCGGTGGGGCTTCATGTAGCAGTGTTTATCCAGGCAAAACTCATATTTGTTCATGCAAATGTCCAGCCTTGTCACATAAACATTAATTTGTTTGCATAAAGAAGATATTTTTCCTGGCAAAAACTTTTGAGTGTGTTTTACCATCTAGTCCCAGACTATTTAATGGACTTTTTAAAAGAATGTTAACAGGTAATCTTTTTGAAGCTTGTCAAAATGCTAAAAAATTGAGGCATAGGTATTTGTAAATTCATTGACTGTGATGAATCTTGAATACAGAGTTTCAGAAAGAATAACATCATACAGAATGGAAGAGCGTCTACATTTAAAGCAATAGCCTGGGAATATGGAGATAAATGTTTAGTTCTTGTTGCTGCTACAAGTTCTTCAGATATTGAACAAGTAACCTAATCTCTCAGTCTCTCAGTACATAATTGAAAATATGGGAATACTAGTACTTATTTTTCTGACTAACTTAATCTTTAAGATTTTTGGAAAGAGGATTGTCCCTCTAGTTATACGTGGTATGATGAGTGCTTGTAGAAATAGGATCAATTTCTGCTAGAAGTTCCAGGAACTACAGGAGGAAGAGTGGACAGTATACAATTCCTTAATTAAGGAATTCCTTAATTAAGTATACCATTCCCTAATTTCCTTAATTTCCTTAATTTCCTTAAAAAAAAGGAACAAAATTCTTATTTTCTTTTTATTAATACCCAACGAACTAAAATATTTACTATAACTTTTGAAGCCTGGGGGATAAAAATCAATACTGTAAATATGTTTTGTTTCAACTAATTTTAAGTTTAGTTATTTTACAGAATTAAGCTAAGTATATTAGCCTTGACAATCATGACAGTAAGAGCACACTGCTACTGCTGACCTATCTAGTGGTAGTAAAAATGACCTTTTTTTGCCATGTATCTCTCTTTGGCATATATATCTTTTTTTGGCAAAGACTTATATGTGAAATCAGACAAATCTTTAAAGAGAGAGTTTTTACAGAGTGATGTGAAATAAAACCTGTGTCAGTTCTGTCCAAGAATGCAGCCATTCCTTTGCAGCCAGGACTGTAAGACTGCGACAGGTTCACACAGGCTTCCACTGCAAGTCTGCAATGTTGTGTCCCAAGTAAAACCAACATTTTTCTCCACACTCCAAACTTTAATATTTTTCATTCAACATCTTTTTCATTTTAGACAAGTACGATTTGAGACCATTGACAATGCCTCTCTTTTAGAAAAAAATGGGCCAAGAGAAAAGGAACATCAAACATACAAGGAACATATAATATATAAGCAATTATAACTAAGGCAACATAAACATCTGACTTATGTTGGCTGATCATTAGCCATTGGCTTTTTTTTCCCCAAAAATGAAATGAAAGCTCAAAAGATGACCAGTTCCAAAGCAAATCCAACTGTTCAATTTGGGTGTTGTTTTGTTGTTTTTTTTTTTAATTCTTTCTTTTTTCACCTAGTTTATGAAATGTTATTAATTTCTGAAATGAGGTATTTGAGTAAAGGAATCAACATTTCCATTTAGAAAATGTCAGTATTAGTATGATAACTTTTCATTTAAAATAAACTGTTTTCATAAATCTTTTTATTTACTCTTTGTACAAAGTAAGCAATCAAAAGTGTTTCACTCAGCTCTACTTGGCAGCATTTCTGCACATGTCTTGGTTTGTGTTACTGGTGTAGAAAAGATTTTTCAGCCTCTGAAAGCTCATGAGACTTGCTTCAAAGCACCAGTGTAAATATTTATGGCAAGGAAATGAAAGGAAGTCAGAGCATACATTTGGTAAGTCTGATAGCATCATTTTGGAGTGACCGAGCATTATAGAATGTTAGGATATACCTGGGCTAGCATTAAGCTATACAGGCCTTTGCATAGGCTGCAAAAATCAGACATAAATTTGGGTAAGCAAATCTGGAAGCAAATAACCCATTCAGAGCACTCTAGCTACATGGCTTTCATTACACTTAAGTGGCCATCTCTCTGTCTGCAATCTGTATATTCCTGAAGTCCCATCACTGCCAAGTTCATTCATGTTGGAAGACCAGCAACTAGAGCAAAACAAAGACCTGCACTCTAACATTATATATTACATCCACAGAACAAAATAGAATCAGTAAGTGACCAGCTCACATCCACTGACACACTGGACAGCCAGTGACCTCTATTTTGGCCATTAAAGTGTGCCAATTTATCTTTTTAGCTTCAAAACTTCAAGCATGAGTTCAGCAGAAAAAGTACATCTGCATATCCAATATCATATAACCACGAGCGAAAGCCTGTGTCCTTAAATAGCTCTGCAGACTAGAGCCCAACAAGCTCACCTGCAAGACAGTAAATCTCTCCTTGAGTTGGGACATCTCTCAAGGTTACTCTCTGGTTGTTAAGAAAACATCTGACAAGAGACGTTATAGAGGTAAGAAACCAAGACTCAGGCAATAACCAATGTGCAATAAGATTCTCGTGCTAGGACTACATCCCCATCTTCAATAAACTTGTTTGCAATAAACCAAGAGTTAATGCCTCCCACTCCTCGTGACAGTCTCCATCCCTCCTCTTTCATGGCTACAGATACAGTGAAATGAACAGAGATGCTATTTGCTTTTTGCTATGCATGCTCAGAAAATTGTTCCCATACATTGACAATGAGATTCAATGAGCATTTATCTGCAGAATCAGAGAATTCATGAAACTATAGTTCTGTCAGCTATTACCTTTGCTTAAAATTTGCTGGTGAATGCCATGATTTTTGGTTTTACTCCTTCAGAAGGCAGTCAATGAAGGGCTGTATTAATTGATTCTCCATGTCAGCAGACACTATTGAAGTAAGACATATAATTATCTTCTTTCCCTTTTTCCTCTTTTACCCAGATGGGTTGAGTGGAAGCATTAAGCAGACATCTGAAACCCTATCAGGCCAGAGAAAAAGAAAATCCATATGTTAGCTCTCATGACTTATTTCAGAAAGACCCATATTCTGGGAGGTAGACCCATAGCCTGGTGAAAAAAGCTGTGCATTATCAAGCAATAGGTTATATGTTACAGTAGGTTATATGTTACAGTAGGTTATATGTTACAGTAGGTCATACATTACAGCAGGTTGTCCTTTTGCTGACAGCTGTACAAAGAGTTGGAGAAAGACTGAACATGATGTGTCCTGAAGGTCCTATGCAGATCTTAATTATTCTGATGTAATTCTGTTGAATTATAGGTCCCATTTTTGCCTGTGAAAAGATAATTTAACCCTAAATTTATAAATACAATATTCTAATTTATAAATACAATATTATAATTCCACTTCCCATTTGTCTAATGGATAGCTTTATAAGACAAAAAAAAAATTTCTACAACTCCTTAAACTCCATCATTCTGCTACTGAGATACTCATTAAAACAGTTCCACAAGTGAGAGAGCTGAATACCTTGTAATAGGGTTATAGTATCAACATTCTTTGTAACTTTGTAGTCTTCAAACAATCGTCTTCCAAAAGCCAGGACTTGGACTAGATATCTCTAGAGGTCCCTTCCAACCTTAACCATTCTGTGATTCTGTGATTCTGTGATTCTGTGATTCTGTGATCTCATTTCCTATTTTCAGTTCTTTATAGGACTAGTTTTCTCTCTTACACAATAGCAAGTTGAATCACAATTGATAGGCCTTAGTCACCTGAGATCATGAAAGCTGGTCTGTTATCCTTACTCAGCAAGTCTTCCTAGAACCGTTGTTTCTAGAATTCATTTACCTCATCTATTTCAGTAAGAGCATACACACTGGTATTGGATTTACTCATATCTGGCTTCAAAGATCCTAACTATAACAGTGGGGTTTAGAGAAAGTTTCTTTTCCATCATTTTCTGAGAATTGGATGCACTTTTCGGATAATTATTTCACCACATTTCTGTGGGATTTATACCTTTGATGAACCAGATCTCAGCTCTCAGTCTATTTTCCATACCCAAGTGATTTATTGATACTATTGTTTAATTTTTATTTGTCTCTGTGTTTTATTTTGTTATCAAAAGAATAAGAATGTTCAGTTTTTATTGACTCCCCAGGCTAGAGACCAAGTACTTTTTCCAACTCATATCCTCTCACCTGCCCTGTTCAGGAGATTCTACTTGCAGCAAAACACATCTTTTTGCTGCAAAAAGCAAAACATGTCCTTTTGCTTCTAGGGTCATGGAAATGTAACAGAACTGCAGACATGACTGGATGATAATTCAGAAGAACAAATGGATTCAAGGAAGACCAAAGCAGCTTACAAACAATTGACAGACAGAGACAGAGCTAAATTTATCAAGTAATGCATTCAGCTGATTCTTTGCTCATTCATCCCTAACAACTCTACTTACAAGCATAATTATATTCTTCTGCAGTGGTTATTTCGCAGTACATTTTTATTACCGTTTCATGCAGCAACATGTTAATTCTCCCAAAATAAGGCTTTTTGTTTGTTTGTTTGAGTAATTAAGGTCCAGCTGAAAATCCTTTCTAATATGTATGGAAAAGTGTTATAAAATATTTTTTTCCCTAAGTCTTAACATTCATAAAATTATATTTAAAAAATTAACTGTTTTATTCTTAGAAAATAAAGAACGTAAAGTCAAATCTAAAATATCTAAGAAGAGTTATTTCTCATAGTGGTAAATAAGCAGAACATAACACCTTTAACAAGCAGAACTAGATTCATTGACCATTTCTGTTTATGTTCATAAAATTACTTTTAAGCCATACTAAAATCAAGAAGAACATCTTGCTATATTTGTTCCAAAACATTAAAGAAAAATCCAGAAAATTTGTATTGTTAGAACTAAATGTTTATGGGAGATAGGAAAAATAACACAGAAAACCTATCATACGTAATTGTTAGTCTTTCAAAAGAAAAAAAAAGAAGAAAAAGAAATTGGAATGAAGGTTGGACTTGAAGTGGCCAAAGAGGAGTCACAAATTCCATTTGATGTCCCACTTCGTCTACTTGCTTCCAAAACACACTGCATTACACATTTACCTTAATTACAAAAGAATTAGGAATCATAAACTATTCATAAATAATAGATTATAATTTTAGATAGTTCAGTTGTCACATTATTAGAATTCAATGCAAAATTAAAATTTTTCACATTTTATTCCAGACTGCTTCTATAAAAATCCCACAGCCCTTCCAAATGTGTGGATGTTATGGATGATACACAGTCTCTGTATATTGTGTCCCTTCATGATGATCCAATATAAGTATTTTAAACATGGACAACATGGACACAGAATATTAGCAGGGAAGAAAATAAAAAACAAATTTGGTCATGCAAGACAGTATGTCCCAAACTTTTTCTGAAAACTGGTGTCTGTTCTGAAAAACATGTGTTCTGTGAATCTCCTTCAAGTTTTGACAGATCTGGTCCTGAGATGTCTAGAAGATGACTTTCTCCTCACAGACCTCAGTTGCCTTGAATGGCTTTATTGCTCAGCATGCACAAAATTGTCTTTCTCGTAAGCTTCAGTAAATAGGAGAGAGGGTCAGACTCAAGCTCATAAGCCTAAGTAAATTACTGAGAGCTGGTCCCACACTAAAAAGTCACTCTTAATTGACAACAACTAGAATTTTTAGAACATGCATTTAACTGAAAATATTCTACTAGAGCCTCTCACTTAATCATAGCTATGTAAAACAATATGAAACCATATCTACCAGATATTAATCTTTTGAACTGAAGATGTACCCATGCTCTAATGAGAAGAGTAATATTATCCTGAAGACACTGTTCACACTATCCAAGAAGTAAATGACAGCAGTTCAGTGATCATAAGTGGGACCAAGATACGTCAAGATATTTTATTTCAACGACATGATAACCTTTTGCATTTTTTATATAGTTCTTATTACCATGCAATTAATAAAAAAGAAGGGAACTTTACAGGTGAAGAAAGTTATAACAGAGGACCAAGTCCCTAGTGACATGCCAGAAGCTGCAATGGTAAGACATTTGAGAAATCATCAAATACTGTGAAAGAAATATGCCACAGGAAAAAATGTCAAGAGCAATGAAAGGAATGACATTTGAGTCAGTCAAAACAGTAGAGATGATCATACACCTCCAAGAATGGCAAAGCATTAAAATTTTCCAATGCTAAATAATATCTTCTGCAATATCGTCCTAAACAAAATAGAGGAATAAACTCGAAGATGAAGTGAAGGAAACAACAGGTGAAATTGCAGGTTAGACTTGGGCCACATTTTCAATATAAGATCATCACAGATGGCAATGACCAGCAAGAGTATTTGTTGGTATGATATATTCCTGAGGTTTAATAGCACATCAACCAAAATAATTAGCAAACTAAAGTTTTATCTCAAGTCCCAGTATGCCATAAAAGCCAACTAAGTGGAAAGGCTCATCCTACATGCTCACTTCAAGTAAGGATGAATTCCATTCCATTGTTCAGTAGAACCAAGTACTTATGACTAGTCACTTAGACTGTGTTGACAAGGTTACTGCAAATGAAGAGCTTAGCCAACATTCAAATAAAGACCAAAAGACCATCCAACACCAAAGAGGAACCCACAAATCTGGTCAGACCCTCAGTTTTCTAAACTAGGTTTTTATTTTAGTAAACAAAAAGAACTAAACACAAAGTCAATCTACACTCTCGAAACTGCTATTTCCTTCCTTAAGGAAATTACACTATATGCTGGCAATGAAGTTGATATTTATATATTTTTAAAGAGGTGGAAATTGAAAAAATGATAACTCTACTTCAAAATGTGAATCTTCAAGTATAATTTCCTGCTCAACTCATGGTTCTGAGAGTGGAAATCCACTTAAAAATGCTTTAGAAAAATATTTAGTAGTGAATTGAATACACTTCTAAGAAGTACTAAGATCTGTCAGTTTTCAGCTACTTGTTGCCTTTATGTTTGTTTTATATATTTATGTTTTATATATATATATTAATATATGTTTTATGTGTTGCCTTTAATCATAATATCATATGATTTCAGACGAGGTCTGATATAACATATAAACAGAGCTAAGGTAAAGCATCATAAAATATCATGATGGAGGATTTATGGGCTTTACAACAAGGAACATGCTGAAAGCAACACAGGACAGACAATTATAATAAATCTACATTATACTCTGAGGAGTATAATGGCAGCATGCACAAAATTTCAATTCCTCTACATGTTATATGCTGGAAATTTTATCTGGTATGCAAATGAAACCTATATGATTTTTCATGTCATCATAACATTTCTATGGAAAAAAAAGAACTTTTCTACTTACGTATGGACTCTGTGTGTAAGATAATCATATAAAAGATGTGTCACTCAAAAAGCTACCTTACTAGATTTGAAGAATACTGTATTCCTGGAGGCTGAAATCAAGCTCTTGAGAATGAATGAGTAGATTTTTTTTTTTTTTTTTTTTTTTTGCTTTTTTGTTCTTTTTCTTTTTCTTTTGAATGAGTAGATTTTTTTTTTTTTTTTTTTTTTGCTATTTTTGTTCTTTATAAGGCAGAATTATCTCTAGCTCAGTACCTCACTCTTACTTTTTCCAGATGTAAAGGTCCACTACTGTGTCCTTTAAGGATGGTATTTATCGCAACTAAATTTTTCAGTTACCCTCCTATATACTATGCTTTACCTATAAGACTTCACAGTTGCAACCTCTTCTTGTATATACTCATATATACAATATCTGTTTCTATCTATCTGAAACTTGGAATATTAATGAAGTATTGCGTGCATCTGTTGAACTAAATGGATCTCAGCATTGTGTTTAAAAACATACTTGATTTTATATCCAGGAGTGGCCTCATTAAAATCAAATGCTTTGCTTGCTTACTTGAAGTTACCCAACCACACTGAATTAAATTGGAGTCACTTAATGGCGAAAGATGGAACAAGCGGTGAGTAGAAGAATTCTGATTGTCTTTCGAGGATGTGATTGCACTGATTGTGATTGTGTTGAGCAACAAACAGTTAAGATAAAGCTTCAGTTATTCTCTCCTCTTCTTAGTATTCTTTTGAGTGATTGCTTTAACACATTATATTTTAAAATTGTAAATTGCTTCATATTCTTCCTTGAAAGAAAATTGCTTATATATTTGTATCCACACTAAAGTTTATGGAAATGGTACTTGATATGTGCATTGGCAAGTTGTTAAGTAAATGGCATTTTACATGTGTACCACAGAATTTGATGATGATGTGCAAAGAACACACTTTCCTAAAAGAGAAATGACCACACAAAATTTGAGGGTGTGATGTAAAGAATAAGGCAGTGTCAGTTATCATTGTTAATGAGTGTAAATGAGGTTAAAAAAAAAAAAAAAAGGAAGCAAGTAGTATACAAACTACAGCATAAATTCCTGCACATAAATCATTATGATGTCCATGTTGTGCTGTAATGCACCAAAAATCTGCATTGAGCAATACATTTGCATACTTTGCAAAGCAGAATTTCGACAAACTAAACAAGTCAGAATTGAAGTTGTCTATGTAACTTTAACCAATGTTACAATTTCATGTGCTTTTTTGTAACTGAGTATACAATCAGATGTTTTTCTCATGCAAAGAGGGGAAAAACAGAAGTACTCATTAAGTTTGGATGCTTACTTTGAAATGCAGAATACTTGGATCAATATTAGACTCCAACATTCTCTGACCAAGTTCTTTAGATATTCCCTGCATGGAGGCTGTAATTACTATTAAACAACTTATTTGAACATATATGACATTACATATGATTTGAATTTAGCTGAGTGCTAGATCACACTAGCAATAGAAATGTAAATTGCAATAGAAGTGTAATCGCAATAGAAGTGTAAGTTACACTTAGCAAAATATTGCAAGTGCAATATACAGTTGATTTATAGTCCAAATGTGATTTTCATTGCTCACCATCACAACACTGGATATCCTCAGTCACTGGAAAGGAACATGTGGGTTGAAGTAATTTCAAACCCATTGCTCTCCTCTAGGTTGGGCTTTTATCCTCTAGGTTGGGCTAAGCCACATGTATGGTCCCCAGACCCCATCCTATGCTTGTCTGGTTAACTCAGAGAGACATTCACTCTCTTTTAATTAACTCAGGGAAAAACATTTATACAGCCCATTGATGCACTGGACTGTGACATACTCAATTGACTCACTCAACTGATACTACCCTTTATCTGAAATAAAGACTATACTCCCAATCTTTTGTGTTGAGATAAATTCAGCTTTCTTTTCACCAGCTGTGATCAGGTATATCCTACATCCTTCCCTGGACTTCATGGGCATGACTCTTGCCCATGGCCTCTGAGCTTTCTTCCATCATACCTGTTTGTTGGTCAGCCACATTTTTGAAAAGCATATAGTAAATAACATAGCATTTTATGTTTCTGACGTTTAATTCCACCCCACTCACAGACCGGACTATAAAGTGGTACAAGGCAACCAGAAATCTAAGGCTCTCTTTTAAGGACTAGTTTCTTTTCTTCTACTTGCTCCTAAATACCTAGATGGAAAACTGAGGTCCTTGAATGTCCTTTAATAACAATACAGTAAATGTTTCTCACCTTCTGGTGGGCAGAAGTTGGTAGAATATATCCCACCAGAAAAGCTTCCATTTGACACTGTAGCATAGTCTAACCATATTTTAAGACACTGAAAGACATTTTAAGACATTTTACATGACATTGGATTGACCAAAATTATGTAACTTCGCATATTCATATGTCATATATACAACAAGAAAGACCTGGAGGTGCAGGAGCATGCCCAAAGAAGGGCAATGAAACTGGAGAGGGGAGTGCAGCACAGACCTTATGAGGAGCTGCAGAGGGAGCTGCAATTATTTAGTTCTGAGAAGAGAAGGCTCAGGGAAGACCTGGTTGCTCTCTACAGCTACCTCAGAGAAGGCTGTAGTGAGACAGAGGTCAGCCTCTTCTCTAAAATTACTACCAAAAATAATACAAGAGGAAAATGGCCTCAAGTTGTGCTAGGTGAGGTTCAGGTTAGATATTAGGAAGAAATTCTACATGGAAAGAGTAGTCAAGCATTGGAACAGCATTTGCCCCGGGGAAGTGGTGGAGTCACCATCCCTGGCAGTGCTCAAGAAACGTGTAGATGAGGCACTTAGGGACATGGTTTAGCAGGAATGATGTTGAAGGGCTTACGGTTAAACTTGATGATCTTGAAGGTCTTTTCCAGCTATAATGACTCTATGATTTTGCAATATCAGAAGTTTTATCTGGTATGGTAAGCACAGATTTCACAAACATCTTTTTTATTTTCTTTTTTATATAACCACTTTGATTACTTGGAGCAATAATTAGGCATACATTGGAGCAAAGAACTGCAAAAGTACATAAAGCCTTTATAATTCAGATTAGCTGACTGTTCTTCTAAAGATGATAAATACTGACCATGTATTCATAACACATAATAAATTATATATCCATAGTAGCCATGTAACTGAGCTCTGGGGACAGATGTTTCCTGACACCTTCTCATTGACTGTATTCCACTGACTCCTGCAAAAAACATCATTTTATTTGCCATGAGAACAGGGTTACAGAAAGCACGGCTCTAAGAGGCAGGAGGTCTGATGCAGGTATGTGACTGGAAATAATAAAGTGGACTAGAGTCTAACAGAGAGACAAACGTTTTACCTGGTCACAGAAGCTAGTATTTCCAATCTATACTCTGAAAATAGATTCTGGAACTCTAACTTTTAATTTTACATACATTAATAACAATTGCATGCCTTCTAGAGTGACGTGCACTTATAGAAGGTGTCCCTATTCTACCCTACAACAAAAGAGATTCTATATTAGGAGCTGTTTTCTTGCCCTTTTGCACTTTATCCTCTCCCAATTAACCAATTTGCTCCATTTGCTCCAAAGCTGGAAGTCATGCACAAGCTTGCTGCAGCAGACTCCTCCCTTCACTGTTTCTATTTTTGGTTACACATACCTATTTGTGATCTCTAAGCTGAAGTGGCTGAAATAATTCAAAAGCTGATACATGGATGATAGGATAACTCAGGCAGGAAGGGACCTCAGGAGGTCATCTAGTCCCACTTACTGCTTAAAGCCAGGTCAGCTACGAGACCAGACCATGTTACTCAGAGCTGTGTTCAGCCAGGTCTCAAAAACATCGAAGGATGGAGCCTGCACATGCTTACTGAGCAACCTATTCCAGTACTTAACTGTCCTCCTGATGAAAGATTTTCTTAATACCGAATATGAACATCTATTGCTTCAATTTATGCTTATTGTCTCCCACCATGCACCACTGTGTAGAGCTCGGCTCTGTCTTCCCAGTAACCCTCTTGAAGGTTTCTGATGGCTGCTGTTAGGTCCCCCTGAAGCCTTCTTTCCTCCAGGCTGAACAAGACCTATTCCCTCAACTCATCCTCACAGGGCAAATGCTCCAGGTCCCTGGCCATCCTGGTGACCTTCAACTCAACTCTTTCTAGTTTCTTACACCTTCTTTGTACCAGGAGGCCTAAACCTAACCATCTTGGTGTCTCTCTGATAAAGCTGAACAAGTTCAGTTATACTTTTCTTGTATTAGGGATTCCAAAAGTGGTCTAAGAAGTGCTGAGTAAAGGGAAATAATCCCTATCCACTGACTATATTCCCATTAGTTCACTCCAAGATACTGTTGGCGGCCTTTGCTACCAGGGCATACTGTTGGCTCATTCCCTGACTGCTGTCTACCAGGATCCCAGGGTACTTTTCTGTAGATAAGTTCCCCTCACACCCTGTCCCCAACCTGTATTCTTGTCTGGGCTTCACCCTTCCAAGATGCAAGACTGCATCTGTTCTTTTCAAGTTTCATAAAGCTGTCAGCTCAATTTTCCAGTTGCCTTGTTTTTGCCGTTTCCTCCTCAGACTTCATAATATATCGCTTTATTGTTCAATATAATCTTTCTTTCCTTTGTCCATTTTCAGTACCAAAATTAAAGAAAAAAAAAATCAAAAGCAGTAGAGAGAGAAAAGTCAAGAACATAAAAGCCAGGAGAGAGGGAAGACCAAACAAAAGCAGCACTAAAATGAAAAATATTCATTTAGACATTTGGAAAACAATTGGTGGTAACATTGTAAATAGCTCTTTTTTTGAATCTTTTGAAATAAAGACGCCTGCAAGTATTATTTAAAAAAAAATTAACTGTTAATATTTCTATGCTTAATTTGTTTTGAGAACTGTAAAAGTATTCTTTCTTAATGATCAGTGCTGGAGTTATATCTGATACTTCCAGACAGTAAAATTTTCAGTTTCTAAAAATTCTGATATTTTAAAGTTCTCCCCTCTCCAAATAGGAGCAAAGTAAATGTCCCTCCTAAGACATTTTAAATTCTATTAAGGTCAACTTAAATTAGGTGTTTTAATTCTGAGGAGGTTTTCAGGGAAGCTTATAATATTAAGTACAATCCTGAATAAAATGTTTGTTTCAAAATGAAAAAATCAAATATTCTGTCATAACAAGATTATGAGAAAGTTATCAAAAATCTTTGTTTTGATTGAAATCAAAACAAACAAAATATACAAAATATACAAAATATAGTCAGTACTAACACATTCTTCATTTCTCAGAATGTTTACAACCAAATTAATTTGCATCTTCTCACATAGAAACTTTCACAGAACGGTTAAGGTTGGAAGGGACCTCTAGAGATCATCTAGTCTGCTAAAAATTTCTGAAACCTGTCCTTTTACAAGCACATAGAAACATTTCTCTGTTCCAGGCAACCCACCACAATGGACACATCCTTTTGAGTTGGCAAAAGGCGTAGTGAGAATGCTGACCTTTTTAATGCTGGTGGTATCAAATTGCTGCATTCTTACTACTGTCACAGAAGTATAATAAGCAGTACAGAAACGTCACAGAGGCACAGATTATCTCTGTACTTCCCCTGAAACAAAGTTTTCAAAGTCTCTTCATCCTGGTTGGGATGAAGACTATAGCAGACTCCCACCAAGATACCAGCCTTATTGGTATCCGCAATACCCTTCCCCTGATCCCTGACCCATAAGCAGTCCACTTCCATCACCCCCTTGGAGCTCCATGCAGTTGAAGTGCTCCCTAACATACAGTTCTACTCCACCTCTTTCCTTTCCCTTTCCTGTCCCTTCTGAAGGGCCTGTAGTCCATTGCAGCACTCCAGTGATGGCAGTGGTCCCACTACATTTCAGTGATGGTGACTATGTCATAGTTTTCCTGACACCACAGCCTCTATCTCCTCTTGTTTGTTGGCCATGCTGCATACACTGGTGTAAGATGCACTTCAGTTGGACTATTTGCCTCTCCTCCCAGTCCTGGCATACAGGGTTTCTGCCAGCTGCTTGCTGTAGAATGCCCTATCTGTCTCTTTACCCTTGTTGGGTGGCCTCTAGGAGGCTCTCACCAGGATATTCCACCTGATCCTGATCCATAAGCACTCATTTTTGCTATCACCAAAAGCTACCGCACTCCCGACGAGGATGGGATTCGAACCCACGCGTGCAGAGCACAATGGATTAGCAGTCCATCGCCTTAACCACTCGGCCACCTCGTCCCCTGTTATGACTTATGGACGTGTGTGTGTTTGTTTAAATATTGGCTAACCTGATCCTCCTTCCTCAAGGACAGAGCTACCTTTTCCTGGATTTCCCAACAGTTTCAGGGATCATGGATTGATGAAGGTCTCTTAACAATGAAGAGCAAGGCAAAGAAGATGAACTACAACGATCTCCTTCATGTCATACATGACTTAGCCCTCATTTCCATTCAGCAGTGAACCCACATTTTCCCTGGTCTTTTTTTTTTCCTGTTGCTGCACCTCTGGAAACCAGTCTTCATGCTCTTAATGTCCCTCACCAGATTCCACTCCAAATGGCCTTTTCCTTAATCTCAGCCCTGAGTGTCTTTATATTTCTCACAGGTCACTCCTGCCAATTACCACTTTGTCTATGCTTTTTTCTGTATTTGAGTTTTGTCAGAAGCCGCTTGTTCATCCATGCAGGCCTTTTACCATCTTTGCTTGATTTCCTGCTTGTCAGGATGAAACATTCACGACCTTGAAAGAGGTGATCCTTGAAAATTAACCAACTCTCCTGAACCTCTCTTCTTTGAAGGATAGTAACCCATAATCCATGGGATTCTTCCAAGAAGATTCCTAAAAAGGCTAAGCTTATTCTTCTGAAGTCCAAAGTTCTGTTCTTGCTTTTTTGCCTTTTTCCCTCCTCTCAGAATCTGAACCTCTACCATTCCATGGTCACCAGAAACAACTGCTGTCCTACACTTGCCACATTCTCCACTAGATCTTCCCTGTTTGCAACTATGAGGTCCACCACAGTCTCTCAACCACTAGTGCCTGTGAACAAGAAGTTTCTTCCAGTTGTCTGAAGAAGCCTCATCTAGTTCTTCCTGATCAAGTGGTTTGTAGCTGACCTCTAATCTGTCTTCTCATACAAACTCATAAACTTTCAACTGACCCCTGTCTGTCCCCAAGGCAGAGTTCAAAGCATTCTTGCTGCCCTCTCACATAAAGGACAGCTCCCCCTTTTCACCCATCCAGCTTGTCCTTTCTAAAGAGCCTCTATCCATCCATTGCAGCACTTCTCAGCCCCTTTAGCTTTAATCTTTCCCAAAAGAAACAGAAGCAGCCATAATGACTGCCTTCTCTTTACTGCTGGTGCCTAGGAGAGGTGCCCCTGCTCTCTTGCCTTTGTGATAGACATGCCTCTGTAAGTGTGTCTAAATGGGCCCGAGAATGGCTGGAGGGAAAAGTGGTTCTCCAGATGGGAAAGTCACTGACAATGTGATCTGCCACATACATACACTCATATTCTTGAGGACAGGGAAGCACAGTAAACAGATGGAAACATCTGCTGCAGAGAAATGCACCAGAGAGGGAATGACATGGATGCACGTTTCGGTCCTTTGTAAAGCCTGATCCAGAGTGCTTGCTCTGTAGGAGCTAGAAACGTAAGATGAGAAGATCGGGGAGTGGAGACACAAACGGGACCAAGGGCAGGCAGAGAGAGACTAGACCAAAAACAATACCTGTCCGATTTATTGCTCATCAGGGAGGACAATACATCTGCCAGCAGACACTCCACACAAGGGAGTTAAAAACGAACTCCTGCTGCCATAAATTGCCAGATGTGTTCACCCTACCCCCACCCCCATTTTATCACCTCCAATAATGGAACAGATGTGGTACATGCCCTGCAGGCAAGGCAATTTGTTCATGTGCCACGTTTTGCACAAGAACATAATCTGGTTGTCAGTAATGTCTTAGGCAAACATAAAAGCTACAAAGCACATGGGCTGTTTCACTGGGAGGCTGCCATTGGTGCAGCTTTTTCTTTGCAGCCTGACACACCTGCACCATCTCAAAACATGGGTTGCAAACCAGGTGAATTTCTCACCTCCAGAAGGCTTCAGTGAGCTTCTGCAAAATGAAGCCTTCAAGGACTTCTCTGTGGAGTAGTGCTGGGTGAATAGGGGCATTCTTACATAGTAAATGCAGTCTAAAAAGAAGTCTAGACATTTTTCCAAGACCTTTTAGAAAGTATAAAATAATAGTGAGTAAAACTATGTCAAGTGGGCAAGATCTTTCTCTTTGTTTTCTTGATTGAAGAACAAAATGATTGAAATTCAAGCTGCATTGTTCCAATTAGTGGACACCTGAGTAGCTGAACCATACAATGAATTGTTCCTGGCTATATTTTCAAGTACTGTTCCAGGTATTCCCGCAACAGTCTGCTTTGGAAAGATAGTGCGTGTCTCAGAAAGTCACACCTCCAAAATCAGTAAGCCTCCTAAATTTTAAAGAGAGAGACTTTGGAGAGTGCTCATATGGTCACATCATACAAGATATTCTACCTTTTAATGTTCCAGGTACCACCTGTGAGACTTGAGTCAATTCCCAAAATGGAACGAAAAGTATGGGTTCAACTTCTACGTAATGAGCAAATAACTGGCAGAGAACAATTAATTCAGCTTTTAAATTATGGATATACAGAAGATTTCATTATTAGTTCATCTACATTTTTCATCATCATTTTTTTCCCTCATATATTTATTCCTTGTAAATAAGACTCTCTCACACAGATCTCTTCTGTGTAATTCTCTGTCTGCTTTTGGATAACTAGCGAGAGCAAGCCTAGAACATCTTTGGACTAGGCTGTCCAAAAATATCCCAAAAACTGCTATCTCTGCTACTTGTAAAATCAATGACAATTTTGACTTGATTCAAATATTTTCATAAAGAAAATATAATGTCTTTTCACCAGCTCCGGAAAGAAGTCATATATTAAAAATTGTTGTGCATCTCACCATATCATCTATGTAATCTTACCACAAAATATTGACATTTTTATTTCTGTGATTCCAACTCAGTTCTAAAACAATCATATTTTGGTATTTGCTTTCCAAAGCCTTTATTTTCTCCATTCAGAAGCAAATTCTTTGTCTGGTAAGACAATGAAGCACATGCCTAACCAAAATATGCAAGTTGTCCCTCTGCTTTTAGTAGAGATCTTTACACACGTAAAAGCTGGTGTCTTGGTAACTGGAACTCAAGGGCCAAATTCTCTGCTGGTGTTGTCCCGTAATACCATTTCCTTCAATTCAGCTCCACTGATTTATAAGCCCTAACTGTACAACGAAATTTAGCCAAGTGGAAAGCAGAATATAAAAGCATTATGATGCTGTCAGCTTTACAGTAGAAAGCCTTGTAGCCAGCATTTGTTTAGAAAAAACAAGCCCTGAAGTTGTTGGCTACATTTCCTTAACAAGTCATCTTATTAACGTGATTCCTCTGTATAGAGGACACTATGTTAATCCCGGAATCTTAATTAAAAACAAGATTATACTTAAACTTTTTAATTTGTCAAAGTCTTTTGAATGAAATGAACTCCAGTAAGTAGGTATATGGATGGTTACTACACTTCACTTCACTACTACACTACACTTCTCTACTCTCACAAAGCCTCAGAATGGAGGTTACCAAACTGCAAATCCTGACTAGTTACCCAAGGAACTACTGCTTTTGTGACCAGTTATTAGTTTCAAGGAACATTATTTAGAAGTTTCAAACAAAAACTGTCTTGAAGTTCTTACAGAGCTGAAGTCGTTCTCGTTTTTCTTCTTTCTTTTATTTTGTTTTATTGTTTTGTTTTTCTTTTAGGTAGTTTTGCTGTTTCATTTGGCTGGAATTTTGCTGTTTTTTGGGTGGTCAGGGGGCAAGGGGGCAGGGAGGGTGAGTGTATGTGTATACTACTGTCCAGCAAAGCTACAGACTGACTAGAACTGAGATGACCACGGGAGTGTGAAAAGCAATGTATTGAGTCTGTATAGGAAATGCTGAATAGAATTTTTTTTTAACCTGCATTTCCTTGCAAATTGGATACATATATATGAGTTGTCATGTCCATTCAGCTTTCTTACACATTTTCTTATATCACAGGTAACTCTTAATACAACTCTAACATAAAGAGCATAGCTTGTTAAGCAGACATGGGTACCACTCCAAAGCAAGATTTGATTATATTTATAGTTAACAACTAGAGGTATATCCTCTAGCAGATATTCCAGCCTGCCTGGAAAGTCTACGTACTCCATTAATGGAGGCTTATAAAGGCTTTTACGATTCCTATGGTAACCCAGTAGAAAGGCTGTTACCATGGGGATCAGCCAAGCCTATATAAACCTTCTGTCTTCATTAGAGTATCTCTGAGATTGAATGCTTTAACAGTTAACATTCTGGAATAATTACCAACAATATCTTCTTTCGGGAAAGAATTCATTATTGCTTTCTGGTGGAAGTCCAGTTATTTAGTCATCTTTTAGTAAGACCCAAAAATTTGAATACTTGTCATATACCAATAAAATGAACAGACTAAACAATGCTATGTATTTTAAATGTAGTCTGATATTACTGCCCCAATATTATCAGGTATGCATATTATGCACTTGAAGTTGCAGTTAATTTAAACATAAGAACAGAATAAATTGCATTACTTAAATTTTTTTAAATTTAAGAAAATTGTTTATACCAAGTACCTTATATCTAAGTGATTTCACTATCCATAAAGGTGAAGTTCTACTTCCCATTCAGATTCCCCTTCTCAGTTGCTCATAACTCCTTCTAAAAATCTTTGTGCAGAAAAAGAATTTTTTGAATTAAAATATTTCATGCTTGGTGTCAGCCAATTTTGCTTTTTCTTTTTTTTTAAGACTGAAATAAATTAGTTCAACATTTTGTGATTATACAAGTGGAAATAAGAGTTTTGTTTCCTCCATATGTCCTATACAAAATGTTTATGCACTCCTAACTCAAAAATGCCTGAAGCAAGGAACTTCAAGCTTGTTTCAGCAATTTCTGATTCATCATTAATTTCTCCACCTCTTCCTTGTATATTAATGAGACTGATTTCTCTTTTTAGCCTCCTTTCTCAGCCTCCTCTCTCTCATATCCTTGGGATATCATTCTGCATGTAAAAAGACATGTTGCCTAAGCTACAATATATAGACCTCAAAGTAAATACATCAAACAAACAAACAAACAAAACCCCCCTGAAACCTTTAAAGAGTTTAAAAGCTTTCCCTCAACTGCTTTGTCCCCAGTTGCCCTTCCATATGTGCAATTAGAGTAAGAGATCTCAACCCAAGAATAGACTGGGGATAAACAAATTGTCCCTCTACTTTCAAAAAGAAAAAAAAAACGCCCATCTAGGTGCCCTTTGGGATAAAATTTGAGACTTTTCCAGCTATAGTCACCTCGAAGTTCATAAAAAAAAAATCTGTGGTATTTAATAATGGTAGTTTCTCCTTTGGATAGGAATTCTACATATTTCAGCAATAAAAGGGACATGTTCGCGATACAGCTTTCCTACCCATTTGGAGATATAAATAAAGCAAAGAATATCATAGCACTCTTCCATTTTGGATGAATGACAAAGATGATGACTGGTGCACCAAGTGAGGACCTTTGGGTCCTGCTGTGGGGCTGGATCCAATGCTAATATGTTGTTTAATGCTAATATGGCAGCACATAAGACAACAGAACAAAGTTAGTATGCTAACAGCTTGGGTGACCTCTTACACCTTTTCCTTGCCTCACTTCTAGCATCTTATTCAACCTTCTTCTGCTTCCATCATTCCTCTATTCTGTCAAATCATGAGCTATTGATAAGAAGCACACACCAGTCTGTGATGTTAACAAACTTAAAGGCTTTCATGCATCTGTGGACCAAAATCTTGATTAGCCTACCAAGAATGGTGCAAACAGGTTCTCCAGAGGAGATACTGCTTGGACCAGTCTGTCATCTGTGCAGCACATGTGGCACAGCCAGAAAGTAGCAGCATACAGCACAGCTTTGCTTGCTGTAAAGAAATCCAGTGTCAGATGTTCAGTATATGATGAAGAGGGTGAAAATTGTTCTGTCATCTCTCCTGTTTGTAGCTCATTTCCACACACTAGCATGCTCAGAACAGAACCACACATGCTTGGAAAGCACGTATCTCGGCCTTCAGTGTTAACTGTTTGCTTTCCAACACACATTTGGACAGAAGGTCAAGCACAGAATCTGCTTCGATGTAGTTGATTCTCAGTATTATTTCATTCCAAATTACACAATCTAAATGTGTCTTCTATCATGGTATAGCCTAATGAATGTGATTGATTGACCGGTGTATCTTGTACTCTAATGATTTTCTTCTCTGGATTGCTGCTATGGTCCAGACTAGCTACCCAAACTGAGGGCAGAGCTTCAGAAATTCACTTCAACTCAGTGTAGCAAGTGGGAGGATAAAGAAGATCTTTAGTAATGTTTTGTATGTTGATATGCAAAGCCTTTATAAAAAAAAACTAATAAAAAAAAAAGAATTGAAAAGAGAGAGAGAAAAAAATATGTAGCCTAAACAGAACTATTAGCATATGTTTCATTTCTAATGAAGGTCCAAGTTTTTAGGCCAGCATGGTTTCCAGAATCACAATATGCACTTAAACTCTAGTTTTGTGTTAGTGCTTTAGCCACTGAATCACTGTAGCTGTACAGTGATCCATCAAGTCTGTATTTCATCTCCTATGTGTACATTCTACCGCATTTTCATGTGCACTTGTGGCAATTGCATATGCTAACTGGGCATGCAAATGCTTACACCATCCTGAAAATCGGGATCTAAACATATTGGGAAATAAGGAAGAATACTTTCTTATTCACAGTGAAGTACTGGGCAAGCAATCTCTGTATTGTTTTGAAGTATTGTCTAGCCATATCTCCCTGTCAACATATTCTAAAGCTTCACAAATATTCTCCATAAAATAAATTATACTGAAAAAGCATTGTGCTGAACCACTGTGGAATCTGAACAATTATGCAGTTTTTTTGCTGTAGAATTCTGCTAAGGAGCTGCAGTATGGTAGATAGCTCTTAAAATATCAGTATTTGTACACCAGTATAACATTTCAGCATTGGACGAAAGTCATGCACTGAATTCTGCAAGGTGTATGAGATGGCATTACTTCCTGCATTCTTGTTTTATTTGCTGAAACTATGTGTTTAAAGTGTATTTTTAGCTTTTCCACATATAATTTCTACTTAATTTTCTATTGAGTACTAATGTACTGATAACTAACCGAAATGGTAACATTTAGCCACTGATCCTACTACCAGCAACCCTTGAAGCAGAGCCCAGTGAAAGCCCCTGCAGCAGCAGTATACATGCCAGCTAAAGAGAATAAGGTCATTTCTCTCCCTTACATGTCTCCCTTACATGGGCAATTACAGCAAGTAATTGCCCAAAGGAGCAAGCCCCTTATTCAATGTCCCTGGATTCAGGAAATCATTGCCAATTACTGCAGTTGTGAATGAACCTTGACCTGCCTGGAGGTGTTTAGAATTAGACTAGAGAAGGATCCTTAAGCCAGCCCCATGGCCACACACCAGCCCCAGTGCAGAGATACTACAATACAAACGGCCTAGCGGTGTTGTTAAGGGAGAAGTTTGGGTGACGGGTGACACTTTCATCCCTTCTGCGTGGTGAGACTTATAGTTCAAGATGATTCAGTTGGGGAGTATGTCAGCAGAGAGTTTTTAATCCTGTTAAAGAAGGCAGCCTTCCCTCCTATTGGGTACCCACTGGCAGTCTCTAGAGAGATGACTTCTCCCAGTATTGCACAGGATTCCACTGCTTGCTGTGCTGGAAGGAATGTGCCAGAACTAATCTTACAATAACAAGTTGTACTAACTGCTGACATGAATCTTGGCACTGACGTAAGGCTGAGTTGTTTAATTAGTATTTATGAAAGATGAAGTGATACAGTTCTTTAAAAAATTGTAACATTCTGGTAATCTCTTATCATAACCTCATATGAAGATTTTAAGCAAATTAAAATTACTTGTGAAGGGAAAATACTATCTACAATTTAATAAAGCAGATATGGGATTTGGAGAGCCTGGCATCATGCATAAGTAAATACATAAGCTTTGGCTTCATTATATTTATTTCCTATTTAGCTTCGCATATAAAGCAATTTAATGCTGAGAGGAAAATTCAGCTCATTATTACAAATATTCTCTAAAAAATAAGTGACCTCCACCATACTTTTAAAATGTAATATTCCAGCAGTTATGTACTCATTAACAGCATTGACAGAATGGGGATCAGTATTTAATATCTCTCTAATTAAAGAAGAAACACTTCTATGATTCATAGGCCACTATTCAAAATGCAGAACTACATTTTCCTATGTAGCAGAAACCAACAAAAATACATCCAATTACCCTTAGCTAGATATCTTTAAATTAACTTGAGAATTAATACTAAATTCTTATAGATGAATAATTACATACATACACACAGACACAGCATATCTTCCCATCTTCAAAGAAAAAATCCATTTCCAAATGGTTATTAAAAGACCTCTGGGGATATTTTCAGGTGTTTTTCTACTGTGATAGCATACCTCATGATAAATTCTGTTCGTAGCTTCACAAATGTGTAATTTCCCAAAGTCAGATTGCATTCTTCCATTGAAAATCCCATGGGATATAATAGCTTAAATAAAGGGGCACTCAGCAACATTCTTCTTATTCTCCAAGCTGCTCTGCACCTGTCTCTAGGGAATCTCTGAGGGCATAGGGCTACCCATAAGGGTGGCAAAATGAGCACTGAAGAGTATTTAGCAGAGTAATGTTCCGCACTAACATTTTTTTTTTTGAATCTATAACAAGAATCAAATAGGCATTTTCCAAATGCTGGCCTGCCTTTTCACTCGTGACACTTTCCCATACATTCTTATGTATAAGAAAGGGTTTCTGGAAGACGTGGAAGAAGCCTAACATTACAAAGGCAACCTTCTTTTCCTGCTTCCCCTTCTTCTTCCATATATAAAGGAAAAATCCACATATGACAGGTACTTTCCTAGAGTATGTCAACTCTCCACTTCCCCTAAGGACGCTGGAAATAAAATACCCTCATTTTCCATCTTCTAGCCAAGATTCTCCACTTCCAGATAGTGTCCTCCACTCAGCCCCCTTTAGACAGTTAGCCTGTTCATGTTGGTCCCTAATCTACTAATCCTAACTAAACACAGTCTATTTCCATTTCTGTCATTTGTTCCAGAATGTCTCATAATCCTTTGCCTATCCTAGTCTAAGATACAACAGAAAGGCAGAGACTTCATGCTTCATGCATAAAAGCATGAATCTGTACAGTATTGAATATGGCCTCTGTATCTGACCTCAGCTCTATTTGCATCTGATGTAATCTTCAAGTATGCAAAAGAGTCCTCTGACTAAGGAAAGAAAGGACCTGCATCATGGGAACCTGGTGACATTTTCCTCTTCCCCTCTTCTCATTGTCTGATGCCAAGAGGAAATGGTGTAGCACAGGATATATCCCATGCCAACTTTTATCTTAGAATAGCCATGCAATTATTTAAAATACATGCACAGAGCAGAAATCCCATTTCTAGCAATCACTGAACAGAAAGCCATTGACTGCTGTAGTATTAGTAGGCCTAGAAACCAGCCAACATGTTTTAAATGTACTTGTCCCTGCATCATCTCTTCAGGCGTTCTCTCATGTCCGATCCACAAAGGTGAAAAAAAGGCAGAGCCCAGGAATTTAAATCATGTTCTGTCTTCTCAGGGTTTTAGCTGTAATATAACCCATTGGGAACCTATCCCAATGGGTTCAGAAAGGCATATAGAGGAGGCAAGAGAAGGGACCTGTCCCCTTTATATGTGGGGTTAGTAACACATGTCACCTATAATGACATGCTTCCCTGTCAAGACTTGGAGTGTCAAGAGCCTCTCAAAGTCTTCCTGGGATGGTAGAGCTTCACGCCACCCCCCAAAAAAGCGGGTGGCTGTCAGGCACAATCTGGCCTGGCCTGTTTTTATTGTATAAAGTTGCTATGGTATCTCCAATTAAAAAATCTAAAAAATAATCTGCATCTGTACAACATGCTAAAATAACTTAGCAAATGACACGTCCTTTCGTAGAAAGCAATTCTACTAATTACTGAGGGGCAGATTCCTCCACCCTTCCTCTTGCTGAACAGCGCCTTAAAGCTGCAAATACTCCCACTGCTTTCAGTGTTTGCCAAGCTGAAGTTTTCCACAGAAACCATGAGCCAGGCTCTAAAAATCAGGAGAAAGCCTTGAAAAATCATGGGATTTAACTACAGAAAGTAAAGGACTTTCATTTGACAACTGGGTTTGGCAAAGGATCCCAGTTCAATGATCAGCTTCATAACTAAAAAACAAGCTATCACTTCAGGAGCTTCAGTAGAGAGTGATCCTGGGCTAATCTCAGAATATTTGTTTGAGTAGTGTCTAGCAAAGGGAAACTGAAGTTCAGAATTCCCTGCCCATTTTCTCCCCTTTCCCTTTTCTCCTGATCTCCATTTTTATCTTCTAATAAAGATATCCTCGTTATCTTTTTGATCTCCTTCCTTCCTTCCCTCCTTCCCTCCTTCCTTCCTTCCGTTCTTCCGTCCTTCCTTCGTTTCCAAATACCTTTTAGAGAACTGGTCATTACAAGAAACAGAGGAACGTCAAAACTCGCATACCAAATGTTTCCAGTAGCTAGGAGTCAGAGGAAACCATAAACAACCAAACTAGTAAGTGCTGGTAGCTTCAAGCTCACTCCAACTGAGAGCACCAGCAGGCCCTAAGGGTCCTGAGCAGCTTCATGCAGAGCCTCTACCCCCTGGCTGAGGAGGTCCTGTGACCAGGGCCTTTAGCCAAGCCTTTGCCTGAGCTGTGCTGTGACTAGACCTGTTATTAGCTGCCCTCCCTAATCCTGACATGCTCTCTGGTTCTCCTGGACTGATGTTAGACCTAACTTGTTGCTTTGCATATGCCTGAAGATTACTGGCTTCTTGACAGAACCTATTACTGCCACCGAACTGCTCTGCTTGGGACTGCCCCTTGTCAGTGGGGATATTCTCCCCATATGCTGCCATCACCTTTGGCTGCCAAACCATCCTCCCTTGCAGAGCAGTTCTGCTCTTATTGCTCCCTAACAGCAGCTTGGAATAAGCTTGCAAAGTTTGCCTTTGTGCTTCCCAACTCCAGGTCAGCTTTGCTAGAGTAAAGTTCTCGGCCTAACTTTGAGCAATCTCACATTAACTCTAGGATTGCCAAGTCTCAGGAATCCAAGGGAGACTCTGTGGTAGCCATGGACAGCAGAGCTGAGGACCACAACTTTTCTTCTGATGACAGGCATGGAGGTAGCTGTGACAACTGTCACACTGTACATGTTAAATTTCTCTATGCAAAATAGTCAAATCACAGGACAGATTTCATCTTGGGCAGACCTGATATGAAGAGGATTTGTCTCTTCTTTCTTCCTCTTTGGGGTGTAAACCTTTTTACCCTCTCATGTATTATCAAACATCTCTTGCACCTTTCAGAGTCAATGATCCAGAAGATCCTCCCCCTCTTCAACTCAGAGGTTTCCAATTTATCTCCCCCACACAGAAAATCTCTGAAAATTTCAGTGTACCTTTAGAGAAGTTAGCTTCAAAAATCTAATCAACACTGATTAATGTCATGAATTTTGGATGTAAAACACAGAACTTACTTTTAAATGACACTATCAACTAACATACAAGCATTTTTATCTGTTCATGTTACAAACTCCCTATCTATTAGCTTGACTAATTAAATTAATATTTTATAGGAATTTATTAGACCATAATCACAGATATGCTTAAAGTAGCATTCATATAAGAGAGGAAACAAGTACAAATATTTATCTGGATTTTTGCAAGAAAATCATGAATTTTTAATGTCAGATCAAAAAAGATGTGCTCAAATTGATGAAAAAGAAACACTTGGGTAGTTTTCAAAAATAATACTTTTATTCTAAAATGGGTGTTGAGAAGAGCTAAGTGAATAAATGCCTGTCTGGATGCTGCAAGTGGGAACTTGTCTACATGCTACAAAATTAGAGATGAATAATCTTTCATTATAACAAGTACAAGAAAAGAACAGAAAAGATGTTACATCTTAAGAAAAGTCCAGATAAGCGGAATCAGCTTCCCTATGAGGAAATAATTACTGCAAGCTGCAAAAATAGAACTCAGATCTCTGACGAATGGCTGGTGCATGAATTCCTGTTACAGTTTATTTATGCAGACAATATAGTGTCTGGGATGAAACAGCTCTGTTGGCAGAGTGAGCATGAGCCACTGTATGTGGGCTCTTCGAGCACTGCATGGGAGTGTTTACTTCAGCTCTCCTGGAACCACACAGAAGTGACGTTATGCTAGAGCCTGAAATAGGCAGTGAAACCGCCAGCACCCAGAGAAAGCTGAGTGTGTGGCTGAGATTTTCGTCATCTGACAAAAAATAAACAAGCTAAGAGGAAAAAGTGTTTGAAACCTCTCCATAAGCACATCTCACTGAACTCAAGAAGAGGATGCTGGACCCAAAGTATGAACTTTGCCCCTGTGATTATTCAGCTGGGGGGTTTTCTGCAGGGTAGGACAAGCACATCTATCTGCCTTCTCCTGACAGGATATTTATAATGCTTTATTCTTCTAAATAAGTGCTCAATTTGCAATGGTTACTGTCAAAAATCCAATAATCTCCAGTAAGAAGAGAATATTAGCATGCTGCTCTGAAATAAAAATAAGCAGATTTTTAAATGCATGTTATAAATAGCTTGTTTTCTAACTTAAAGGATTAGCTGAACACATATTGATTAAATATGACTGATTGCAGGTCTGGAAGACCTGCTTATCTATTCTGTTAAGAGACACCATCAAGAGGCCTTATTCTGGGCCTTTTGTTCTAAACTATTACCATTGAAAAAGTGGAGAAAATACATATATTTGAGAGCTACTGAAGCACCACTGTGAAAGAAAAAGCTGTAAGTGAAGCAGTCAGTTCATCATGCTCTGTTTTCCATGGATATCCAATTGTGCATCTATAGAATTATCACAGTGCCTGATGAAGCTCAGCCCATCTGGCCTGCCTGGTGTCATTTTATCCCCCTGTGCACACATGGACATAAAGCCCTGCATGCTGTCGTTGTACCTGAGGTTCACAGGTGCAATAGCATGACACCAGCCTAGGAAAACAGGATGGACACCCTAGGCCAGGGAGAGTGAGCTTCAGGTCACAAAATGTACAGCAAAGAGGAATAATAAAGGGGGATACCATGGGAACTCAGATGAGTTGCACTGCACTGTTTCTCTGTGCAAGGATTTTTCCGTTAGTACTTACATAACTCTTAAAAATCACTGCATCAAGACAAGGACTGGTATCACACTCATAGCCAGTCTTTTTGGTCCTGCACCTTCTGAAGTGAGTGGCAGAAGTGACATTAACACAACACTACGCCCTACCATTCACACATGGTTGCTTTCTCAGAGACTGAGCTGTTGTGAAACTACTATTTTCTTCTGCCTTCAGAGTTCTGTTTTGGGAAGATTTTATCATATGTGCTACAGTAATGTATTACTACTGTGCTTCTTGCAAAAGCTGAGCACAACCTGAGAGCAGCAACCCAACTCCTGGGCCTGCACGGCCTCCTGTCTTATCCAGAGGTGGATTAGTAGTGGTGTGACTGAAGGAATGGAGCTAACTAAAACACTTAAATGTGAGAAAATATTTCCTGAAGTGATCTTTAACCCCTTTTCACTGAAGTCAACTGGAGTCTTGCCAGGCATAAAAGGACTTTTATGGACTTTTTTTTTTTTTTTAAATCCATCCTATCACCAAAAACACTCAGTTCTGAATTTCAGATTTTGTCCCTTCTCTTTCATCATGGAGAGATCCTGTATCATTGAGATACTCAAGTTTACTATTAAATATGATGTCTGGAACAATCCAGCATGAATATTCAGAACAATGAGTATTTATGTTACTACCCTACCAAAACTAATTTGGGGGAAAATTCCATTATGCAAAGACAACTGCTTCCAGAATTGGAAAGAAAGACAATATATCTGATCCTCAAAAACATGCCAGCGTATCTTCAAAATAAATGATTAATTAAGATGTATTCTAATGGGCAGATGACTGAAGCAGAAATATCTGAGAAAAGTAAATGCATTATCTCTATAATCACTAATACAATAAAATCACCATTGATAGTCAATACAGTAGAAAATGATCAAATACTTATCTGTGTCTTGTTGAGAAAGAATATACAAGGGAAGTAGACATCTAATAAATAACCTGCTGTGTCTTCATCCAGATTCTATCAAGCAAAAAAAAAAAAAAGGATGTAAGTAGAAGAGTCTACTTCATCTGAAAACAATAACATGAGGAGTGATGAGTATTTGCATCTTCCTTGATGCATCTTTCTATTAAGTGAGATATAGACAAAATCTAATATTTTATGATTTTAAGTTAAAATTCTAGAGCTTTCTGATCAGGGTTTTTGTATCATATATGTGTTCAATTTTTGTCAATATATTTATTGAATATTGATGTTTTAAAGAGAGTCTGGTTTGAGTTGATCAGTTCAGAAATGGAGGGAATCTTTCCTGGGAGAAAAAAAAATTCTCATCCTTGCTTTCTACAGACATATAAAAAGAGAAAAAAAATCCTATGAAACATTTACTCTATTACAGGAAAATATAAGTTACTTTGTTATTTCTGTGAGGCTAAATGTTATGTACATGCTGAAGAAGCTTCCAGTAACAGTTGTTAAAGCATTTTTTTCTCTCTTAGATGTTCAAAACAGAGGGGTTTTTAGGAATAAAACACCTTTATAATATCTATAATACTAGTAAAAACAATAGCACCAGCCAAAGAACATGTAGTGGATGAATGTTTGGCAGTGTGAAAGTTAAATAATAACACACAGTCATTTACAACAAAATAGATACAACTGCAATCTAATACCTGCAGATATTGGAAAGATTATAAAGGAAAGAAATGATCATCACTGAGCTCATTATTTAAATACATGTGTTCACTTTGCATTAAGGAGAAAAACATATTTTCTGTTGTTCATTTAGATAGATATCAATGATTGAAGTGAACTCACTGAACTTCCTGTGCCTTTCATGAAGTTAATGGACATGCAGCCTCAGCTTGGTTGCTTGTTTATTTTTTATAATTTTTAATAACAGAAAAAGATATATCAGACTGAGAACAGAAAGTTCTGTATCTAGGCACATATAAAGCTTTTCACAGTTTGAGTATGATGTTCTTTAAGGCATTCCTTGGAAAATGTTAGTATTAATACCAAACTCTTTGGATGAGAAGGTCTGGACTTTTTACTTCTAAGCTTATCAGAAGCTGAATCATATCTAGAGGACTGAACCTAATCTAGTGTTGTATTTTTCTAAGGCTATCATTACTGACAATATCAGTCATTTGTCTTAACCACACAGACCAGATTCCAAAGGCTATCATTTTAAAAAAGCAGGCTAGTATTATCATAGAAACAAGTTTTTTAAAATAGCATTTTATACACTTTTACTAAAAGAAAATCACTGCATGCTTTTCCAGATTACACCACCTGATATTGTATATTAGATTTAACTATAAATTATCTATATTTTGGAAGTATTCTGTACTCCATTGGTCAAGGCCCTCAGCAACCTCATCTAAGTTGGTATAGCACTTCTAAACCACAGTTTGAAATGAGTGCACGTACATTCAGTTGGAGCAGATAGCAGAGTGGCTGCAGATGCCTCATAGAACTTTCCTCTGCTCACCAGCATCACACCGCACTAGTCTTCCTTAGGCTCAGCTTCAACTAGATGGTTAGTGAGAAGAGGCTGAGGGGTAGTGATTGTATCAGACTTCCTCTGATATCAAAAGATAGTCCTGTGTGTGTATTGATGGTTTTCCTGCTATGGTTCCTGCAGGTAATAGCAGTATACCAATGAGATAAATTACTGTGGTAGATCTCAACATGTAAAAGTTGAGTAGCCTTCAATGACAAAGATACTCTTTCCCATAATACCTCTTTGGAAGCCTATCCAAAGAGGACTTCAACTACTTCAGTGAATTTCAGAATAACATAAAAGGCCTAGCACAACAAGATGAATATTAGCACTGCCTTTGCTGAAAAAAGAACACCCATCAGAAGAGGGTAATGCTCCCATCACCTGTTTTTGGAAACATTGTTTTTACTGGTGTTGATACTTTTGATGACCCCCAAAACAGGGATATTTTGCTTCTCAGAGAGAGGATTATATTCCTTGTTCCTACAAGCTGATATTTTATTGCAGTGTTCTGCCATATGGCAGAACATGGCATGTTCTGCAGCTGGATACGAAGCCAGTCAACACCTGGAAAGAACTGTACTGGAACTATAACTGGTGGTTGCTCCATCTTCTGCTTCTAGAGTACAGGACAATATTAGGCGTAAGTGGTGAAATGCTGTAGGCATGTTGCCAAAAAGATGATGACCAGATTGCCTGAAACAGTGCAGCTGTGCAGAGATGAAAAAATGAGAATATCCTCTGAGGGGGCAATTTTAAACACTGATCTTACATAATAGATGAAAGACAGTGGAGGGTATAGCCACTTAAGAAAAAAATCTAACCTCAGATAAAAGGATGTGCACTTTGTGCTAAACATCTTAATACATTCTAGGCTTAACAACCTAGACTACATCAAGACTAGATCAGAGCACTGTACAAATGATGCTATTTACCCACTGTGAAACAGCAAGGAATTGTTTTAAGTAGATATAATGAAGATTGTAAAGAATCTGAGAGAGTTTAAGACTGCTCTGACACAGAGATTGGGAGAGAATAGGATAAATCAGAACACAGATGACCTTGCATATTCTCTGCAAATGCTTTACTCTTTCCTGCTACCTGCATGTCATACAAGATGCCTTGCCACCAGTATCTTCTTCATTCCATCCATTTGGACCGTTGCAAACTCCAGTTCAATGGCCTAAAACCAGAGGTGGCCACGTAAAAGGATATAAGCAGCAGAGGCTTAGATATGAGCATAGATTAGTGTTGGGTAACAATTCTAAGAACTAAAAAGGGGAACACTGCATCACCGGATGAGCTGTGAATGGAACAAAAGCTAAAACACATGCTCAAAATAGAAAATAATTTTAGCAATGTTGTTCAACTAGCAAGCTTATGCAAAGGAAAAACTATAGCAAAGTAACTTCCAATGACCTCTCAGGTCTTTATTTGCTTTCAGTACAAATTCTACAAACTAATTAAAGTATCTCAGACAATGAACTGAATGATTTAATATGGTCAGGTTATTATAAGAGTTGTGATTGTTGGCTTTTTTCTCACCAATTTACCTGACACTCTCATGCAGCCTGGTGGCCTAAGTCTTGGGCAAAAGTTAGAATTTGGAATAGTGTGACTTTACTGTTTGCAATACCTTTCATTTTGGAAGCTACAGTAATCAAGACTTTAAAGATCACATCCACTCCCGTCTTACTAATTTGGTGACAAAGAGTGTCTTTCTATGGGGTAGTTTACAGTCTGATGTGGCATATGGAGCCACTCAGATCTCCATATCCAAAGGGAATCTCATAGGGAGATCGGACTAAGCATGCTTCCTCTTACAGCCCTATTGCATGCTGTTTCCCTGTACTCCTACTTCACAAAGAGTGCTGCAAAAATAGGGAACTTGCTGGAGCTTCTGCATCCACCCAAAGCCCCAAGCCTTGGCTGTCAGAAGTAGCAACTAAACTGATACCAGCCCCTGCAGCAGAAGGAGGTTAGGGAGTGTATAGGAATAATGTTAAATGGTCAGTGATTAGGCTTCACAGACCCTCAACTCAGATTGAATGAGTTCTTCAAAATTCTCAGAAGTTTGGCATTCTGTTGCAGTTTTTGTAATGGCTCTCTTAACTTACTTAGTTCCATTAGATATTATAACAGAGAAGTGATACAGTAGAACCTGTTCAAATATTTAATGCAGTTTAGTTAGCTCTGAGATAGAGAAATAAATATGCTTTAAATTTTTTCAAGTAAAATCCAATTCACTATAATTTCTGATCTAGACAATTTCCTTTTTTGATTTTATTCTTTGCAACAGGAAGGAAAATTTTAAAGCCAAGACATTTACAACCATAATCTATGGAATTACTTTCCTGTGAGAAATTCCTCTTCTGAAAGAACTGGCGACAGTGTGTAGATATTCCAAGTAATAATGCACACACCAGTAAGTTACTTGGTTTAAAACTGTCTTGTTTTCCTTATGTGTAGTACAAATAAAATCACTGGGGTTTTCAAATGAAATAAAATTCAAAATATAATAAAACTCAAATATAAAAGTTAACCAGTCACTATGAGACCAAGGCATGGATCAGTACTGTACAATGACAGTCCTGCTAAATGAAAGAAAAAAAATGAAGTGCAAAAAGATATTTGCACTCATAAAGCTATTTTTTATCAAGGCTTGAAGGGAACTATGAGCTTTCAGAAATTTTGGTATGTACATATCCATACATACACTCTGTATACAGAGAGCAAAACAGGCTCTGTGGAACACAGAAAGTCCCTTTGGATGGATAAATGGAGTTTGCTCTTAATAGATGTATTGCTCATGACATGCCAAGCTCAGAAGTGAGTCTAGTGGTGATGCCAGCTAAGGAACCAGGTGTACAGAAGACATAGCAGATATTTCCTGCTCTTCTGAGAGCTTTAGGGAGAGGAGTCCTCAGTCTTTAGGGATACACAATCTGTGTAACAACACTAGGATTTGACTCAAATCTGTATTCAGAATTTTCATGAGGTCAGTATTTGTCCATTTATTAATCTATGCATGAAAAAGAAAGTAAAGGGGAGTTAACAAACTATCTGGTTATCAGATATTCCTCCCTGGGGTTCCTCTCTTCTTGATGCTATAGTGCTAAGACTACATTGAGAATGTAGGAGAGATGAATGAAAAAAAAACCAGTGGGCAAGTTTGAAACAAGCTGATTTTACACACATTGTTTTATTTTATTTGGAGACTGAAGGAACGAGGGAAGGAAGGAGAGAAAAAGAAATAAAGAAAGAAAGGAGAGAGAAAGAAGGAAAGAAGGAAAAAAACCAAAAGAATGAAAGAACAGAACAAAATAGAAGAACAAAAGAACAGAAGAATCAAAGAATGGAAGAAAAAAAGTTATGAACAAAGAAAAGTTTCCAAATTGAAAAAGAAATATATGGGTTACAGAATTATTCCTAAGTATGACTGGAGTCAGTCTTTATTTTTGCTAATCAAGTCTCATCAGGAGGGTTATAACTAAGCAAAGAAAAGCTGCAAGGAGGACAAGGTGGTTCATCCACATTTTTCTTTTTTTTTCTCCCAGTTCAAAGCAGAACAGAGTCATATCCCTACTCATTCCTTTACGAAAGTCCTCCAGATAAATTACCCCACATTTTAGAGTTCGGTAGAGAACAGCCATAAAATCAAAAATATGTTTAGACAATATGATCTGTTAAGGGAAATGCTATGATTCAACCTCTAAAAATAGTCACCTTTCCTGTGTCAGACCATGTCTGTAATAAGCCTGGCTGCAGAGGAGGTATAGTAGTACAGCTATTCACAGAGATCACCTAAGGGGATCAACAAGTCTGTGTGTCATCCACATGGTTTCAGAGGAGCTTAGGTGCTGAGCTCTGTCTACCAGAAAGCTATCCAAATTCCAGGATGCATTTAGTCTCCTCTTTGCTTTCCCAGCTATGGGATTTTTTTGTTTTAAGGATAAACAAGCAATAAACAACTCAGAGACTGTGCTTAAATACATCATGATTGCTACTATGGTTATCCCAAGCTTCGGAGTCCTCCCTCACCTTGTACTACACAATGATGCAATCACTAGCTGAAGCAGCTGAAGAGCCTTTGGCTGAGTAGTGGGCCAGCAGTATTTCCAGATGACTCTGCACTATAATGTCATCATGCATGGTTATTTATTTACTGAGCAAATCACTGTCATAAACGGTTATTTGATCAGTTATCTGGTAACAGTTCTGGCACAGAACAAACACAAATATCACTATTGCCACCAGGTGATTGTAGTCACATTGCAGCTACTCAGTTTTTATGTTGGCAAGAAGAGAGCTACACCTGCAATATTGTGTGCAGTTCTGGGCTCCTCTGTACATGAAGGACATGGAGCTTCTAGAAAGGGTCCAGCATAAAGCGACAATTATGATTAAGGGACAGGAGCATCTATCTTTTGAGGAAAGACTAAGTGAGTTGGGTCTGTTTAGCCTACAGAAGATTGAGAGGGGATCTGATCAATACATATAAATGCTTGAGGGACAATGTAAGGAAGATGGGGTCAAAATCTTCTCAGTGGTGCCCAGTGACAGGACAAGGAGTAATGGGTAATAAAACTAAAACACAGGAAGTCCATCTCTGTATGAGGAAGAACCCTCTCTGTGAGGGTGACAGAACGCTGGAACAGGCTGCCTAGAGAGGCTGTGGAGTCTGGAGCTCTTCCAAACCCACCTGGATGCGACCCTCTGCCTCATGCTCTAGGTGCCCCTGCTTGAGCAGAGGGGTTGGACTAGATGATCTTAGAGGTCCCTTCCAACCTCAATCATTCTGTGATTCTTTGTGATTCTGAGTGTTAATATTGGAATATCCAGGACATTCCCTTGTCCTGGATGTCCTGAATGTCCTAAGTGACAGGCAATCTGGGAAAAGGATTCACACTTAATGTCCAAAAAGTGACAACTCTTTATAACAAGCACACCATCTTGCAAACTCTACCCAAGTGTTTTCCAAGTGAAAACAAAGTTCTATTCTGAAGTGGCTATGCTTTTCAAATCAGTAGGACAACCTACTAGTAAGACAGACAAGAACGACATTTGTCTATTTTAATCTGAGAAGTGCCACACTGAACAGTAGAACATATTCCATTAGAAGACAATTCGGAGTACGTTTGCATGGGCAACAATGTAGGGAGGGCTATGCAGAAACGGCTAGCATCTCTGCCCATGTATTTGAAGCAAAATTACAAAAACTGCTGATCAGTGTTTAGGCTGCTTCAAGCACATCCTTGATTCTCTAAAAGTGAAACCTCTTTAATGATGATAACTAGATCTTTCTTTGTCTGTTGACTTGCTAAGCTCATCTAAGCAAATGCTGTGAAGAGTAGTACTATCCTCCATATTGAGTACCCATCTTCCTTCAGGCTGTATGATTTTTGCATGCTGTTTTTTTGCCTTGTATTTCATTATACACTAACATGTCTTAGTATCATTCTTGGTGAGTGTTACTTCTTTCTCCTACTTAGTGGTGGGTAATACTTTACTCTCTGTAGCAAGTGTCTCTTCTCTTGACTTTGCCATGCCCAAGTCTTCAAGAGAAGTATATTTTGTGCTCCCAATCTGAAACCTTTTGCTTGACTGGATTGTCTGGAATTGGACTGAATGTAAATGATTTTGCCCTCTGTTCATTCAGGTTTCAGTGCCTCAGGATATAACCAGCTCACTGGTTAAGTAACTTCCTACATCATAGCAGTATTTGGTTAAAACCACTTCAAGGGAAGAATTGTTTATTTGAATAATTTTGCACAGTGATGGAAATATCACAGGGTTCATCATGAATTAAAGCTCTTTTGTATAAATCCCAAGCCCATGTTGTATACACTACTACATCCAGGCAGGAGCCTTTCACACTTGAAAGAAATATGCAAGCAGGAAACTCAACAAATTCAAATTAGTGAAGGAGAGAAAAGGAGAGGAAAGGAGAGGAAAATGTAATAACAAAATAAATCTGACGGTTCTTCAAAGTTGATAACCAAACTATTATTTCAGGTAACAGAGACAGTAGATGGCAGTGTCCCCCAATACTTCCTAGGGAGACACCGAACTTATGCTCGGTATCTTCAGAGCAGAACACAAAACCAAGGCAGTGACAGCTGCTAGATGGAACTCCCCACTGCAGTTTAAAAGCAGGGACACAGTGTCTGGGAGAATAGTTCTCTGCAGCCTCCTAGTTCCTTTCTCCTCAAGAAAGCCAAGTAGCTCACTTCTCCTGTCTTGCAAGTTAACCTACTATAAATGATATGTGGCAGACATCAGTAGAAGATGATGACCATTTCTGAACTAAGGTCAATCAATTGATCAAATATGCTGTGTAGTAATGAAATATGACAGCTTTTCATCCTCTAAAATCCTGACAACTGGCCTCCAGATACAGTCTATTAGAAGGCCAGGAAAAGATTTCAGAACAAAACAGAGATCTAGCTTCAAAATATGTTCTTCTGATGGCTTCCTGTGTTACAATGAACAAGTCACTGTGTCTTGCTGCATTTTGGTTTCCGATGCAATGCAGAAATCTCTGATTCTGTAATTCTTCTTCAATAGAAGCAGATATCTGTGGCATGTATCTAAATATATGCTGAAGTCTTCTCACTGGAAATTGTCAGGATTATTCCATTAATATCTGTAAGACACTGCTATAAAAAATCCTCAAGAGAAACCTAGAATAGAGATTAATAAATATGGAAGAGAAGAGCATTTTGCAATGGTTTCCTCAGCTACAGATAAAACTGGAGTTTGATATAGGACAGATACCCTGCAGACTTCTCTGGAAGAAGAGCCCAGCAAATGAATTTAATGAGAAGGTAAAACTTAGAACAGTGACACATCCAGTGCTGCTGGATATCCTCCTTTCAGGGCTTACCTTGCAAAGATCAACATTGCTCTATCAGCCAAAATATCAGTGTACATTAGCTGGTCATCTGACCTCTTCTCTCAGCTCTGGCATTATCTTTGATTCTTAACAATATTAGCTTTGCAGCTAAATAATTGGTGGAAAGTACAGTGACATCAAGTTTTGAAACCCACAGTGAGACTGGAGCAGTGTTTAGACCTTGCACTGGCCCTATATACAAAGACAAAGAATAGTTATACATTATGTCAGAGTGAAGGACATGCTACCCAGCGTTTAAAATTGGTCTTAATGAGTCATTTAGACATGTGCTAGAAAATGAGATCCCAATTTTTCACCTGTAAAGCTCCAGAGTGATACATAACCAAATCAGAAGGAACCTTTAATTACAGCACGCCAGAGACATGATTTCCATATATAAAAAGGACATACACAAAGCTAATTTCAAATAGCCTCAGAGCATAGTCTGATGCATCCTGTGCTAGTGAAAGGCAGCATGTACTAGGTTGATTAGGGTGCAGAGATATGGGGAAAAAAAGGGTTATAAATAATTGCTGATGAGCAGGTAGTTGCGAAGCTCTTTCTGTTTCTAGCATGATAAGAAAAAATAGCCAGAATTAGAATAACAAGAGTAAGATAAACAATTTGAAAACTTTGAAGATGGGAGCAGACTCTCAGAAAATGCTAAACTGATGGATTTGCAGCTAAAGTCAGTGAGAAGGCCCTCTCATAAGCTGTATTTTTCCTTTCTACTCACAGTGGCCCAGTCTGTAGTGCTACCATTCTCTTAAAAAAAAAAAAAAAAAAAAAAAAGGGAGAGGAAGTAGTACCAGACTTATTATATCTGTACCAAGGGAGCGGTATTCCCTCAAATGGAACTTTCAGAGTTCCTACATGATCTGGATTGATTCTTCTGCTCTTTCAAAGAGTCTGGAGGATGGATTTCCACTTCCACTCACAAAGATTGGCTTCTGTGCTCTTTGCCAAATATATCCATGCTGTCTCACTGAGACATGTCTGTTATACTTTCCTTGTGGAATGAAGGATTGGCCTGGTCTTTGTGTCCAGAACTGGAAATTAGCTGCTGGACTAAGTAATCATCCAGTAAGAATCACCGAAAGACATAAAAAAACCAGATTGCTTGACCAATTAGGAAAAAAAAAAAAAGTATACTTCTATTTTAATCCCAAATTTTGGGAGCCTTAATACTGCATAGTTACCTGAGAAAAAACACTTTGCTCTTTGAGTGTAAAAAGTAAGGGTGGCAGAAGAAAACTGTCACTGCAATAAACGTGGAAAAAGATGAGAATTCATTAAATGAGCAAACTTAATGGTTATGTTTGTTTAAACAAAGCAACTAGTTATTTACGCAAATTAAGGATTAAGCAAACTTCATAGATAAATCTTTAAGATCAACTATTAGAGCTATTCTATATCTTGAGATTTTATTCTCTCTTAAAATCCTGCTTCTAGGAAGCTCTTGACCTGCTGCATTTAGTACAAAGCTATTCAGGCCACTGTTTTTTTTATTGTACCTTCAAGGTACAATTATGACAATAACTGTATTGTCAGTTTCTCCTGGATGCTGGTATCTCCATCTTGAAATACACTGCATATGCTGTTGTGACCTCAGTTTGGTGAAAGCATCATCTGCCTCAAAGCTGTAATCAGAAGTATTCCAGAAACACGCAGGAGATGTCTATACCATCGCAGATCTTGCTCAACTCATCAAGCTGAATTGCAAAGGCTGTGGCTGTTGGCATTTTCAGCTATGCCACCAGTGTCTTCTAGGAACCCAAGCCATCACATCAGCTGGTGCCACAAGTTCTTAGGTTCTATTTAACATTGTAGCTATTTTCATTTTTTCTTTTCTTCTCTGAGCTATCAGTGGAACACCTTGCCACTGTTCTTTCTTTTAACCAGTCCATCCTTCCAAATCACCCTTCAGCCAGTGTCAGGTTCCAGTAGAATAAGAGGAGCACATGCAATGTGACCACACAAGGTTCAGCTGTGCCCTCAAGCTTTGGTGTTTGCATACAGCGTACCCTGCAATCAGACTCAGTGTCACATTTTGTCCTAGGCCGTGTGCATTCAGGCTTGTATTTCATGTCACATACAATAAAAAGTACTTTTAAGAAGGTTCATCCTATTCTGTAACAGATGGGATACCCAGGTATTAAAAGCTCTTACAGCCTGCAGTACCCATTCATGTAAATCTATACTGAAATGGGCTATGTCAGTAATTGATTTTTTCAGCTCAGCAATCCAAGAAAAAGCAAACAAACAAAAGGAAAGGAAAAGTTATTTGGATTAACCCGAATGTAAGTTTTTTCTTAACTCCCCCAATTCCTTCAACAAACAAAATAAAATAGTTTTCACAATTCTTTTACAAAAAAGATAATGCCCTAAAAGAACAGACCTCTGTAGGTTTAATATTTTTAGCTGTCCTTTGCAGGACCTTACATTTTTTGTGTTTCTATATGATGTTCTGGAAGTTCCTCAAGAGTTCAAATTATAGTTTGGAAGCAGCATTCATGAAAATCTACGGACACAAAAATACTGAATCAGTTTATCTAATACTAAGGCATCTTTCAAGTACTGTCTTTTGGTTCTAACGTCATCAAAAGTTTGCTCTTGAATTTCACAAATCATTTAATAATCTGAATCAAATGCAGACTGAGAAAAAACATCTCACCTTTTTCCTTTTTTTATTTTTTTTATTTTTTTTTTATTTTGAGAATAAAATCTGAGGATTTACCTTAATTATTGCCTTAATTATCTTATTTTACAGATTCAGCATTCAGGAGTTGTATTAAGAGGGAAATACTGAATATTTCCTCAAGCATGAAAGGTTCCAAAAGACCCCACCAAAATCACAGTTTCTTAACCTAGATGTTATAGTAAAGCTACTAGGAAAGTAAAAAGTAAAAAAGTAAAGCACCTCTTGTCCTACCTGGAGTCCATACCCTTCACAAGCAGGAGAGAACAGGACTAGAAAATGAGGCCAGTGTGAGAAAAGTAGCTAAAAATCTTCAGCCAGCTTCTATTTTGGGTGCATTTCACTATGAGTGAAACATATATGAATGCATTTATGCATACCAAACAAGTCCCTGACTGCAGTATCAGCAAACATCACCTTGAGAATAGCTGTGGCACTATGTAATGAAAAACGATTTAGTCTATCACCCATAGACTATCACCCTGACTACCAAGAGTTCACAGATTACTCCTTGCAAAAGCATATACCCCATAACACACATCAAGAAAAAAAAAAAAAAAGAAAAAAAAAAAGAAACCTGTCGCAAAACCTGACAAGAACATTTTCCTGTGAGTTTTTTTGCTACTCATTTAGACATTTCAAGAAATGTAAGGATTCTGTTCCAGGTAACCTATTAAAACTGTATTAAAGTTTCACACAGGGTTCTTCTTATATTATAAAATTAAATTGCTCTCATCTTTAAAATGATCAGCTTCTCTTCAGTACTGACAATACCCAGGGTCTGGTTGTTTCAGTCATGAATTTTAACTTAATGCTTAACTTCTTGGTCCATATTAAATGAAATCAAAGCCAATGCTCAAAAAAAACCCCTAAATTTTGTAGTTAAGCTAATATTTTTAATTTTTTGTTTTGCTTTGTTAAATGATCAGTATATTCTCTTGAATAACCAGTATATTTCTTAATATAGCAGCAGGGAGTTTCACAATAGTATTCATTCATGAAAAAAAAAAAAAAAGGAAAAAAAGAAAAAGAGGACAAAGTTAAAGCTATACAATCTTACATCATTTTCAATGAATGCTTTAGAGTGAAATGACAATCATGAGACCTCCAGCCTACACAAGGAGGAAGTGGTTTTACAGGCTTGCCAGATTAAAGAATGACATCACATTACCTTCGTCAATGCTGATTCCAGTTCTTCGATAATCAGGCAAACATGGAAAATGCTGTTCTTGTATCACATGATCAGACATCACTTTCCATTCATTACTGAAAATGCAAGAGGGCAGAAGCCCTGACTTCTCTACTGCAGGAGACATGCAAAAGCTGAGAAATGTGACGGAAAAAGCAGACAACTCTATTTCCCAGCTGAGCTATTTAAGATGCACTTTCACCAGGCACTTGATAACTACCTTTGCCACAAACCATGGAAGACTGAAGAATCTGGTATCTCTTTTCCCCGTTTCTGTACAGAAGACAGACGTGCTTTCACTTTCAATCCTAAACTGTCCAGCAAACACACTTGCAACTTGTCCCTCTAAGTGTGAAGGCAGTTCCAGTTTTTCAAACTGCCAATGAAATATGGAGATATAAGTGCATGTATAGTATCCCTTCCTGGATTCAGGTGAACTCTTTTTCTTATAGTCTGTATTTCTTTGGCTTTATGGTCTAGGAGGAGGTAAGTTCACTACAGCTAGTCCCTCGGTAAGAGCACTGGTAGCTTTGTTTGGCTTTGCTTAGCTTTATGTCTTCTGTAGGAAACATCTCTTTAAGACCTCAAACTTCTGGTTGATTCAGAAGTTATTCAAGGATGAAAGGGGGCAGAATCACATGCAAGCACTCTGTAAGACTGCATAACCATAAATTCCCTAATAAATCAAGCTGAAATACTGATACAGTGGAAGCCCTACAGAGATTCATATGGAGAGTGAGCAAATATGTCACTAAAAACAAGGAACACTATCACAAATCGAGCAGTGCAATTAACAGGCCTAGGGAAGAGCATGTCTCCCACCTCCTACACCTTGGCTATGGAATGAATGAGAAATGACAGGACACCAGGATGTTTAATGTCTAATCTGTTGAGCTCCATACTGAAATCTTTAGATGACTAAGACTTTCACCACGTACATCAAAAAGTTAACATAAGAGTTGCTCTGGGATTAATCAGAAGTAACAACTTACCTACACAGGGCTCAGTCGGTATTTCATTTTGGTCTGACCTGGGTAAGCAGCCACATGTGAGGACAAGCCACCCAAACCACCTCAGTAGCCTCTGCTGTCCAGCCTCCCACAACAGGAAACTCATCTCAGCACATCCCTTGCCAGCATCAAGCTGCTGTTGGTCTGATGAAAGTCCACCACATTCTCTCATGTATGTTGTTCTAAAGACACTTCAAATTGCCCACACCTGCCCTGGTTCGAGGCTTGAAATATTCCCTCTTTATTCCATAGGAGTTTCTCCAACACTAGAAGGTTGGAAAAACAAACACACAAACTCCCAAATATTCAGCGTTTTAAAATTCAGGTATTGAAACCACACTTGACTCTAGTACTCTGAAGTCCCCAGCAGGACTTCATTTTGTCCTTAACAAGTTAATGTCTGGAACTCTGGGTGGGCTTAGATGTAAAATACACCATATCTTACCACATTAGAAGCAAGTTGTTCCCTGAGGTTAAGTTCCCCCTTTCACTAGTACAGCTACGTCACAGATGGTAGAGAAGGAAATCTCCCAACGCTGTCAGACTCAAAAGTGGTATCACACCACAGTACCCACAAGGTTAAAAAAAGCCCTACTCGGATAAATCCCAGTCAAACAAAGGAAAGAATTACTACTTCCTTTCTGAACTGAAAGTCTCAGTCAAGATTATAATCCCCAGACACTGTGACCCACCCAAGTCAAAATTATAATAACAAGAAGAATAAGAATAATTCAAATGATATAATAAAAGTTAACAAAATAACACCAGTATTATTATGCATACATTCCTACAGTTTTTCTGAAGTACTCTACCAATGAGTGTAACTCCAGCAATTTTCATCATAAGAATTAAATTTCTCAGCTGTCAAGAGGCAAGAAACACAAAATCATTTAGGTCATGAAACCTGGATAGCAAAGCAGTAGGTTCAGAAGAGTGTATCCTGAGCAGAAACTCACTTCCTCCAAGCAGTGTCATTTGTACTCATTTGTAGAAGTCCATTCTAACCACTTCTCTTAATCTAGAATTCTGGGTTCACGATAGATGAAAATGCTCTTAACAGAGATATTTCCTAACTGGCAAGGAATTGGGAAGTGATGCCAGTTTCTTCTGTCATTCAAAAGTTTTAGCTAATAAGTTCCACTTTGGAACCCTTTGAATAATTTCACTAGTAGACATGGAATGTTTACTTACTGCTTTTGTTAATAAAACTTAACAGGATCAGTATGCTATTGCACTACATGCTATGCAAACCTACATAATAAGTAATCTCTTTCCAGAAACCTAAGAATTAAATAATAAAGGTTATTTCATAAGAATAGATTGTGCAGTTTAAGGAGAAGTGATAAGAGTAGGCCAACTTTTCACAACCTGGGCCTGAGAGCAATTGACCTTGAGAGAGAATGGTACGTAGTTTACACCCTGTGTTGACACATTATAGGCAGGGTACACTCCAAGGCACACGCTCCTTCTGTATTATTGATCTTTTAGATGAAAAGTGTCTCGTTTCTACCTAGTATCTATCCTAAAATCCCAAACTCTAAGAGACACCTAGATTGTCAAGCAGTGTTATAAAATGAATCAAAACATCTCAAAATAAAAGAAACTTCATGGAGTAAAAAGTCCATCTTATTTTCTTTGACTGTGTAAACAGTACTCTAGATAGCTGCTTTTCATGATAGCTACGGTACACAACAGCAAAGCTCCTGTTTATTGCGAGTGCGTTTTCTTTGTCCCAGCTGATCTACTTCTTAGTGTCAGAGCCTTAATGCAGCAGTATCAGAGCCTTTACTTCCCCCTTGCCTCTCTGGTAACACTCAGTTACAGTTTTCAGGTTACTTTGATCTTTTCCCATGTGACTTTTGCCTCCAGGGTATTTCCACTGTGTGTTCTTAGAGGGGACAATGACAGAGTCACGAAGCACAAGCTGCATGTTCTCCAAAGTCCTGGTTCTATTCACTATTTTGCTTGAATAGATCTTGCCCTTCTTTTTCCTGTATTTTTTGAACAGAATCTTTAATTCCTTTGAACATAAAGCCTCACAAATGTTGTCTTCTAGGCCTTAGCTCCAAGAGATATTTTAGTTTCACTCACTCTCATCTCTGAGCACCAACTGTTCTTCCATTTAAACCAGAAGTGTGCAACAGCCCATTGATTATCCTAGCTGAAAGATGGATGGTCAGGTGGATCCGCTATCTTCCTTTGCAAATATTAGCTTTGTATTTTTTCTATCAGTCTACCTCAATGTACTTCTAGTGCACCTCAATGCCTTGGCTATGGATGGGAGTTGAATGAACTCTTGTGAATTTTTAGAAATTACTCTGGACCCACAGCCTGCTGTCCATGATACTGCAATAATTCTCTGGTATACTCAAGGTGTGTTACTCTTGCTCGTGCAAATAAAGTTAGAGTACCAAGTATTCTATGGGTGTAAATTTGTTCCAAAAGGCACAGGCTTGAGAGACTTTAATGACAACAACCCAGCGTAGTTCTTCTAGGCACTGACTCCACAGAAATCCAGTTATCGCAGTGCACATTTGTCCATCCCAATCACACACCCCCTTTACATAGGTTTGGGGTTTTCCGGGGGTCTCTGTACTGCAGTGTATATCAACTGTGTGATGTTTAATCCCATTTCTTCTCACTTGGGACTTGTATAAAGACAAAACTGCCCCTTGCTCTTAATATTGGAAATACACAGGAAGGCAGGTAGAGCACAAAAGCAGGTCTCTGGCTCTTCCACACCCCAGAATAAAATTTCAGTCCTGTACATTGCTTGCTAAAGGCTAGGAAAGCGAAAGCAAATGTTCACTCCCATAATGTGCTGACTGCCTTTCACAGCAACACCAAAGCAACATCTGTAAAGCACGGCCAGTTAGCAGGTTGCAAGGGCTTTCCTTCAGGCACAGGCATAACTTTCTTAGTGGGATGAAAATATCCCCATAAAAAAAAAACTAAGGGAATTCCATGAATTGGAGTAAGAGTGGAAAATAGAAGATGTTTGTAAACTGAGCACAAACCACAAAGAAATAAAAATCAAAGATTCCAGTTAGAGCTTTGCAAAATAATCTTTGTAGATGCCATGGAAACCACAGCAAAAAATGGCCAGAAGCTCTTCTCTTTTGCATGGCAAAGAAGCCACCAAAAGAAGTTGGGAAAGGTTAGAAAAGAAAGAAACTTCCTGAAAAATAATTTACACACCCAAGTTTCCGCATCCCTTAGAAATCTGAATGCTTCTTCCTTACAAGCTCTTACGAGCTGGGAGCTGGTAACTACTATTGGAGGAAAGGAGTATCTATTCTGTGTAGCACAGTTCCTTGACATGCCGTCTGATTCTCATCTGAAATCTCATATAGGAATTCTTATCGCTTAGTAAGTGGTAACTGGTACCATCTCTTACCACCATCCATTAGCCTTCGTATCTCAGAGGGAAATCTAGACAGGGCTGAACAGACTATCCATCCAGTAATTACAAGTATAATGCATTATGAAAGAATTTGGAACTAAATATTTGGCATAACAAGCTAATATGGGACTAAGGGGAACAAAAAGAAGATCTGAAAATGGCCATGGGATGTTCATGAAACCCGCTTCTCTAACAGGAATGAAGTGCTGAAAATGATTCTCTACGGGTCCCAGAATTCTAAGTGGGAACAATCCTACTCTTCTGGTAGGGAGTGGAAATTAAAATTGGCACTAAAAAATAATCTCTAAATGACTAACTCAGAGTGGAGCTTCTTTGCTACCTTTGCTACACAGCGCTCCATAGGCAGGAGAAGGAATAGGAGGACAGCAGAGAAGAAAGTAAGTTACTAGCTCCTCTGGAGCACCATTCACTTTCTGGGAAGTATTATTTCTACCTGCTATACAGGCAGGCCCAACTGTTTGATGCAAGCAGATCTAGTGCTTACTTGATCAATGTTCTCCCTTGTACAGGAAACAGCCTGTAGAAGAGGAAGCCAAGAGTTTGCACCTCTGTCTTCTGCTCCGTAGTCCACTGAGGTGTGCCTTCAGTGATTTATACTTCCTTAAATGTACAAGTTCAACTCCAAAAATAGGATTTTAGGGAAAAAATAATTGGTATTTGCAAGACGGTGTTTGAGGAAAACAGAGCAGAGAAGTGATAGGGAAGAGCTGACTAGTTTTATGGTGTCCTATTCTTTGGGCCAAATCTTTGGGACTTAATGTTCCTAGATCGTTTATTCATTAAGGCTTCTTTCAAAGTTAAGATTTTTGAATCTTCAATAACTGAAGTCATTGGATCAACTTAATGCCACTTTTGCTCACTTACTGATTATTTCTTTTTCTTGTTCTGTATATTCCATTAGGTCACACCAGATATAGCAAAATAGGGTCATTTTGCCATATGCTTATTTACTATGTGTGTGTTAGACCTTTTGTGTGCTATTTTTTACTTGTTATCAATCATTATATGTATTTATCTTCCAGTGCCATATGGAGCAGTGGGATGGGGTATATATATGGAGTCAACAGATGGTGAGACTGTGTGATTAATATGTTCTCATAACTTTTTATTGTCTCTTTTTTCTTATATGTTCTACTTTCAAAGTGACATTACTTTTGTCAGCCCAGTTCTCTTTTCATTATTCCTGTTAAATGAATATGTGTTAAACAAATACAAAAAAAAAAAAACCTCAATGTCTGTTTTTTGTTTGGTTGTTTCTTTTAATTCTCTATCTAGTTTTCTAGTTGCTACTTTTATCAAAGCAATTTTGGGGTTTTCAAGCCAAAAGACCCTGTGTCTTTCAAAGTTTTTGTCTAACACTGGACAAAGAATTCATTTTGTGGTATCTTGGTTTAAAGAACAGAGTTGTTTCCAGCTACTTTGTGAAAACAGTCAATATTTTATTGCCCATATTTCATATGGCAATCATTCTGTAAAACTCATTAAAACATCCTTCAGAAGATGAAACAACAAATCACGGCATTAAATAGAATCTTAAGCGCAGTCAGAAGCCTACAGGTTGTGGTAAAACTAGTTTACTTTGCACTGGAGATGCTCTGGAAAACACCACTCTTTTAACTTGAACTTTCATAGTTGCTGAGATCCAAACTCAAGAGAAATTGGAAGCCAGGATTTACTGGGCAGGAAGGCAGCAAAGGAGAGGTAAATTGGGGTAGGAAGACAGTTAATAATCCATTAAACCATCTCATACCGCATGTGCATGTGGTCATGAGCCAGAGAAGGAGCTGCACATGTGCTCAGGCCTGTACTTTCACCTTCAGATTGTTTATGGCTGAACTCAGTTTCACTTTGAATGTCTTTAATTAGTAGCATAATGGTTTTCCATTCCAGTGAAAGCTGGAGGTGGTGAAGGAGGCCCAAGCATGTTTCCCCACAAAATTCATTTTTTCCAGGAAGCCTTATCTTAATTATCTGTTGCGGAAGGCATGTTATCATCAAAGGTCTCAGTTTAGTGTTGCTTCCATTACATGGAATCTGTCTCTCCAGCACTACAAATCTGATGTTCACCAAAGTTGTTCAGACTAACTGGCCATAATCTTCAAAATCTTCCACTGATTTTTATTATCAGGTTAAAATATTGCTTGAACCCATGACTGTTGCCTCTGGCCTTCATCCTGATGCACTCTGAAAGCAAGTGCAAAGCTGTACTGTTTTCTGAAGCCTTCAGGGAATGTCTGCTCACACCAGTATGAATTATTTGGGGAAATGTACATGGTTATATCTGCAAGTGGATACTTTGATCTTCATCTACTGGTATAGAAAGATCCATGTCTTTATTTACTACAGATCAGGTTTAGATGAAACCAGGGTTACTAGGTGAGGTGGAAGGTGATATCTTACTGAAAATTCTGAGCAAAGTGTGGTCAAAACAGCATATTTCCAGACTGCAGAGGAGAGGGTCTGCAAAATCCATACACCTATCCTATAATTTCCCTGAAATAGGATTACTATGGGGTTATTATACTGCAACTTTATCCAGATGAACCATACCTGATAAAACATTGTTGAATAATAAACAACCAATTAGTGGAGTAAACAACTTGCATAAGATATAGGTTTAAGTATATTATCAATTTTATATTATTCCAAAAATTTAGCCTTGTCAAGGGGAATTCATAGCAATTAGCACAGCAGATAAAGCAATCAAACAAGAATATGTGTAATTTTAAGTTCTGGGTAATACTATTTCTTGAAAATGGTACTGTGCCTGTTCGTACAAAGAAGGACCACAGATAGCTGTGCTCACCCAAAAGCTGCCTCCAGTTTTGAAGAGAATGGTCACTTTAAACAGTCACACAGTATGGACATATCACTAACATTCTTCAAATCATGTAAGAGAGGAACATATGGGCTTCTGAGAAGGCTGTTTTGCCCAAGGAAGGTCCACACAGTCAATATTCATAACTCTTTTAAAGAGGTAGCCCGTAGAATCTAACCAAAATTTATGGATATACACTTCCTGCAGAGAGATAATCACCTGGGACATCAGCAGTTAATCAGAAAACATTGAATGCTTCTGTTTTGTATGGTCTTGAAACTCTGTGTTACGTTAGTGTTGATAATTAATTGTTGCTTTTTTTGACTGGGGCGGGAAGATGGAGGGAACTAGACAAAATCTAGCTGGAAATGGATGTGTAGCTTTATCTCTATGTGTTGTACAATGATTGATGTTTAAAGTTCTTATCAGAATTCAAATGCTTCTTGCATCACAGTGAGTGAGGCTTTGGGTAATAAACCAACACTCACAAACTGTAGGACCAAAATAAAAGAAGAGCTGGAAGATTTGTCATCAGATTGGTTTTCTCAATATTTAATAGTTTGATGATAAATGGTGATATTTCAGCATGTTTCTACTAAAACAAAACCAACTGAAATAAAAAGTACATTACACTAAGTATATAAAATTCAAGGACTAAGAAGTAGGGACTACAAAATTTTAGTGTATCAATTAGCTATTGGCTGGTGGATGAAAGGTTCTTCCCAGTAAGCACAAAATAACCCCAAACAAACGAGACAGAACTGAGTTTCAAGTTTTAAATCCTTTGTCTGATTCATCTGGTTAAGAAAAAGCAGTGTTTTGTAGAAATACAGGATGTTGCTGACATCTCAGAAATATTAACCTTTTGTGAAGAGAAGAAACTACTTATTTTGAGCAGCCCAAAAAGCTACTGACGTTAAGGATTTCCCAACCAGAGACCTGGTATATTCCCAGTCAGGATAGATTTGGCAGTAGATCCAAATATGCTGTGAACAACTTTCAAATTGTGCCGGTTGAGGTTGGAGCACACCGTGTTTTTAGTGAAGAAGTTAGAGCTATCTCAAAAAGAAGAAGTAAAGAGAAAAGAAAGCTTGCATATATGAAATAAATATGTGTTACTGGTTTGCTGAAAATATCCTGTGATGATAACAGATGTTACAGCTGTTACTTTTTATGAATACATAATATATGGGCAGCAGCAGGAGTGCTAGTACAACATTGCACTGAATTAAACTTATTCAGAAATAAATTGCTTTCACACAGTTGTTTATGAAGTATTCCAGAATGCATACTTTCTTTGCTTATGTGTTAACTATAAATACTTTCACAATGAATAATTATGCTAATTATGCAGCTTTTTTTTTTTTAATAAGAGCTGGTTACCTATACAAAAGATCTGAATTCAGTATTGACTACTTTGCATTGAATTTTAATCTCTCAGGTTTCCTAACACATACTGCAATTGGCATACCTCTTGCTTGAGCTGCAAAATCATTTAAATGGCACTACAAAGAGTAACATTTACTCAAATACTTTATGTTGATATTCAACATACATAAATAATTTTCAGAGTAGAACATGTGGTATTGACCAATGTGGTTAAATTTTGAATCTTTTTTCCTGTCTACAAATGTCACACTCTTTTTCTAGGACTACAGTATAAAGACTGTTTTCTACGAAGAAAATCTTTGACTCTACAGCAACATAATGACAATCATTGAGAAAAATAACTTGATTTTTTTTTTAGTTTGTTTTTCCTTAGCAAAAAAATGTCTGAGAACAGAAAGCTTGTGTTGCTCATCAGTTTGGTCAAGAACATGGCACCATCTGAAAGGGAGAAGGCACAGGCTGAGTAAGCTAGTAGAAAGGCAGAAGAAAATACATATTTTTCCACACACAAGTCATCCTCGTGTCTACCAGCTATATGTTGACAAGGAGGTACATATATTGCACTTTACATATTAATGAGACCTTCCCACTGATCTTCAATGTAACCTCACCTAGTCCCCTTTTCCTGGATATCTGGACTGTACTACTATTTGTTAGCCTTCAAATTTGGAAATAACATATTTTTCCCTCTATATATGTACTTTGGTTAATTTTCAAACAATAGTTAGTCCTTTGAATATCTCATATTAGATTTTAAATAACATTTTCCACATACCTATTCATAAAGTTATCCATACTTGTTAACTGTTATCTGTTTCCTGAGTGCTTCATTTTTGCAGGGGAGAAATAGTGCACAAATCTTTCTTATTACTGACAACTGACAGATCATTCTTGCCAATCTGGTCTGCGCTCAAAACCATGTAGGAGATTTGAAGTTTCACTTCAGTATGAGACACACATGACAATATGAACTGATCTTGCCTTTACGTAGTGCAAACCATGTCAAATGATTAATTACGCTGTTGCTCACACAGGCATAACACAAAAACACAGAAACCCTCTTAAAGATCACACGGTCCGAGCCAGGTTGCTTATGATCAGCTTATGACTCTGAATGTCATGTCATGTTTTGATTGTGGCCTCCTTAATGAGCGAGGAATGAGCTTTGTGGTTTTGGTGTGGTAAGAAGGTTTTGGTTTGCATCTTGTCATGGCAAGAAAGTTCACCACTCTGCCTAAAGAAATAAGCTGGGTACTCAAAAGCCACAGGGGGAGATTTTCATTGGTTGCCTCTCCTCACAGAATCACAGAATACAGAATCACAGAATATTCCAGATTGGAAGGGACCTCTAGAGATCATCTAGTCCGAACTTCCCGCTCAAGCAGGGACACCCAGAGCATGGGGCACAGTGCGGCATCCAGGCGGGTTTGGAAGATCTCCAGAGAAGGAGACTCCACAGCCTCCCTGGGCAGCCTGTGCCAGGGCTCTGGCACCCTCACAGGAAAAAAGTTCCTCCTCACCTGGAGATGGAACTGCCTGTGCTCCAGCTTATGGCCATTACCCCTCGTCCTATCGCTGGCCACTAATGAAAACAGCTTGTCCCCTTCTTCCCTGCATTCTCCCTTCCTGAATTTATACATGTTAATCATATCCCCTCTCAGCCCTCTCTTCTCCAGAGAAAACAGGCCCGGCTCACTCAGTCTCTCCTCATACGAGAGATGTTCCATTCCCTTAATCATCTTAGTTGCTCCTCATGCCAAACCTTGCCCTTTCAGGCACACCTTTGCCTTGCCTGAGCAGTATTTTGCTCCATTAAGTGTCGCCCTGGATCTTGTGGAAGCTGACTCCAAACAGAGCGTAAGTGGGGCAGAATCAGGCCCAGACATAAATGTTAGTATAAACAGGTGTTAAATGCTGGTAATGTAAAGAAGTTTGAAAAAAAGTGTAAAAGGTAAAGAAGTTTGAAAAAAAATGGTTGCACAGAAAACACTACTTCAAATAGAAAGATAGAGGACTAACTACAAAGGGTATTTTGATCCCATTAAAAAAAATGAGTGTTACAATAGAAAATGAAACCATTTTCTTCTTTTATTTTTATTTTCTACTGACTTGAGAACAGAGCCTTGCATTTTCCAGATGCTGCTACAATACGCATTCATAACGATTCTCAAATATAGCTATTACCATATTTAAATATTCCTCCAGTGCTCCTTGCCTACACAGTCATCTGTAGTTGTATCCAATTCGAGATGATTACGACATGCACACGAAAGTGCTGAAGGAGAAGGGGGATCAACTTTTGTTCCTGAACAGCTTACCTCTTCAAAAAGAACAATGTTTACTGAGATAAATGAAGAGCGGGTGGTTGTTTTAGATCACTATGACTAATGTTAAGAAACAGCTGGTAAGGAATATTAGGTAATCGCATACACAGGCTGCACATTGGGAACATTACGCTAACATACCTACTATAATTTTATTCCCTTCCCCACGCATTTATTCAAAGCTGCAGCTGTGATACTGGCTTTTGAACACTAGAAGCTATCAGGAAAAGCAGCATGAATCATCATCTTTTGCTTGTGTTATTTAACTTAGTCACTCAAGTGCAGTTCTACGAGAACAATAATAGAAGGAAACTGGGTAGTTTTTTCTCAGAGATTTGTATAGAATTCTTTCCCTCCCTCTTACGCTTTTCTTCCTTCTGCTGCCTTTCCCTCCTCTCCCCTTTCCTTCCCTTCCTCTTCTCCTTCCTCCTTTTCCCCTTCTACTTCCCCTTCACTTTCTTCCTCTTCCCTCTGCTCTCTTGCCCTGATCACTCCAATCCAGAAAGGAAGAAAGAAAGAAAGAGAGAGAGAGAGAGAGAGAGAGAGAGAGAGAGAGAGAAAGAGAAAGAAAGAAAGAGAGTAAGAAAGAAAGAAAGAAAGAGAGAAAGAGAGAAAGAGAGAAAGAGAGAAAGAGAGAAAGAGAGAAAAAGAAAAGAAAGAGTCTGTTCAGCTAAAATACAAGCACATCTATCAAATACTTAGAGCTAATCTATCCATTTCTTGACCAGTATATGAAGTGCTAGAGGACAAACTATTCAGAAAAATTATTTTACCTGCCCCAAGGCAATTCCTTTTCTGGTGAACTAAAATTAGCAACTTATTTGACTTAAATCACATACATCAATGACTGCAAAACTGAAAGTAAGGATGTTCCAAAACCTTACTGAAGGACCTAACCATTACTACTCTTTATTGCAGGTAATCACTGGATTGTTGGTTCATTACTAGTTCCAGTCTCTATGCAGTAATTCACTTACCCAGACTTCAAGCATGAAACAGGGAGTGTGTTTGACTCAAGTTTTCAAGGAAGTTTGTGCCTGTGTGAATGCAGCACCTTTGCTGTAATGGTTTGAAACAGAACAGTTTAGGAAGGAGAGATAAGAAAGATTTATTCCCTACTGATATTACATCACATCCTTGCTATTTCAATCCATGATTACTTTAGAACAAGTTCTAGCTAATAATTCCATCTCATTTCAGGTTGTTTCTAGGAGTTTTGTGATTAAATCCTACCACTCACGCAGTCGTCCATTTCAAAGCAAGGCTACAATTTACTCTTTTCCTTATGCAACTAAACACAGATCTGCAGACCTAGGCAGGTTCTTCTTGCTTAGCATTCACCAGCTTGCTGCTTTGTATCAATGGGCTTTTTTCCTTGCAATTTCATGTTCCCGTGAACATGAGTTGTCCATACCACTAACTACTCAACAAAGAGAATCTGCCAGGTGCTGTTTCTGGGAAATGGAACTGCACGGAAGTCTCTAGAAGCTAGGACACTCCTGTGAGGTGTTGGTTTGGATGTAAGGGGTGCATGGGCAGAACTTCAGGAACAAACTGGCAGCACTAGCAGTCTTTAAGAACCCACAGTGCTGTCAGAGAGAGTTGAGGTAATTACAGAGCAAGCATTCACTGTCACAGACTCCTCTAGATGCTCTATGACAAAAATGAAAGTCAAGCACTAATAGCATTAAGCAGATACTATAACAGATATTTCAGTCTGCAAAATAGAACAAGCTACAAGTAGTCCAATAATTATGACAGGCTGGTTAAATTTTTCTAAGGAGGACACTGAAAAGAGGTAGACAATACAAATGAGACATAGCCAGGTAAGAAAGTATCAAAGACCTAGCTAGTGACCTCCCTTCTAAATCAGACATCCACATTATGAAAATGATCTATGCACACACTTGTAGTATCTAGTTTTTGGGCTCCAGGTCCTCTGTGTGGTATCCAAAAGTTGTAATATTTTTTTTTTGCTCCCCCAAGATTTGATAGTGGTCCTTCATGTTTTCTCTGAGTTGAAATGCATTGTCTCCCAGAACTTACAACTGGAAGTGCAAGCCTTCTGTTATACCTTTAGATGTCTGCAGGCATGTGATAGAGCTAAGTAAATCAAAAATAAGTCAGACTGTAGAGAAAGTTCAGAAAGACCTCACAGATATTATCTTCATGTCACAATAAATTCATGGATCTGTACAAATCTCACCATTAGAGGACCTCACCTGTCTTAACTTTTCTTGAGAACTTTCTGTTTTCTCATTTCCATGACGTTTTTCTACCTTTGATAATCTTCTCCTACCATATACCTTCTGTTCCAAGACAAGACTGGCCAAAAGGTTTTTCTAAGCTTCAGCGAATCCACACATACGAGTTGTTTCTGCTTCAGTCACTAATCATTATAATTTAGCAAGTAAATAATATCCTTGATCTGAAAGGGATATGGCAGAGTTCTCACTTACATAGAAAGGCAGGAAAGTATTTATGATACAACAACATAAATAGCCAGAGCTGCAATATAATTTCGTGCTATCAGTCAGATTTGGGCATAAGTTTCTCAGATGATAATGTCGGGTCAGAGGGGTAGGGATGTTTAAGAATATCCTGTATCTATCATGGGTGAATAAAAAAAAAAAAAACACAATATAAAGATTTTCAGTGATATAGAAGGCACAGAGAGTCCACAGCTGACTACTACTGACTACTAGTCTATGCCTTGATTTTTTTTCCTAGGATTCTGCAGTTTCTTTATCCTGTGCAACAAAGAACTTGCAAAGCTCTGATCAATGGGCAAATTTTAGTCATGCCTACTAAAAGACAGTCGATATGAAAGAACTATTACAACTAGATACATATGCTTTTATATAAATCTTTGGAGTCTTTCCAGTATAAATGAAAGCAAGACACAAGTCCTAAGAAACAAAGGAACCTCCTACTCTTCGATTCTTGTCACTGTCTTGTCTTTTTAATATTCCTGCATGGAATCACTACGGAGCCTTATGCATTATTTGATCTCCACATGAGAAAAGGTTCAGTCTCAGGAAGCAATCTGACATGAGTCTGCTGGGATATTGTCAGAGAGCTCAAAGAGGATAAATACGATATTCTTGAGTTCACTACTCCTCAGAATTCCTTCCCACCATCCTACAAGTCATTACAGTCTGTCACAACAGTGATAGAATAAAAGAAAGGAGGGGGAGAATTCTTCCCCACTACTGTCATATTTTAACTCAAGTTTTAGAACTGATTTTAAAACATTGTAGATGGGAATAAGTACAAACTTGGATAAAAGTGATCACAAATTGAAAGTCATGTTAGACAATTTAAAAAAATAATGTTCAACACATTTTTAACAGAATTCAGGTAATTTTAGATGGTGAAAATGCATAAATTTTTCTTGTAGTTAGGCATACCTACTACATGCTTCAATATGGGTATTGGCAAGTAGTCTGGAGCTTCATGCCAAGTCTTGAAACAAAATTACTCAGCAACTGCAAGCCAGGCCACTTGATGGGGAAAAAAAGTCAGTCTAGTTCATTCAGAGAGGAGAAAAACAAATTTTCAAGTGACATGCTTCATATTCTGCAATTCTGTTAGAGTGTCCATTTTAAGACAAGCCATAACAGCAATGTCTCTTGCAATATTAACTCTTTGAGATCCTAGTGGCATTTTTGGGGGCTTTTTTGTTACTTGCTACCACTACAGTCTAGCTTACTTCCCAAAATTATAACTCAGTCTATTGGGACAAAGTGTCACCATGTTACAAACTGGAGTTCCAGGCAGCTGCACCACTTCTGCACCATCATTTCCAGGTAGGTAAAGCATGCCTTGTTTACAGGTATATTTGCAAAGTGCAAGTTAATGCATAGCTGTCAGTTGTCTGAACAGATACATAGGTCAGCAGGTCTGCTGTAGGTATCAAGTGCATGTTTATACACACCTCCTCAGTGTGACACAGTCACATCACTTTACGTTAACCTATGAACTTAAGCTAAATACTGGAAAGAATTAAGATGTATCTTGAACAGTTGGAACAGTTGTATTTTTTTCTTAAATATAAAAAATTATACAATGCCTTGCCTTTTAAATACACTTTGAAAAAATTCATTAGGGACTCATATAAAAGTTAGGCTATGATGAAGCCCTCTTATTCGTGGTAGGAGATTATGAAGCCATGCTCATTTTAAGTGTACTTTCTTTAAATTCTGGTAGTTTTCTTTTTTACCTCATATTGCTCTTTGCAGCTAAACAGCAGACACCCAACACAACATGGTGTGTTCCTGGAGGTTCATGCAGCCTAAGGGTGATTGCAAGTCACTCAGTCCAGTCTTGTTTAAAGCTGAGTAGTTTCAATCCATAATCAACCACTGTAGAAAAGTTCAGAAAGGGAATAGGTGTGTTAGAGACAAGGATTTTTTTTTTTTTTTTGTAACAGATTTATTGTTACAAAAACAATACTTGCCATGTGCTCTGCCCTGTGCCACGTGCTCTAGGTGACCCTGCGTGAGCAGGGGGGTTGGACTAGATGACCTCTGAGGTCTCTTCCAACCTTAAGCATTCTATGATTCTATGATTCTATGTACCCTTTGTAGTAATGTCTAATGTTACGATGAGCAACCTGGTTCTTCTAGGCAAAGTTTTGCCCCAGAATAGCATTATCCATTTTTTGAACTGACAAGGAAATTGAAGCACAGAAAGATAAAGAGATTTACCATGATGCAGTAGCATATCATTAATAGAATGAGCAAAAGAGTGCTGGTCTCCTGTATCCCAGTCTGATGCATTTGCCGGTCAACTTAAAATAAGGGACCTATATGCTTATGTCCTATGAACTCAGTGTCCAATGACTGGCATTTCCTTGCCTGGCATTCCACTTTATGTAGTATTACTGCCCTAAATACCTTGGAGGGTCTTAAATGAATTTGGTCTTCTAGCAGAACTTAACAGTAAAACTCCAGCATCAACATAAATTCTTGGGTGGCTGCTCAAGTGGAGCACCTTACATGAAGGAACTTGCTCTGGTTCCCACAGAGCATTTCATTTAGCTGTTCATCAAATGTTCATACTTGTGGTTTTCTACTATGTGGCAAGCGTACATGCAAAGCTGATCATGTGCCTCTCTTCCTCTCATATGATTTCTTGTGAATTCTTTAGCTGTAACAAATACTGCAATTCAATATATATGTATAATTCTGGTCTATTACTTTATTAAAAAAAAAAAAAAGAAAAAAGAAAAATTCTCTCCCAGCCAAACACATACCCATGACACATTTTGTGCCAGATAACAAGGTTAGTGCAATGGCTGTCAATAAGGACATTACAAGCATAGCATTCCTTGGGGAAATACAGAAATTGTTCTTCCTAAAACATAGGAAGCTAGCTGGCATTACCCAGATCTCAACAGCTGGTATTAGGTCTAATATTCATGTAAGCATCTGCAACAGAGATTCCTGTGCCAACCTCCCTCTTCTATTCCAGTATGAAACAGCTAGAAAAAAAAATCCACCTTTGCCATTCCCAATACCTAAAGCCGCTCATCATTGTTACTAATATTTGAAGGAAAATTGTGGATGTTCATATAGCAGTCATTCCTAAGAACCTGACATGCTTTTCAGAAAGGGGATAAATAATAAATAGTATGATTTCAGCAGTACAATGATATCTCTGAAAACACCAGCAGTATCCCAAAAATCTTTTGGTAAAGAGGTAAAGCAAGTTTTTCCACATGTACACAGGAAAAAAAAGGCAGATAGATAGATCAATCCATTCTGACAAAGCTTCTAGATAAACCACAGCTATAAGGCATGAATCTATACAAAATAAGTCAGACAGTTTCAAAATACAAACTTTGAATTAGTGCATTGAACTCTGCTGCCTTTTTGCTTTGTAAAGTGATAATATTGTTAGTTCAGTTCAGAATGAGTTGTAGATTTCCAAATTAAAGAAGCATGAAGATGTTGAGATATATTCACACTGTATATGGAATATGTTACTTTTCCAAGTTAATTCAAGTTGGTTGCAGGGTGTGAAAGGACCTAATCATATATCGCAGGGGACTGAATCTCCTGGATCACCTTGCACATGCTGGCAATTGCAGAATATTTTCCTGTTATGCCAAATAACCAGTTATTCTTTGGCATCTTACCCAGACACATCCAAGACCAAGCAGTGCTATATCAGAACCCAATCTTACAATCACATCAATCAATTTGTAACAAATATACATAATTCTTTATGCCTGGAAGCGCCATATTGGTGTTCAGCTAAATAAGATGCCTAATTGTGAAACATAAGAGCAAGAAATAATACAGCTAGATTCAGGCCAGATAATCAGATAATTTTATCAAAAAGGTGTTAAAACATAGTTTTCATAGGAAAGAAAAATTTGCCTTTGACCTATAATTCAGCAGCTCCTAGCTGTCATATTTACGCCTTTTGCCATGAGGGACTATTAAAGAAGCAGACCTAACTCCCAAGGATGAAGAACCTGGATATATACATGGATATGAGTTTCTCCAAGAAGAGCTGAAATAGGTCTTTTCAGCCTTCCCTTTCCCTTTAAGATAAATTTTAATTTTAGTGCACAGTTTCCCTTATGGTAAGAAACAGACTATGGTAATGGATGATAGCCCATTATTTGTACAATCAGCCAACATCAGCTATTTGGGGGAAAAAAAAATAGACAGTGCTATTTTGGGGCATGTCAATAGGGTTATTACGAGGAAAAAAGGAAAAAAAAAAAAAAAAAGGATAATTACTCCAGTCTAGACAGCAGTGACTAGACCTTAATTGGAATACAGAAGTTGGGTACCACAGCTCTAAAAGCTGATTACCAGGAAAAAAAAAATTATTTAAAAAAATATTTAAAATAATATTTTTCCTCCCCATTCCTGTCTCCTCCCCTCCAAAAAAGAAAAATCAATTAGAATAGATAACCTATACAAGCTCTTTAAGGATATAGATCTATGCAGTCTCTCCCTTTTCGTATTGAAACTTGTCAACATACCTGAGCAAAAAGAAATTACGTGTTTATGAGTAAAATCTTTTTAAATAACAAAAATTCAATATAACCAACTTCAGGGCTGAAAACAATTGTTGAAACTACTGTCACATTATATGGACACCTGTTTATTAGATACAATTTAAAGAGATCAATCTTGTTCTGAACAAAGACTAATCTACCAGTACAGTTACCAGGAATGCATATGGAATGCCATCTTCTTGACAACTAAGATTTTAATTGCCCGGGAAGTTGGCTTCTCATCTTTCAAGGACAGAAGCATATTAAAAGAGAAGTGTATTAGGGAAATGCTATTTTTTGTCCAATTTTCTCTCACTCAGCATTCCTGTTACCCTCACTGTTATACTACTGGATTCAATTCATTGTGATAAAACTGAAAATGAATATCATTTTTAACATTTCAGATCTTTAGTTGTCTTATTTTAAATCAATTCATGCTTCTTTATAAATGTTCAGCTAGAACAGTAGAATTAACTTGTTGCTTGGGTTTAACAAAATTGCTTAGCACATTTTTGATACAATCTACTTTCAAAGGAAAAATATTCTGCAGAATGTACATATAAATTACCAGTGGACACATTAAAGAATAAGTTAAAAGGAGCTGAGAAGACTAGAATTATAGGATAGAACATTAGAATATTTCTTTACACAAGGTTCATGTTGCATATGTACTACTGAAATTCTTATAAGACAAAATTTCTCAGATGGAAAATCTACATCCAGCTTTAAAAGCTCACTCTTTCATAATCATTTGTGATTTCCCAAAAGGATAACACTTTTTTTTTTTCAGAAAAGGTGGCTGCAACAGTCTAAAGTTAATTTTGTTTGCTGAGGCTTAAAAACAAATCCTGTATTTGAAAGGTGAATTAAATTGTTTGGTATACTTTTCTGCTTTGCTCTAAAATGATTTTAAGAATTATATTGATGATGCATGATTTTGACAACAATTCTTTCTTCAGCTCAACTTTCACATTTCACAGAAAGCATTTTGTCATAAACTCAACATACATAAGATCAGGTTTCTATGATTTAAGAATGCATCATAAAAACAAACTTTTAACACATTATGGAATAAATATAAATAGTTATTTAGCCACTGAAAGCATCACTCCCACACTCATCATACTTAAATCTTCACAATCTTCACATCATGTAGAAAAGTAACTTCTGACAATGAGGAAAATTTCAAGATCCCTTCAGCTGCACAGCTAAGATAATACAATTACCCTCAGTTATGGTAAGAGTTTAGTGGAGACTTGTTACAGTAATTCCAAGTCTTCAAGTTTGGAATAAAGTTAAAATGAAATGTCTTCTGCAACTCCAAAACTCTTTTGACAGTGAAGAAAAGTGACTAAAAGCTTTATTATACACCCTTAAGAAATGACTAATGGTCTATCTACAGTGTACTTCGATGTGTTAGGTTAGTCAGGCAACTACTAGTGTCTTCAGAAAGTCAGACTTAGCATTATGTGCTGGAAATGGTAATATATTTTCAAAAACCAAACTCTTTGAATTCTACTTACTTTTCTCATTTGCAAACTTTTCTTATGGAGTTTTATTATTTTTAAAGTAATTGAGTGAGAGGATATATCCCCTTTCAGCAGCGTAATAATGAGCAACTATCAGAAATATTCATGTTTCCATGATTCAAGGTGACTCTATCACTTGACTCTATGACTCTCTTTCTATGAAAGAGCAAAGCATCAGAGTAAAAATAAATAAAGTACCATCCATCTCTAAGCTTCCACTTGTATCTCACACGCACAAAATTGATAGTCAATTTTGCTTTTAATCCATGCAAGACCTTTCAAAGGCATAGAAATTAGAAAGTCCATATGAGGCCTCTTGATCCATAAAGTTCAGGAAAATAGATTAAGAAAATGGAACCAGGCACTGCCACCATATACCACCCTCATGGATTAGGCACCGCTTAACTAACAAAATAGCAACTTTGAGGCAACAGCTGCAAGAAACAGAGGAAAAATGTCAAAAGAGCTAAACTTCTGGATATTTCTTAATAGAAGGGAGATTCTATAGACAGTTGTTAAGAATTGACCTTAGACTGCAAACACACACTTCAAAATTCAAGGCAAGATTCTGAGGCGTGTTCAACATCAGTCTCACTCCACTGAAGTCTAATCATCTGAGAGGATTTCATCACCATAATGGCAATATCATCCTCAGGGCACTATGGTAAAGAATAACAGAATAACATCTGATGGCAGAGACCTCCCTGTTTCCTGAACACTAGTTTTATTATACAAGTAGCATATTCTCAGTTTATCAGCAATTATAAACAGATAACACATTTACCCATTTCCAGCTCTGTCTGCACTAAATAACTGGAGTGTGGCCAGCACGTATGTCTTAGAAGGTTATGGCTCTGTATTTCAACTTAAATTGTACTTTTCCAGGAGCTTGCTATTCTTCATAAATATTGCAGCAGCCCATAGAGGCTTGTGGCATCTGGTAAGAGACTTTTTAAAACTAAAGTGCACATCATTTAAAATGTTCATGTACAGAAGCAGTATGTGTAAACATGCCAAACATCTGATCAAAGTTGAGGTCCATGCTTGCCTTTTAGCTGTGCATACACAGGTGTGCAAGGGGAGAGAGGCAGAGGGTTAACTTCAGTGTATTTAACAATATACTCTTACTTCCCAAATCTGCTAGAAGGGAACACAGCTGGGAACAAGCAATCCAGCATGGTAACTGCCTAATAAAAGTGGCTGTGCTCCTACAGCAGAAGCATCTGAAGGCACAGAGAAGACAGACATCCTCTTCTTCCATAAACATCATCAGCAAGTAACAAGAGAGGAAGACACTGGCACACTGTGTAAAGGCTCTGCTGACTAAAAGATAAATCATTGGTTCCTAAAACCCGACGGTGCACTGAACCATTCCTGATGCGTTGCAGACCACCCATGAGGGACACAGGATGTGCTGTGGAGATGACCATCATGTGAGGCCTACACAGCAAAGGAGACGCATTAGAACAGAAGACCCTAATGGTGAGCTACAACACCTACTGCGTAACACTAGTAAGTTCCTAAACGTTATCTTTCCACACAGCTTTGGAGACCTGTTGCACACAATTATTATGGCCTTGCAAGACATGAAGATGTTAAAGACCAAGTAGATAACATCTTCAGATAATTTAGCTGATAAGCTTAATCACTTATCTTGTACAATTAACATAAGATTTGTTTGGATTCTCTAACTTGCTCAGCCTTGTGAGGTTTTTACAAGAAGTGAAAACAAACAAGTCCTTTTCAGAATACTGTCAGTTAATACAAAAAATAGTTGATTCTATCTGACTAATTCAATATTTGCTTGCCCAACTATTAGACCCACCTATATTTCCAGGATGTCACATGCCAGATGAAACAAGGAATAATCCTTGTTTTCCTCACTTAGCAAGACTAAGATCTGTTTTTAAATATTCATTAGATACAACTCAACATTGCCTCATTCACTCCCTTTGCCGTCACTGTTTATATACACAGTACATCACTGTCCTCAAAGACAGCGACACATATAAATTAACCAATTTGTTTTATTCTACAGTAGACAGAATCCCTTCAAGGATCCTGTCAAATGCAGTTATATATGGTAGCAAAATAATATGAGACATGATTAAGTTAAAATGTAAAGCTTAAAATATAAAGTCTTGCCTCGATATGCTGCCTGACACAATAGCTTGCTCTGTAGGAATTAATAGGCCTACTACTGACTTCTTGTCTCTAATGAACAAAGTTTCTGCTAAAAGAACATTTTATTGAAATAGGCTAATTGCTATACTTCTTTCAGAGATGACTAACAGTTTAATGAATAATTCCACTCTTGGTTCCATAAACTCACAATTATTCCTAGACGCAGACAAGAGAGTGTTAAAGACCTTTCTGAATCATTCAATGAAACAAATACCAAACATTGCTTGATGTTATTGTAAACACATTATTGGTTCCTTGGGTTGATTTTTAATTCTATGAGTGCCAATAACAAAATGAATAGCAAGAATCCCAAATGTGTTTAGACAAAATTAAAATAATTTTGTCTCTAGATAACCTGCTTACAGGATCTAAGTAAAAATTTTACTGGATGTTGAAAGATCAAGTCTTTTGTCATAGCAGAACTACAACCAAGAAAAAATAAAATAAATGTATTAATGAAACTTCTTAGTATGACCAGAAATCTGCTTTGGTAAAAACAATTTAGAGAACTCCCCGATGTTCAAAAATAGTTGTTAATGAAAATAATGAAAAGAACAAAAAAAAAAAATAGAGGCAGGATTTTCATTTGTTTGTTTTTATAAAGTTCATTCTATTCAAATATTTCCCAGTTTTCCAGACATCCTTCTACGGCTACAGTCTGGAAGGAACAATCTTTATCAGAGAATTGCTTTAATTATCTCACAGTAAACAAAAAGAAAACTAAAACACTTGTGATAGTCTCTACTAATTACAGGTTTTGTTTCTTTTCAAACTTCTCTATGATAGACCAGTTCCTAGCATTTGATTTTAAAATGTCTTTAAATCACCTGTTAATTTTTGCCGATCTTCCTGGAAACCTTATCATCTTTCACTGAGAGAAAAGCTTCACATCCTGAAGCAAATATTCATTTTTTTTGTTTCACATTTGATAAAGCAGAGACTTCACAAGAATCCAACACTGGAGAACCAAATCCAATAACACAAGAAATCCCTGCCACTTGAGAGAATCACTCTCTAAGTGGAACTGAATCATGACTTATTTAGAATTTTAGAAGATACATAAGCATCGTGTCTGCTATTTTTGAAAAAAAAATACTGAAAAAAAATGAACTGCACAACATTATATGAAGAAGCATCTTGCTCCTTGCACTGCTGGCATTTCCCTTCCCTATTTCTCCTACAGCATAGTTCTTTCCAGCATTCCAGACAAGCTTCCACATGGCACCAGGGAAGAGAGGCAGCAGAGCACGATGCACTTAGCAAGGACTGGTTGGAGGGCAAGGAGGAGTAGCCCTGTTGAGCTCATGTGTAACTATAGGCAAAATCATGTACTGACGGTGTAAACACTTGCTACAGAATTACTGAACTCAGAATGAGAAATGAAAAGTTTGGTGGGAGGAGAAAGCCATTAAATAGTGTCAGTCGAAGGTGACAGCTGTGCATGCTCACCATATCAGAGAGATCTGCACATCACACGTGATGCCATGTGTTCTCACCTAAAACCACCCTTAAAGGCTCAGTGCCAATAGAGATCAGTACTAGTTTTGTAGACAATCTCACGGTGACTCTTTAACTAAATACAGATTAAATCGATATGTTTTTGTATAGCACATAGCACAGTTTTTGTGTGATGGGTCACATCATCTTCGAGTGCTTGGCCTGCAAAGGGTAGCAGATAGATACTGCAGCAATATGCATTTCACTGAGTGAACTGTCACAAACCCGTGCTGGAATATCAAAGTTGAAACTTTGATATTGGAAAGTGTTCTAGGATTACACATGAAAGAAACTTCTGTCTTCTGAAATGAAAGATTTACCTCCCTGACCCCAACACATAAACACTTGCTAGTCTTCATTTTTGGTATGTTTTGATTTAGGTCTTAATGTTCAGGAGCACTCTGTGATTCCTCAGGTCTGCAGACAAGGTCACTGAGTGGAGTGTACTCCCACCCGTGCTGAAGGCCAGGCCTGAAGGCTAGAGTGGTGCCAGGAGTCTGAATATTGCCAGACATCATCTCATAAAGTGTTATATGTATGTTATCCATCCTGGCATATAGTGAGAAGAGTGTTAAGTTAAAAAAAAAAAAAAAAAAAGAGAGAGAGAGAGAGAGAGAGAGAGGGAATGTAAATGTAATTGTAAATTAAAGATATATTGTTTAAATGAAGGAGGGAAAAATTATGAAAACAGATATGGGAGTGGAGAACTCTCCAGTCCTTCAAAACAAAGCCTCACTTTTAAAGGAAATTCTATACAAGGACACAAGAAGAAGGTAAAGAGTTCTAGTGAAGTTCCTTTTCCAGTTACATTTGAGATTCTTCAGCAGTTTAAAAAAAAGAACCTTCAAAGAAATTTTCAGCAGCTATGTTCCCACATGGGCCTATCTGAATAGGTGCTCTGAATCTGTATGAAAATGCAAAGAGTACCAATGAACATCAGAAGCACTGCCATTCTGTGTCACCAAAGGCTTTTGGCAATCTAATGAAATTAATGGGATGCTCTAGTATTACCTGCTAGGAGACACGACTTAATAAAATGCAAATAAAGGTGAAGAATGAGACGGAAATCCTGGGACCCATAATCCAGCGACCTTTACTTTCTCTTACTGGAGATGGGGCACAGCAAGAGCTGGAACACATGTCCAGTTCTACCACTGAACTGGGTCACTCTTGATTGCTTGGCACCTGCATCTCCTTCTCCAGAGCTGAAGCTGTTATGACACATCAGTCGTTCGGCTTTACTGTCCCTGTCCCTAAGGCTGTACACTTTTTATCATCCCTTTATCTTTTCCCAGCTTTCCTCTCTTTTTTTCTCTCCCATGATAAATTCAAAAAAAACCACTTTTGCATATCGCTACCACAAAATAAAAATAAGATTTAAAAATGAAATGTTTTAAATGTAAATAAAGTGCTGCATGTCAAAAGATATCAGGGCAACCAGCCTTTCAGACCATTTTACACGCATGGCATTATCTTCCTCCTAACTCCTTCCTTCATTTGCATGTGTCCCATCCTGGGCTTCAGACTTTAGGAACTGCACCTTCCCACGTGCTTGCACTCAACACAGCAGTCCCAGCTGAGATTTAGTGCAGCGAGAGCAGCAGCAAACAGCAATATGCTGGAGCAGGAAGTGGTTAAAAGTGGAAATCCTCATTGTAATCCATGAGCTAAACATAGCCCAAACAAGCTGGGAATGACGTGACTTTCAATTTCTAAATCTGAGGAGATTCCACAGGAAATTTTATCTAACATTTACAAACAAGCTCTCTCTAGTCATATATAACAAGAATCATGAGAGTTATTTATTTCTGAAACACGATACAAGGCCTTTGAGCACACAATACAGCACCATTTAATTAATATACAAAGTACCAGTTCTTTTCTATGCTAAGTACCAAAAGTTTGTGATAAGATCAGAATGGCAATAACTTGTCCATTGGTCTGAGGTTATACCAGTATCATCTGCATAGACTGTCTAATGTGTTTAGCTTCTAGCAAGAATTTAACAGTAAATCAACATTGTCATTATTTAATAACATGACTCTATTCTATCCTGCTGAGTGGAAATAGTCAATTCTGACTTTCAAACAACTTAATTCCAGAGATCATTTTATTGGATGGGCAGAATTAGATAAAAATCATCCAAGTCAGAGCAAATAGAAAAGTCTAACATGATTTCATTTAGTAGGCAAAATACACTCTGACATTTCTTTTGTCATGCAAACACATACTGAAAATGCTAGGTGAGACAGAGTTGTGTTGTACCATGTTTGTCATATACACACAGATTCCAATAAAAAGCTCCGAGGCAGGGGCTCTCTCTGAAAGAGTGTGCTCTCTGGAAGATGACAGAGAGCCTCCCCAGTGGTACCCCCAGCATCCCAGTGATGTAGGGAAAAGAGTGATGAACATATGCTAGTGGTCAGCCAGTGCTATAGGACCTGAGGATGATGATGGCATGACTTGCCATGAGCCTCTTCTCACTGCTTTTCCCTGCAGGTTGGGACCTTCTCTCATCTAGAGTATGCACAAGTGCCTATGACTTGATGCAGTCTCCCTCAGCGGGCACCGTCTTGGCCAGCCTTTCCCTCTGCCAAGGACCATAGGAGCAAACTGGGTGCAGAAAAATTCAGTGCAAATTAACAGTCCCATCTACAGGGTAGGAGAGTTTTTAGCATTGGTCATTCCATAATGGCTAATCTTTCACAGTTTATTTCTTTCTGTTGCTTTAGTCTTTAATGGTAAATCCTAGAACTAACTATGATAAAAAAAAAAAAAGTAGTACATTTTGATTATTTGCTATCTATGAGGTCAGATTTCCATATATAGAGGTTTCCATATCTCTATGGAATCTTTATTTCCATATAGAGATTTCCACATAGATTAAAATTACCTTCCATAAATTCTATTTTAAAAGTCTTATCACTCAATAACATGATTATTAATGGCAAATAAGATAAATGGTACATGCGGTCATTTAAATGTTAGATTTCAATAGACATTCTGTTCAAAGAAAATATCTCTGATACAAAGAGAGTAAGAAGCAAGATTTTGGGCTGGGCGTTAGAGAGCTGAGAGGGCCTCAGTGGCTGGGAACATTTCCAAGCATGTTTAATATTGCAGCCTCACTGCCTATCACACAGTTAGGAAGCGATTGACAGCCCCATGGGCTGTCAGGCACAGATCGAAAGAGTGAAAGAGTGAAACACAAGGTTAAATTAACTGTGGCATTTCACTTAATTTAATCTTGTATTCCAATCTTTCCTCAGCAGAACAGAATTCCCCATCCTTAAATCACATGCAATGTGGCTTTGTGGAATAGCAGTTTCTCCGTTCTTCACAGAGCTTAACCTAACATGGGTTAATTTCATAGACTGTCAGAAGTCAACCCAGAGTTCCCGTTCTGTTGTCTGGCACACCAAAATAAAAGGGGTCAGATTGTTGTATTATAATTATGATCATTATCCAGTTGCCTCAGAAAATATATATTATACTATATGTTTTATGTAATATATACTACATATCTATCACATATAATTTATGTATTTTACTCTGTCTTTTGATCATTTAGTGAAAGATTTTGCAATAATCTAGTATAGATTTTCATTCTGCCAGTTAAGCCCAGCTGTGGGTTCTGGAAAGGCAGAACCTATTGTATGGAAAGCCAAGCAGGAGGGACAAAACTTTTTCCACTAAAGCATATACTTTTACATACATAAAAATGGCCTGACCTTTCAAATTGATGATTATCCTTGAAGTCAAGAAGACTGCAACTGCTCAACACCCATAAAAATTTAACTGCTTTCTATTTAGGTCAAAGCTTACTTAAAACACATGTACTAGAGGCCTTAGAGTCCCAGTGGCTCGAGTCATGAGATTAATTGCTAGACATAAGGCTTTTACTAAAAATGTACACACACACACGTATAGCTCTTGTAGGCTGCAAAGTAAAACAGGAAAATGACAGAAACAGAAAAAAAATCAGACAATATCTATCTAAACCTGCAGAAAACTGGAAAAGTGGAAAAGCCTAGAAATTGTGAAGGTTTTTTTTTTTTTTTTTTTTTTTTTTTTAATGTGTTCTAAGACACTAACCCAACAGGGCACGGTAACAGAAGCAGAATATGGGGAACACACTTCTGTCTCCCAACCTTTGTCCCTGTTGTTTCACTCACTATACTCACTTTAGGCTTCTTGCTTCCAAAAATCAAAGCCTTCTCTGCGGTTATTTAGTTCAACTATTTCTTACTATTGAAATAAAGAGGAGCATGTGTCTAGTGAAACCTCTCTGCATATGATCTACATGTAGCTATCACTTCATTCCTTTCTTCTTATTGAAGAGCCCTGTTGCCATGTTTTCTCCCCAGAGAAGGTGGAAAGGACACCACCCCTTCAGGACAGAAACGGCATTTTCTGGGAAATTCTGAAGCACACATAGTGCTTCAACATCCCTGACAAGATTTCAGCACTCAGTGCTGACCCCAGTCAATCACAGGTAGCTTCTACATTGCATTCTCACCATGTTCCCAGGCTTAAAGGCATTATGCAGCCTTGCAGAACATGATTAAGATAACTTTGTGCAGATCAATTGCAGGACCAAATTTGTAGTGACTTAAAATTGAAATCAGGTTTACTAATAACTAAGTAGAAATGGTGTTGTTTCCTAGTACACAGTAAATCTTTCATAATGTACTGGGGTACATGTTTTTCGTCTCTACTGAGCTATGAACAATAGGCAACTCTCTACTTTTATTAAAAACTTTGAGGGATTATTATTTTAGTAAAGCCTTTAAGAATTCATACCTATCTGGAAAGGGCAGCTTGTGTAATGAACTTCCTGTTTTCATCATAGCTGGATACTGCTTTCTTCTGTAGCCTGTTATTATCCAGTTAATACGAACAGTCTGAAGTTTATTTTTAGCTCACATGAGCCCATTGTAAGGGCTGCTCAAGAACTTAAGAACTTTCAAAACCAGAAAATGTAATTACTGCGTCTAACACTGACTTGAGGAATATATTCTTAGGTCGTCTCAAACTGCCAAGACATAACATGAAAATACATAATGAACAGTGGTTGAACACAAGTAGTCTCTTCGATTTAAAAATTATCTTTTATTTTCAAATTATTCACAATAGCTATTTATTTGATAACAAGTCATACTCTGCATTGATTTCATCTTGAATTAAGTGCCCAAATGAGAAGGGTAGTATTTGGAGTATGTAATTATCAAAATGTCTTGTGATCATAGACTCAAAAATTTTAAAGTCTATGTCAGACACAATTTGTTTTATAAACACAATTTGTTTCATTTAACACAAATGAAAAAAAAAAAAGATTGAAATGGGACAGAATGTAAAATCTGAAAATAATACTTTTCTTCTTGCAGTTCTTCAAACTTAATGTTATAATAAAATTGCATAGAATCAAGACAATTTAGGTTGGACAGGATCACAAGAGGTCACACAGTCCAACCTCCTCCCAGCAGGATCACCTATATGCTCTGATGAGGTTACTCAAGACTTGATCCAGTCAGAGCTCAAAATTCTCCAACTTGGGCAAAATCTGGCCAGCCTCTATCCTCAAGGTGAAAGAGTTTTTCCTTACACCCGCTTGGAACCTGCCTTGTTTCTGCTCTTGTTGTCCTTCCCATTGTATACCACTAAGAAGAGCCATGGCCTCATCTTCTTGATGACCTCCCCACAGCTAAAGGAATGCTGCTATTAGATGTTCCCAAAGCCATCCCTTCCCCAGGCTGAATGAATGCCCCAGACTGGACACAGTATTGTAGATGTGGTCTAACAAGTGCTGAGAAAAGAGGAATCATCACTCCTTTCTGTCACCCGACTATATTCCTCTCAGGACAGCACAGGATGTGTTGGCCATCCTTGCTGCCAAGACATGCTACTGGCTCAAGTCCAGCTTGCTGCTCACCAGGACCTCCAGCTGCTTTCCTGCAGATCTGCCCTCCCTTCACTCTGTCCCCAGCCTGTAGCCTTGCATGTGTTCTCACTTCCCTGGTACAGGACTTTGCATTTCTTGAATTTCTATTAATTTTGTTACTGTACCTAATTCCATAAACAAGTCTTAAAATGCAGCTTAACATTTTCCTCCTCTCTTTTTTGCTCTACAATTGCAGAGTCATTTTACCACCATTGAGCTTAAAGGGATGATTTACGTAATTCAGGTTACATTTAAAATCTGATTAGACAAAAGACAGAGATAAACTCGCATTTTGTTTGCCACACAATTATTTTTATCTTGCATTTGCCATATACATATATATATATATGTGCATATATATATTTTACATTTCCTGCTGTAACTCCTTTGGCCTTACCAGAATTATAGCCATTTTAAGAAGTTGTACACTAAGAAACATTAGCTTCTTGTCTCTTGACCTAGTCAGTGACCTCATGGTTATGGGTCACAGTTATTTCTATATACGTACATTATGAAAAAACTCAATATTAAAGCTTGGCTATAACAACAGTCCTTTAATTAGTTACTTTAAGCCAACTTGATATTAGCATTAATAAGTACTCTGCAAGAAAAGTGAATATTACTAGGAAATACATGTATTTAAAAGGTTTTCAAAAAAAATTATAAATTTAAAGTTACAAAGAGGAATGCTATAAAGATGTCTCTCTGTGTCCTTTCAGGGAGACTGTACTAGTTCAGATTCACAGAAGAATATCTAGGAACAATAGCTTTGTGACATTGTAATTTTGATTTCATGTCCTTTAGGCACACTACAGGTACACTCAAGTCCTTACTAAGTAAATCATTGTTTAAAAATTCTGCTGAAATAAAATACTTTAAAAATATAAGAAACATTCTAACTGCGAGAAACTGACCTAAGAAAAGGTGAATTTTCCGTTTTCGGTATCATCTTTGTTACATTTAATGAAATTAATGTGAGAGAGGGAACATTTTAATTTAACCTTCTAAAGCAGTTCATCTAAGTGAGGTCGATTAGTCAGAGGATGACTTGTCATGAGAGGTCATATCACTGTATCACTGCGTTCACAGTATGACTAGACAAGGAACTCAGGAGACTTGTACAGTGCTAAGGAGAAATGTACAGTGGTCTATACATATTCATCTGCAGAAATGCACAAGGAATTTTGAGTGATGAAAATGTAGCTTTCCTTTGATTTTATAATATGTTATGTGTTAGACCTAAATATGACACTACATTACACTAGCCAAAGAAAAAACACCCCACTCTGGAATCAAATATAATAATTGAACAGCTTCAGATGTTCAGCAAATTGACAAATATGCATCACAATTCTGGTATGTCAAGCCCTTAACTCCATGAAATTGCAATATTTATCTCCAAAACCATAACTGTCTAAACATTTACATCAAGTTTCTTCCATAAAACACACATTCAAAGTTTAGAAATGTTGACTGAATCATTTCCTGTGACTCAGTGATCTACTATTGCACATGCACAGAGCCCCAGAAAAGCTGGGTTTAGTTTGACAGTTCCACAATTCAGTGGAATGTTAATGGCCTCCTATATTTCGTATTTAAACGTTCCTTATCATGTCCTTAATCTCATATCAGATCTTATCTAAAAATAAAAAACAAAAACCCTCAAAGCCAGATTATAACCACGGAGAGAAGCAAGAAAAGTGTCCCATGCAGCTGATTAGTAAGAAGATTAGCAAGAACTGTGGGCCACTTATTTCCTGTGATTGATCAGATATCCACAGAATCATTACTCTGCTCCCCTGATGGGATGCTGTGCAGCACAAACCAAGAGCGTGTGTCTGCTGGTGGAGTTAAGAGTTGTAAATCTACCATTATAAGCTAAAAATAGTTCATCATACTGTGGAGTCATCCTTCAACAGAGCAGATCGTACAGGTACCAGCCGTTTCTTTTCAGGGTCTATATCACATTGGCATTCAAAGCTGTTTAAAAAATCGGTTTAAAGTTGGAGTAAAACTCACACTTGCCCCCAAAGCTCACTAGGAGGCTTTCTGGACCTTTGCAGTATGGATTCTCCAATTTTTAAACAGGTTTTCTCTCTCCTACTATCATAGGAAATAATCTCAGAGACATCTCACATGTCCATAGGAGTTTATGGTAAGCGTAGAGCTTCATCCTCACACTATGCTGGCACATGCTTGAGAGAGTGAACATGCTTGAGAGAGAAATCCTTTTTCTCACTCTCCCTTCCTAATCTTTGTGTTTATTTGAAGTTCAAACTTAAGATAGCTTTTTAAAGTAGGTTAAAAAATAGCGCAAAGATGTTTTCATTCAATTTGCACTATTTTATTAACACCTTTATAGGGACACTCAGCTTTTCTGGAAGTTTTGTTTGTTTGTTTTAGGAGAAGCTCTTACTGTGTAATTGCATAAAGCTGACAGGATAGAGCAAACTGTGTGGCTTTTGGAGCCTGCAATTCAGAGCAAATATCTTTAAAGAACAGCTCACTGAGAGGAACTTTTGTTTTACAGGAAACAGTAGAAAATACTGAGTGCTCAAGAGAAAAACAGACTTTCCTCAGCCAAGAAAGCTGTAATAAACATCTCAAAAATATTTTAAAAATATAAAAGGTTGGGGATTGGTCTTTGCTTTAATAAAGGAACGACAAAGGAAAGATGTCTACACTGAAAGACCTACAAATTCCTCCAAAGAAAATTTCAAGTAAAAAAAAGAAAATAAATGCTCTCATATATGCCTTCAAACAAGTCACTATGAGAAGGATGTGTAAGAAATGGTAGAAATGTGGAACTCTTTCACATAGTACTGCCAGATCAAGATGGTGAGGACACCCATATTCCAAATCATCCCTCCTTCCCCTGCTCCTTATTTTTCATGTGTGCCTCGTGATAGCATTTCCCGTTCATTTCCTCCTTTTAATGTTCTGCAGGACCTCACCTTCCTTCCTCCCTTCCTTGGAGCCAGGGTCTTTCCCTCTGCAGCCCAACCATCTGCTGCCCCAATATCATGATTTTCTGACCACTTCCCTGCTACTGTTTCCACGTCCACTGAAAATCTTTTTTTACTACTATTTGTAATCAACAGTAATGTAAAGGCCAAACTCTTTAAGTCTAGGTTCAGTCAAAAAGTAAGATTAGGTATGAATTGGAAAGTAGAGGGAAAAGACCTCCTGGCATAGGTGTATCTCAATTGTATGCAAAGGGCCAAAAGTTGATTTTCACAGGCTCCTAAATACTAGTAAATCTAGCTTCTCTGATAATTCCTGTGATTCCAAATATATCATTGATGGGCCAGGAATTTACACTGGCACAGCAGGATGGCTTTATTAAAACATACTATCAGCTTCTGCAAAGGAATAATCCTGTCTTCAGCTAAGAAACTTACCTTGGCTTCAAAAGGAGACCCATTATTGCCTCAAGCACCTCAACACAGCTTCAAACTCTGCTGTCTCTTCATCACTGCATCTAAGGATGGAGATCTGGGCTGGCTCCAAGATTACGTGGTTCTTTTTTTTTGAAAGATAGATAGTTTAATTCCTCCAAATTCTAAATCTAGGCTTCCTGAGGTTCTTTTACATAGAGTAGGATCTCCAGCGATAAAGAAAAGTCTAAAGTCTTGGGTAAAATGTGCAGCTTTTGGGGGTTTTTTTTATGACAACCAAATGCCGAAGCCATCAGTCACTCAAGTAAATGTGTTCACTGAGATCAAGAAATCAGGCTAACCAACTAATACAGCTTTGCTTTTCTTAGCAGGCACTGAACCACATTAAATCCTCTCTGGCCTTAATTAGTTTGTCTGTATTTAGGAGAACTTTCCTAAGTTTAGCGATTTGTGTATAATTATCATGGGACTAAGGGTAAAATTTTCAGTTGATATTTGACCTACCTTTCCCTATTTAGTTACTCTTTCTAAGGACAACTGTATTTATGGCCCATGTCTTCTAAGTCTAATCTGAATGTCCATGGGAACAACTGCATGTAGTATAGCAGTGAAGTTTACTTCACATTTTAAATGGGACTCCCATATGACTGATATTCAGGATTTTGTTGTTGTTTGACTTCTACTTATCTATTTTTTCTTTAGTTGAAAATTTTATTAGAGACGAAATCATTCAGGTGAAAAATAAAAGAATTACAGAGGACATGAAACATACATCATGGAACAAAACCAGACCAACATCTAGGTCACAAAACTCAGCATACATAGGAAAGTCCAGGCACACAAGGAGCAATCAATACAATTTAGCTATCAGTTCTTCAATTAAGGAAAAAAAAAAAAAAGGTATATATGAAAAAAATGTTGAAAGAAAAGTCTTTAATTTGAATAGATAAAAAATGTCTTAAAGGTCATAAAGACACAGCTGTAAGCTTTCAGTTTTACAGGTAGATAAACCAGTCTAATCGTTTTCTGCTGCTGAAATGATGAGATCTGTATTTCCCTTTCTTTTCCTTATTTACTCTTTCCATACCCCAGCCACTCTCCTTCTCTGTCTGTACACACAACCATGTAACTTCCTGTCTTTTTTGGTAGCAGTGGAACTCATCCTGGAAAAGTATAGGTGTCAAGAGGAAAACAAATTATTTGAAGGGAATAGAAGGGGACAGAAGGGAGGAAGATTTCATTTTTTGTAGTAGGGAGTTGGTATATCTGCTCATTATGTCTCACTTGGCCATCTTCTAAGAAGATACTTCTATGCCACATATTCCCCCCATAGTGTATGTACCACACTGATCTCAGTTGATACTGCAAAGGTCCACTGAGTTGAGTTGGAGGCCTCTAGCTAGTCATGTTCCCCAGGGGTTGATACTGGGTTCAGTCTTCTTTAGCTTATTGATGAATGACTTGAGTGAAGGAACAGAGTGCACCCTCAGCAAGTGTCCTGATGTGAATGGCTGATACCCCAGGTCTGTGCTGCCATTCGGAGAAATCTGGACAGACTGGAGAGTTGGACTTCATGAAGTTCAACAAGGGCAAGTGCAGGATCTTGCACCTGGGGAGGAATAATCCCATGCACCAGTACATGTTGTGGATTGACATGCTGGAGAGCAGCGCTACAGAGCTGGTGGACAAAAAATTAACCATGGCCCAGCAATGTACCCTTCTGGTCAAGAAAGCCAATGGCAGCATCAGGAAGAGTGTTGCCAGCAGGTGATCCACCCCGCTCCACTCAGCCATGGTGATGCTGCATCTACAGTTTTGTGGCCAGTTCTGGGCCAGTTCAAGAAAGACATAGAACTACTGAGGAGAGAGTCCAGCACTATCCAGCATAGCTCTGCAAAGATGATTAGGGGACTGGAGTATCTGTCATCTGAAGAGAAGCTGAGAGAGCTGAGTCTATTTAGCCTAGAGAAGACTGAGTGTCAAAATATCTTAGGGGAGATAAGCGCTATTTTCAGTGGTGGTCAGCAAAGGCAGCGGACACAAATTGATGCACTGGAAGTTTTATCTGAATATGAGGAGAAAGTTCTTGACTATAAGGGTGACAGAGTACTGGAACAGGTTACCCAGAGAGATTGTGGAATCTCCTTCTCTGGGGATATTTAAAACCCACCTGGACGTAGTCCTATGCAATGCGCCCTGGGTGACTTTGCTTGAGCAGTGAGAGTTGGGCTAGATGATCTCCAACAGTCCCCACCAAGCTCAATCATTCTGTGATTGAAATCAGCTTATTTACTCAGTAATCAAAGTTCCTCCCAAGGCTTCAAAGCACTCAATTCTTCTTTTCTACGTGCTACAGTTTTATAACTCAATTCTCCATAATTAGTTGGAGCTTTTATTTTTGGTGAGGAAATAGGAAAAAAAATTCTGTTTAGGTTTCTTTTTAGGATCTCTTTTTTGTTTGTTTGTTTGTTTGTTTGTTTTGTTTTGTTTTGTTTAGAATAGCAAAAACTCTCTACATTCAAACAGCCTCACAAAGTCATCTGACAAAGATGCATCTGCCTAATATTTGCTGTGGTTTCGAGGTAACAAAGAGATACAAAAATTTGCAGCTTCCCCCTGGCTCAGAAAGGGTCCTACGCTCAGCTCCATGTTTGCAAGTGAGATCTGGAAAAAATGTTCTTTGTCTGAACATTATTGTTCCTTGGAGGTGGCAGAGCATGCCCCTTCTGCAAGAGAGAATAGGCTGCAAGGCCCCCCATGGACCACAGCAGCTCCTAGGGAATCTGTGATAGGCCAAAACCCCCCCACAGGCCTCTAAACCATCTACAGCTCCTGACAGACACGGTGTCAAATGACAATAGCACAGAGTCCCCCAGAGAGTTCCACTCCCCTGACAATGAATTGAGAGCTCTGCTAGATCAAGTAGACTAGAATTCCCCTCAAGAAGTCAGTCCCAAAGTACAGCCTCCGAGGCCAGGCTAAGTGCCCTAAGGTTGGTCTGCAAAACTGTTATCAAATGCAGCTTTCAACAAGGTTCCCTTTAAGGGTTCAGTGATACAACTGAACCTTAGTAGCAGAGAAAGCATGAGGCTAACAGTTGTCCGTTGGTCAGATCCTTTTGGAATTACTATCTTAAACTGCTCTTCCCCTCCTCCTGGCAGGGCTTTCAAATCGGTCCCCTTCTGCTAGGTTTTGTGTAACAGATTTAAAGCCACAGCACATATGCACCCTCATCATTCCTTTCTCGAGTTAAGCACTGGTTCTTCTTAAGAACAAAATGGTTTAGTCCTGCATGAGTTGTCAGATTCATGATCACCTCATGGACCTGGTCATACTCTAACCTTGAGACAACTTCTCCCCTTCAGTTCTTTCGGGCATCAAAATCCACAGAAATGGATTCCTCTCAAGAGACTTTTCTCCAGGGTTCTAGCATGACTAACCTTCATCCCAGCATCACACCACATCTCCATGGAGTTTACATACTTCTGTCGACTGCAGTCACATACAGTCTATGTCCAGTTACAATGATGTCAGAAGGTATTGCCCAACATTTTCCTTATTCAGTTTTATTGCATCTGGATAGCCTCATTTTTGTTTTGCGTAACATTTCAGTGGTTAAGGAAGACCTGGTAATGGTGGATTTTGACACCTACAAGCCTCACGTCATTTGAACAACACAACCTAAGGTGAAGTCACTTCCCTCTCTGCTTGGTGGTGGTGGCCTCAGCTGACGACTGTGCAGGATGTCTCACTAGCAAACTGCCATTTAACCAGGCTATTTTTGCTACAACTTCTGTCCTGCTCTCTCTCTTACCAGTCTGTTCCCGTGTGAAGGGAGTGGGCTGGATGTTTTAGGTCTGCAATCCCACTGTGGTCTTTCAAAGCCTGGAACCGTGCAGAGCTAATAAACTGCTCTTTATCTTGGTTATTTCTTCCAGTTACCTAGATGAGAGAAGATATCTATCTAAGATCCATCATTGGGGTGTTGGGGGACAGAAGAATTTCAACAAATTTATCTCAGGATTAATTGCTACAGAAACTTAGTTCTATTCAGCAGCTATCATCCAAACTCACCAGTATGCCAAAACTCCACTCTCAAATCGTCTTTAACTTACATGTACCATATATACCATCAAGGTCATATGTTTTCCTACACATTCTTCTATACATTCTACCTATCCCTCATCCTTCAACTAATATGGAAATTCTTTACATATTTAGTTATAAAGTTGATCCTACAGTTATTATTAGAATTATTTTTTTGCTATCTCTCTGACAATAAATATATTACCTTAGGCCAGATTACACACTTCCCCAGTATTAGAAATTTTCCCTAGTACTTGTACAATATGATGAGGGACACATTAGAAACAGATGGACTAAAGAAAGCAGGGAATAAATACTGTTAATAAATAAATAAATACTATTTAGAAATTAAATAACCAATTGCACTTTTAAACATCAATCTTAGTTTTTCTTAACTGAGTTTCAGTTTCCCCAGCTCTGAGGCACTATTTTCACCTTTCTTCCTGTTCCCATCCGCAACAGGATTAATAGCATTTTTGTGTTTTTGAGGGCATATGCAAAGAAAAAAAAAAAAAAAAGAGCTGTAACCAAAAAACAGAAACAATGTGAAGTATTGGGCAGATGTTCTGTGAACTGTCAATCCCTTTGAAAGCACGTGATGTTGCTGAAAACCATCCCACCAGACATCCCAAACAACATTTTAACAGCCTCTTACTGTAGCATAGCATGAGAGTCCTGTAAATTTTGCTTTTGGGGATTTTAGTCATATTAGAAAGGCTCATTAGCGTAGACAGCAGTAGGCAGTACAAAGTATAAACAATTGCAATTAGTGATTTACAGTTTTACACAGATTGTGGAGAAACATGTGTACATAATTGGTTTCATTCAGCTGATACTATTTTAAGATCACTGTAACCAAACATGCACAGAACACCCCACAGGTATAAATAAGAGCATTGTGAATATTAGAAGAACTATGCCATATATGTATTTTTCACTTACCAGACCCATCTTCACAGGTTAACACAAGCTGGCAGCTCCTCATTCCTTCAGAATCCCATTCGTCTTGCATAGGGCATGACACTACAAACCACAACCACACTTCGCCATATCAATCTCTTCATCACAACATTTATATTTTTCTCACCTGACAAATATCTGAAACCACAGCTTTTTCTTAATTTTATTGTTTGTTACTTTTATACTTTTATTAGGTTTGTTCCCTTTTTACTTTTTATTTAGGGTTGTGGATTTAATTGAAATAAGTGATTTTCTTCCATTTTGGTACAAAGTCATCAATAATCTTTAGTACACCCTAACACATTCCATGGGAGAATTCCCTTTGAAATAAGATGCCTAGTTCTGAAACTGGTCTCTTTTTACTGAATGTTTCTGATGTGTCCTTCTACCCAACATATAATATTTTCAATAATGGCTATGCAATATATCCTCATTGTACCAGTTTGGCAATATAGTCCTGGGAGTCCAATTTTTCGCTTCCCTTTCTGAGTCTCTCTTCACAAATTGCAGGCTAGAAATAAAACCAAAACATAGTCAATAAAGGCTTTTAAATTTTTTGTGCTCTGCAGCGCATGTAAATAATTGTCCTATTTATTCAGCTATATTTATTATAAGTAGTCATAGAATCACAGAAAATTAAGCACTGACTTAACATTTTAAATTATTTATCTATCAAAGAGTAACATTACTGAGAAATTACAAATACTTCCTCAAACAGCTTTTTGAGGCCTGGTCTTCACAGTTTTTCTAGCCATATAATAATTTCAGTAAAAGATAGAATATTTTGAGTGAAATTATTCAGCATATATAGTCCTCCTAGCATAGAGGTAGCAGTATGGCTACTAAAATTGCTTATATTGGTACAACATATAGCTAAAATGCAAAGCTGTATTAGGAGAAAGATGCGCTTGAGAAGGGAAGCTGTATTCTTTTAACTACCTCAATACAAAACTAAGTATTTCCAGTTTGAGTAAGAATAAGATTTACTGCATAAGTAGCTCCTCTTTCAGGTCTAGTTGTACGGGATGACCACGTTACCTGTCCCAGTTGTTTCTCATTACCCTGAGCTGCCAGTTACTGCCTGCAGAGTCCCACTAACAAAATCCTAATCCACACCAGGCCAGTCTGGAAGGCCATCAGTAGCTTTAGTTAAGCCTTCCAGCTGTGCTTGCAATGCGTGAGGCAAACTCACTTATTCCCATTACAAGATTCACCAGAGTGATGCTTTTCAACAACAAGATGATGAGATGTTAGTGTAACATCTCCAGCCAGCCCAGCTATTTGCAAAGTCAGCAGCAGTCACAGCCCTAAGAGACTATGACTCAGAATAAAGCCTGTCAGGATCCAGGATTTAGCCTTGCTCAGCCTGCAACTTAGCCATTCCAGGGTGAACTAGTAAGGTTTGTAGATAGGAATGTCTAACCTTATACACTGAGGCATAATCTTATACACTGTGCATCTATTCATCTGTGCATCTATACTGCACAGATACATGTGCAGATACATACAAAGCTTTATTTGCATTACTGATGGAAATTCGACTGCTAACTCCTACAGTACTATGCTGTTATTCTGCCTTCTTTTTAGTGCTGGAATACACACTCATGTTCTACGTAACTGAAAAATAAGAGGGCATCAGTACAAGCTTGAGTGTTTCAGACCATTATTCTCCATCCCCTTTTTCGTACTTCCTGAGTATGCATCCATTCCATAAGCATATTTTGTATTTTAGCTGAAGATTCTGATGATGAACATATTGTGGCCAGAGCTCATTGTATACTGCTAGCACACATTCTGAGTCACTGATGAAGTTACTTTGGATATTTGCCTTGGACTCAAGTCATATATTCCTCAGCTCAAAATCACCAGCTGGAAAGATCATACAGGTGCATTTAAGAGTGCAGCGAGAATGGAATCTATTCCTTGAAAGAGAAGACAAAGAATCCTCATTTTGCTGCAAAATTTAGATCTTCCCATAAGAAACAAGAAGCAAAGTCCTCACTTTACATCTTAAGTCCACAATGTCATGGGAATTCCAAGAATATTTGGAAGAGCCATTCTATATATAATTTAAAGTATCTGCAGTTAGTAAGTGTATGGAATAAAAGACATAAATGAACACACAAGCTGCTAAGCTTTAATGCTTTAGAATTAAGGAGTTTTAACAATTACACAGGCTCTAGGATCACTGTTTTTCTGATATTACTGGAACAGCAAAATAAAAAATGTACAAAATACATCTGGTTTCCTGATGCTATAAGAAAAAATGATTCTATATTTATAAAATCAGATTAGCACTTCATTGAAATATTTTTCTATAATGTCATAAATGCACTTATTACATTAATCATCCATCACAGAATGACTTTTTGATGCCTTCTCCAAACTTTTCCCTTCCCCTGCTTGTGTTTCTTCTTCAAAGTCCTATATGTGTTGTGATAAAATATGCATATGTGGTATTGCTTGTTATAAAAATATATTAATAATGTATAATTTAATAATTATAATATAACTCTAGTAAGTATAATCAATAATGTATATTGAAATAGAAAATGTTATCTGATGGACAGTCCCCAGCACATATTGTTCAGAAATCATTCAGGAAGCAGGAATCTCAGAGACTGCCTTCATTTAGCATGTGAACTGAAAGAACTCCTTAAATACAGTGGTCCCTGTAAATATATAGCTAAGAATGAGATTAAAGAAATCAAAGACATTTTCCCGTTAAACTAAAGTGTGCATATTCTCAAAGGGAGAAGAAAGATTTTCCTCGATCTGAAAGTCTTCTATTACCATTATTAATGCTACAGCATGGTTCTGATTTTCTTCTTTCAATTGGTTACTTGGTGAATTGAAACAATAATTGCAAATGGTCGAGTATATTCCATACATTATCATAAAGAAGTCTCCAGAGTAAAGTGCCACATTACAGTAGAAACACATATCCATGAAATTTCATTCAGAGAGATTTGATTTCAAATAAATGTCTTTAATTACTGACAAAGAAATTTATTCAGACCATTATTTCTCCCCCCACACCCAAAATAAGAGCGTTAATTAATTATACTTCAGTATCATCTTTAAACAGTTTACTTTTACTCCACAAAGTAGTTCTGTTCAAACAAACAAACAAAAAGAAGAGAAAACTTAATGTCTCCATTCTGTTTAGTACTTTGCAAAATCCAAAGCATGATTTCTTTTTACACCTAAGCACTAGGTGAATACCAGCAAACAGATACCCAAGCAAAAATTAAACTGCTGTGGCACAGTGAATTACTCTTTAGAAGCAATGGTAACTTACCACATGCATTCTTTCAGCAAAATAAGACATACTAGTTTAAACACTGGTGAACATATACATATGGCTATCCTGACAACCAAAAAAAAGCAATTACTTTTCCAAAATACCAATTCCCTACACAACTGCAATCTAGATTCTGCATTTCTTTCTGAGCTATTAATAAAATACTGTATACTAATACTGTATACTAAAATGTATACTAAATTCTACTTCATGTGTTTACTTAAATCCACTGAAGACAGTTTGTATATACCAAAATAACAGAAAAACAACTGAATTGCATACTGTAGCTGAAGCCTGAATTGCCCTAAAGACTCTTTACTTCTGAGACAGCACAAAATGCATAATGAATATGGTCTGAACCTTATATTTCAAATCACAGTAAGTTTCTCTTTACACATAAAGACAGAAGTCTTTTAATATACAGAGCTCTAGAAATACACTAAGTATGGAAACAAAGGATGCCGTATTTGTAGCAATATTTTTTGAGAGAAGAGGTAGGAACAAATTTTGCTATTAACCAGTGTTCATTACAGGTTAATTTTATCTTACTGTAACCTCTGAGCTATGTTTCAGTCATTAGAAAAGGAAGAAAACTTTAAGAGTTGCTAACACTTATAGGCTTGCATTGAAGGAAAAGAGTGTAGAGAAAAGTCAGTATCAATGGGAATGCAGAACTCTACAACTCCAGCTTACTGGATGTTTGACTCCTCTTGTCACAAAGACCACGAAGGAGAGAATTATTCCCACATTTTGATCTTATTTTTCTTTGGAAATAGGCCGTCTATTAATTGAATTTATGGATGCAGTGATAGTGATTAAGGCTGTACAAAATCATGAAAAGAATAAACTCAGTGGGGGAGCTCCACCTAGCTGGCAAAATAACCCTATTTGGCCCAGTTTAGTCTTATGCACTGTATGAGAGAAACTACTTCACTGTGCATGTTGAATCCATACAAAAGCTCCCTATAGAAACCATAAAGACAAAACGTACAGGCAGGACATCACTATTGTGCCTGCTGCGTCAGATTTTTGAAACACAAGTTCGCTCTACTGAGGAGCCTCTAAAGATCATCCAGATGTCCTGGATAGGAGAATATCATGAAAAAATATTCCCCCTCCAAACTCCTGCTCTCTTTGATTTCCACTCAGAACGAGGAAAAATATATAAAGGGACAAGGACCTTTGATTCTTTATTCCTGTAGAAAGAACTTAGCAGCTCCACAGCCCTTGGTGTTTCGAATTTTACATTCAAGAGATCTATGAAAAGGGATCTGTGTCTTACGGGCAGCTGGCCTTTGGGGTTTGTTGTGTGCAGCTCAGGGTATTGCTGGCCTTATTGGCACGTGAATGCATTGCTGTCTCATGCTCAACCTTCTGTCCACCAAGACCTGCAGGTCTTTTGCAAAGCTGCTTTCCAGCAGATGGGTCCCCAGCCTGTACTGGTATCTGGGACTATTTCTCCCCTGGGGTAGGACTTCATATTTTCCTTTGCTGAACTTCTTGAGGCTCTTCTTTGCCCATTTCTCCAGCTGTTGGAGAGTAGCAGCACAACCATCTGTTATATGAACCACTCCTTCCAGTTTTGTGTCATCAGTAAACCTGTTGAGAATACAGTTGGTGCCATCATCCAGGTCACTAAGAAAGATGTTAGTGTTTTTACAACCGTTGAAGCAAACATTAACAGCAAACTGTTAAAGAATTCTCAGCTTCCATTAAAATTTTATTTAAATACATCATTTAAAAATTCTAAATCAATTGTTTCAAGTTCTGGAGACCTCCACAGCAGTGGTGAACTGAGGGACCACAAAATTACAAAGCCAAGTTTCTTGGGCTTAGATTTGCTCTACATGCATTCATTCCACCATTGCAGATTTTTCTGAGTCTGTAAAATTAAAGGTTGAAAATCACTGGTGTAAAAGAAACACTTAAAGCCCTCAGCAAATAGCTAATAACAGAAGCGGAGGATAACACTATATTTATGACCAAAAAAAAAAAAAATCCTAAATTGAAGACTTCAAGGCTGAAAGTAGGTACTCTGTATCTTAGAGCTCACTCATATGATTTTTATGACCACCTATTCTCCCAGAGCCTCAACTCCAGTTTAGAAATCACATAGGTTTCGTTGTCACCAGCATTTCTACCAGTATTTCTTTCAAGTGACCTGTAGCACTATCGGCAGAATTTGCACTACAAGATGAACAATGTGTAGGCAGCATCCACCTGTCTTCACTACCTCAAATTTAGACATCATCTTCTATGTTTAAACATCTTAAAGAAATTTGATCCTACTTAAAAAAAAAAAAAACACCAAGACAAACCTAAAAAATGAAGAGGTTGTGCAGTGAGGAATGGACACTAAAATTCTCTAAATTCTCAAAAAAAAACATTATCAAGACATATCCAAGACTATATGCTCTCACACGGCCCACATATCTCTTTAAATAGGCCTTCTAGTTACACTCACAACACAAGCACTTTGACATTGCAAATATTTTGGCATTACATTTGTCCAACCAAATCAACATTTTCAAGGCAACAGAGCCAGCAATGCTTTTTCATGTAAATACATGACTTTGAAATTCAACTACTTTCCTCCTTCTATATTCAGGCCTGTCTTTCCTCAACTTTTAAGCGCATACATCATATGCTAGTAACAATATGTTCAAATTGCTATAAACTAAAATTTTGCCAATTGTATCATCCTGATCCTGGGCATGGCCAATGCTGAATACTAGAAAAAAAAAGGATACCATCATCTCCTTTTGGCCAAATACAGTTTAGGGAAGCTGTATCTGTGCAAACCAGATGTAGCATCAACACCTCTATGTTCAGTAATCCTAGATGGATCTTTGTCCAAATAATTTGCCAAATCACCACTTTAAATTATTTCGTAAAACAAAACAAAAATGCAGAATAAGTCCTGAAAAATGTAGGTATTTACCATTAAAAACAACAACAAAACTCTTGTTTCCTGTTTCTAGGCTTGCATCCTGGCATGGATTTTTCTTCTTTCATTTCCTTCCTTCATTTTTCTTCACTCTTTTTTTTTTCTTTAACTGAGAAAGGAAGCATTATTTGCTCTCTTTCATTTTCCCCACTATTCACGGCTCTGCAAACAACTATCATATTTATCTCCTCTCCCCTTAAATCTACTGTTTGTCTAAGACTAAGAGCCTTTCTCTCCCTTAATGAAAGTCATTCCAGTGATCCTCGTTCCCTTCCTCAGTATCTTTCAGAATTCCACTGAGATTCATGTAGCTGCCTTATTTTTTCCCCATTCTTTTCCTACCCATTGCTAACACTGTACTTGCCTTTTTGACCTCCACTGCGCATTGAGCTGACATTTTCCCAGAACTATTCACGATGAGTCCAGGATCCTTCCTGAGTGATAATAGCTAATTTAGATCCCATCACTGTGTAGGTCTAATTAGTTGTTTTTCTCCATGTGCATTATTTTGCATTTATCAAATTTGAATTTCATCTGCCATCTTATCACTGAGTCACGCAGAACTGCAGGATCACAAAGTTTTATAGATAGCTTCAGTTTTGATTTCTCTGTAAGCTTCATCATTCCTTCCCTTTTTCTCAGATTGCTTTTAAACATAAAAATATAGAGACAGTTGTGCTGTGTCCCACCCGTTATTCACCTAATCAAGCATTCTGTGCAACACTAACTAAAAATAATAGTAATAATGCTTTTAGACAACAGCATAAGAATATTTTCCTGCAATACTCCTTCCATTGTCAACCACTTCAGGCAAATTTCCAGTACTCATAATGTCCCGGGGCAAGAAATTTCACAGCTTAGCACATACTCTGCAAAGAACCACCTCTCTTCTCCTGAACAACCACCATTAGCCTCCTTTGGGACAGCACACAGGGGGTCTTCAGTCTCCCTTTAATTACGCCTATGACTTGATAGACTTCCATCATCCGAGCGGTTCTGATAATCAAGGCACCTCTCAGTCATTCTAAATCAAATTTACAGCATCTCTTTTTGTGTAGGCCCAAAATTTAAATATAGAGCAAAAGGACAACAGCAGTCAGACGTGCGATCAACATTGTTCAGTGTTTCTATGAAAGAAAGATATACGGTGTGCATTTTCTTCCCTTTAATAAACCTCCTTAAACCTGCTCATTTTGCTGGTCACTGTGGAAAGTCAAGACTGAAGCAAGTGAATTTTACACTTAATTGTGAGGACAGTGAGGTTTCTAGTCGTTCTGCTGTGTTCCAGGAACGCATCCCTCAGTTGTGGGCTCGCTGAAGAAGCAGTGCGTCCTTCCATTCATTCCTCCTGTTGCCAGCAGCTCCATTGTTCCCATTGTGGAACACAGCTGCCGTGGGTGCTCCTGGCTGCAGAAGGTATTCCCCAGGCAGCTTGGGCCGCTTCCACGGAGCGCTGTCAAGGCTAAGAGCAAAGCCAAAACCTCCAGCTCGCCTCGGTGCTCAGCAGGGTTGCAGCGCGGCGAGCGGAGCTTCGGGGTGACGGGCTTTCAGCAGGCTGTATTACCAGGGAGATGGATTGCTCCATTTTGCGTCAGCTTTGCAAATCTATACCATATGACTGGCTACTAAACGGCGGTAGCCTCTTAGGGTACAAGGATTCAGAGCTTTTAAAGTTGTTGTGAAACATGGAGGGCGGGGAGGGAGCAGGAAGAGGTTCCAGAATTTATACGTTTGGGAGGAACAGTCTGAATTCAGGAGACTGCTTCAATATAGATAAATCTGTGCAATTACTGAGCCATGATTGTGTTGAATCCCCCACACACTGTTCAGCCAAGAATTCATTGTAGCTTAATACTTAACATAAATCTGCCCTCTTCAGTTTTTAATAAACAATGAGGACAGTGTAGAAAAAGAAAACATTTATGGCTCTTAGGTGTATGTGAAAGCTATATCTCCATGTCTAGAGAGTGATTATGGCAGCAGGTGCAAATTCAGGTTTACGAGGAGAATTTGGGCTTCACCTCTTAAAAATGGGTTAACTGATACTTCTTTTGGTTTACATTGTTTCATTTTGCAAAATCAGAAGCTTTTCTGAATCAAACAGAAACAGTCTTAACTCTTGTGTTGGAGCATTAGAATGTGACATTTCCCATCTTTTCTTCCAGGTAAAGAGAAAAAAAAAAAAAAAGACCTCCCAGTGCACCCACTTCAACATTCACAATCCACTATTAACAAAACTTCTTACCTCCATTCCTTCTGTCTTATCAGTCCTACCAAATTTTATTACCAATCTTTTCCAAACCATTCTTGTTCACTTACCCTCTTCCTGCCCAGCCATGTCCCATCTGTATGAACAATTGCTCAAGTCTAAATGGTCACAACTCAGAACAATCACTCAAATCCTCAACCATCCATTTTCCAGTTTGCCCCTGCCCTTGGCTGAAGGGATTTCAACAAAACAGGAATATATTCCACAGGACTGCACTGGTTATTTCTCACTTTCTTTACTTTTGTATCCCTTTTTTTCAAATACTAAAACAAAAGCAATGTTAGTTAAGTGCATTTTTTAAGCATCAAATGATTTGAAAAGGAGCAATAGGCTTCCCGAGTACATTGCTCTAAAAAACTGTGACTGCGAATGCATGTAACGTCAAATTATTTTCCTTCTAGCCCAGACCCACTGTGTAATGCACACAGCATTACAAGAGCTAGAACGCAACTAACCCACTCCTTTCCAGGAAATAATAATAATAATAATAATAATAATAATAATAATAATAATAATAATAATAATAATAATAATAATAATAATAAGTTGTCTCTTCTCACATAATCTACCAACAAAACAGAAGGGGTTGATCTTTATCAAAATACTCCCTATTATTTTGAAGGAATGGGAAAAGCAAGGTAGTCGCCAGTCTCTCAAAGTTACTTGACAGTCTGTGGTAGAGGCCTTAAGAATATTAAATGCAGCTGGATCTTTTCCTCAGACGAAGGAGAGAGAAATCTCATGCTTCTACCTCCCCACCAATGCAAAATCATGGCTTTTTCAGGAATGATTGAGCCAAGTGATAGCTCAGTTGGAGAAGTGGGACAACAGCAGAGATCTCACTAGCTGAGAAAACCATCATGTGGAAAGTCATGCACAGTCACATCGGGCTCTATGACATGTCAGGTCCCAGAACATAGAGGAAAAACTGCTTTCTAATTTCTATCCATAATTGAAGTCAATTCTGAATGATATAATGTCAATAGCAGAAGAGTGCATAATGAATACCAAATGTCAAAACATGTTTAGAAAAAGCAAAAGAAGAAACAAGCATGTTTTAAATATTAACCAACAACTACAGGTTTCATTAGCATTTATTCCACTGGAACAGCTTGTCAAAGCATACATCTTATAAAAATGGTACAGAGCTAGCATGAAGTCACTCCTGACCTTGTTCTTAACGTATAAATGAACAAAGGCAGCCAGCTAGGGAGATGTGATGTGGGGAAGTCCAATATCAGCCTGTTGCGGAAGGAAGGAGATCTAAAACAGAGACTGGAAACTCTAGAGGTTTAAGGCAGAAGAGAGATCAGGGTGAAAAGAAGAACAGAAGGCACAGAAACCAAGAAGGGCATTTTTAAATGTGACCACAGACGTAAGCTACAACCAAAGGGTGACATTAACCAACCACGTTATCTTGTGCTCTGACACTTACAATGCCAGACTCCACCCATGAAGTTATGGTATTTTTGCTTCTCAAGAAAAGCTAAACAGGAGATCAAGAAAAACCACATCAATCAATACTTCCTTAGAACATGGAACCCTGGCACACTGTGTTATTACAATCGTGTTCAACCAGAGCACCCACGTGCTCTGGGTGTCCCTGCTGGAGCAGGGGGTTGAACTGGATGAGCTCTAGAGGTCCCTTACAACCTCAAACATCTTGGGATTCTGTGAACTGTATCAAGCAAGACATTGTAGTAACTCAAATACTAAACTGGATTTTAGTAAAATCTTTACCTTATAATCCTTCCAAATGTTCTTTTCTAACTTTTCTTAACTTCAAAAAAAAAAAAAAAATCTTGAATAGAAGCAAAAAAATGCTTAAGATAAACAGAAGGGAATTGTAATTACAGATACACACAGGAGAAGCAATGGAATGTGCCCAGCTTTCCTAATTCTGTTATCCAACATACTGAATCCTGCAGAATGGATTGGAATGATTTCAGTGACCTAAGTATTCCAGTCTACCTGAAACTAGAGAGCAGACTTTTCAAAACAGATTCTCTAAACAAGTGTATCTTGGTGCAAAAATATTTTTACTGTAAACATGATTACAGACAGCACCATCTTAGGAAGGATTTTATTTCTAGCTCAAAGAATTAAGAGAAATCTGAACCTGTAAAGAAAGTGAGATCAATTTTTAATTTTGCTAGTACAACATAAAAAGCCATGATGGCTTTTTTAGAGGCTCCATTTAGAGGCGCTCTATAGAGGCCCTATATAAGCCTTTATAGAGGCTCTATATCTTATTCAGCTTTTTCTGCTTTCCCTTGTAGTGCACTCCTAACATTTTCTATTCAAACAATAGTCAGTACAGTGGCAGAATTGCCATTCATCCATTTAAACTAAAAGAATCATTAGCCTCTTTTGGGGTTTATGTAGAGCTCTATTAGGATTACCTCCAATTTTCTCCATTTTAAAGGTCTTTGAAATCACTTTAGAGAAGGGACATGGCATTAAAGTCAGCTTTCCCCAGAACACTGTAAAGTATCTCAATAACTACTTTTTTTTTTCCCCCTTGGGATAAGTTTGCTGCACAAGCATGCACTTTTGCTGTTTAAAAATTTTAAATGACCAAATAGTTAAATCCCTGAATTTCCCATCTTGCCCACTGGTGTCGTTGTGCGACAGCTCTCCGAAGTTCCCTCTCTGCACTATCAGGGAACAGAAATGCTAAGTGCACAAACGAAGATCCCTTTGGAGTCTTGTTCCCCTAGACATTTTCACCTAGTTCACCAACTAGACCTTTTGCATTTGACACTAGACAGATGCATTCACATTTTGGGGAAGTTTTACTGACTTGCAGTAAGACTTACTGCAAGCAGTAAGAGGCAGGAATTGCCTGTAACCAGTAGAGATGCCCTCTCTGCTCAGAAGGCTTATGGACAGAATTAGGTAATATTCTGATTATCGCTACATGATTTCATAACAATAAAAGTATATGCAAAACAACACAATTTTCTTGTATTATTAATTCATTAAGCCCTTCCACTGCCTGCTGTTTTTAAAGACAGACATTGATGGAAGTACTAAAACTCTATTTCTTTTTTCCAGAATTGTTTCTCAGTAGCCTTCTCAGCCAGTTTCTCAGGCATATCTCTGTATCTGGTGCCACGCATTTCAAATGTGACTAGGATGCCTGAACACATGAAGCAATCACACTGTCCGAGGCGCAGCTTTCACCAAAAGAGGTTGCTCACACCCCCAGGATTGCAGCACACCTGCCTGCAAAACCAGTTACCCTGTTACACCCCAGGGCCTAATCCCGATGACTTTGAGATCGGCCACCAGAGCCATTTCCGTGCAGCAGCCACGTGGAAGCGGCTGCAACGCTTACCTGGAGCACCATGGCTACATCTTGGCCTAAAGAGATCCGGAAAGAAGCCGCTTCCTAGGGAATCATCGCAACTCCTCCCAGGAGGCAGATGCTGTGAAGAAAGGGGTTCATCACCTGCACTTCCATGTAAAGGATTACAAAAATACTTGCAGCTCCTGAAGCTGTGCCTGGAATCCGATTTCCCAGGCTGCCCGAATTAATATAAATGCAGAACAGAGACACTTGATGGTTTGCATGGATTTTTTATTACTTGTCAATGAACTTGCAAAACTCCTGTCCCCGTATTTCACCTGCTGAAGCTCAGGGCTTCAGACTTCCAAGCAGGGCAACTACCAGGATGCGGCTGGAGCCGCCATTCCCACAAGCGCTCCCATCGGTGCCGCCGCGTGCGGACAAGCAGGGGCCGACCCCGGCCCGCGCGGACGGAGGGAGGCGGCAGAGCCGCTCGCGCTCCCTCCCGCCCGCCCGGCCCCGCGGCCCAACGGCCCCGCGGCCCAACGGCCTCGCGCTCCCGCCCGGCCCCACGGTCGCCATGGCAATGCGGCCTGGCGCGCTCCCCCCCAGGAGCAGCAACAGCAGCGCCGCGAGGCCGGGGCCGCCGCCGGGCGCCCCTGGCAGCCATCACCGGAAGGCTATTTATAGCTTGGCCGGATACGCGCTGACGTCACGGGGCGCACCGCCCCCGTGCGTCAGCGTCAGCCGCACGCAATGGGAACGTGACACACGCACGGCGCGCTCTATTTATAGC
>NW_020455590.1:421580-429048 GCF_003342845.1 Nothoprocta perdicaria
GCGGCTCGCCGGCCGCGGCGGGGGCGCCCTGGGAGGCCCTCAGTGGGGGTGGCGCGGGGTCGAAGGCGCCCGTAACGGCAGCCCCGCCTTCCCCCGGGGTGTTCGCTGCAGCGGGGAAATGATAAAAACGCTGCCCCCGGTCACGCGCCCAACGTCGCGGCGTTCCTGAAGTGCGCGCCTGATGCGCTCACTGTGTTACTAGAATCACTAAAACCAGGGCAAAACACGATGGAAAGTTCCCCGCGGGGCGCCTTTCCCGCGCCCTTCCCCTGTTCCTGGGGGCTGCAGGAAGAGCGGGCATTCCCCGCGCGCCCGCGGCCGCCGAGGGCGGGCAGCCAGGGCGGCGAGGCCGCGGGCGGCCCCGCTGGCGGCCCCGCGCCGTCACGCGGCGCTCAGCTGCGCGCCCCGCCGCGCCGCCCGTCACGGGACGCGGGGCACGCGGCGCCCGGCGCGGCCCCGTGACCGCCGCGGGGCCGCGCGAGCGGCCGTTGGAGCCCAACGGCCGCGCGGTTTGAAGCCAACCGCGCCTGACATTCCGCCGCGGGTTACGTAGTGCTCAACGGCCGCTTAATCCCTGCGGTGCCGGGATCCCCGGCCGGCGGGTTCCCCTCGGCGGCGGGTGAACCTGCTGCCCCTCAGCTGATGGAGCCGAAACGGCGCCGGGGCAGCGCGTGCTCCGCGTGGCCCACAGCGCGAGGGGAAAGTCCGTGGAACTGAGCGAAACGCGCTGCTGGAGACGTGGGGAGAAATCCCGCGGGCTGTGGAGCCCGCTGGGAACGGCTGCGATGCAGAGAATCGATTCATAATCAGTTAACTGGATGGCTGGAAAGGAAGCGGTCGTTAAAGCACATAATTTTTAATAAAGGCCTGCTTAGGTTGTTGCGTTCTTGTCATTAAAAAAAAAAAAAAGAATAAACACCACGCTAGGAGAAGGTATAATGAGTGATAAAAGGGTGAAGTTGGGTGCTATTGTGTATGTGCTGAAAACAGGGCACTGCTTCTTTGTCTTAAATTAAGAAAAGTACTATGAAACATTAAGTGAATTACCCGAGCTCTTATAGGTACTTGTAAATGTAAGTTACTATTTCATAACAACAAAACCAATAAAGCAGGGGAATATAATAGGGGAAGATGTCTAATTCAGAACAGATGGCAGGAAGCTTTTTTTTTTTTTTTTTTTTTTTTTTTTTTTTTTTCCCTTGCATGGAATCGTGTGTGGAATGATCAGTGGGAAATTTTTGGTAGGCTGAGAACACCAGAGTTATATTATTGTCCAGATTATTGTCCAGATTCACCTGCAGCATGACAAAGTTTTTGACTTATCTTCTAAAAATTTCTTATTAAAAAAAAAAAAAAAAGAAAAAGAAAAAATAGAAGATTATTCAACTCTGCTGCACCTTCATATTGAGATCTCCATTAGCCAAAACTATGCAAAACTATGGTTATTTTAAATAGTCTTTGCAAATATATTTTTCTGTTGTCCCTTTCAAAGAGTCATGGAAATTAGAAGGACTCGATTATGGTTTTGCTACCTTGTGTTTTTGCACGGCGAGCACGTGTGTGCACCAACTCTTAGCAGCTCGATTGCCTTTCAGTTCCACAGCGGTGTTTCCCGTTTGTCTCTGAGAAGCTGGATTGCTGAAGGGAGCATAATTTGAGCAAGCAGAAGTGACATGGAAGCTATTTTCTCAGCCAGTTACCTCTTCTCTATCGTTAAGACATGCAGTCTTCACATAATTACCCTCCTAGATGCCCAGGAAGCAGCAATGTTTGGTTTTTAAAACTGTGTTTAGATGGCTTTGACCCTGATGTTTCAAAATTTCGCTGTTCAGACCGCATCACGCTCTACCTCAAGTCCTAAGTATCCAAAACGCACATACGACATAGGCAAGTTTCTTGCCTCCTTAAAATGAAAGGGAACACACTCAGGAATTCATCTTCTCTTTCGGATAGGCTTGGAAGATGGGCAGGACAGCAATAGACTCCTCTGTAGCAGAGAAGGAATGGCCCGGCTTCCAAGGCCTATCCAAGAGCAAGCGCACCTGCGCTTGGAACACCTTGTTGCTCCTGCTTGGCAGCTTATTTTGGCACTGCTCACCCTCACCATCTTCACAGGACTGCATGGAGAAGTGCACCCAGGCCAGGTCTAGGTCTGACATTTTCAGCCTGCTATGAGCAGGCAGCCTCACTGCCCAGTTTCCCGACTCCAGTTGGGGTTTTGAGATTATTTTCATGGGGCTGGGGCCTGCAGTGGTCTCACCGGTGCTCTGTGCTCTACACTGTGGTCTTACTTTTCATATACAATGCAGTGGAAAAGAAAATGCATTTGATTCATCATTCCTCTTTAACAGTATTTATCAGCTGGTTCAGGAGCACCAGAGATTCTAGTTGTAACTGAAGAAACCTGAATAAAGTCATAAGACCAAAGAAACACAAGTCCCTTACCCTGTGGCATGAGGCAAGAGCCTGTTCTTGGACATTGAGCTATAACAAACTCGAAAGAAACAGTCCATGTGTGGATTGTTGGATTCATTAGTCATTTATTTATACAAGAAAATAAAGAACAGTTGCAACAGAGGAATGAGGCCTGTGTACTACTAAAACATAAACCATAACAGTATTTAATTTTAAATTATGTGGCTTTATTTCCCTTTAAATTATGTGGCTTTATTTCCCAAGTCCCAAACTGTAATTTTACAGATAGGGAAACAAAGTGGACAGGAGTAAAGTGACTCAGGCCAAGGCACAAGCAAGAAACAAAGCCTGGACAGTTTCTTGCTTTGGAAGCTGGAATCTCCAATGCAATCATTTAAATAAAAAAAAAATAAATAGATAGATAAATAAATAAATAAAGGTGAAAAGAACAGTAAATGAAACACAATAGTATTCAACACAGATAAATGGGAAGAGATTAGACCTCACTGCAAGTAAATAGACATGGTAACTGAGAAGAGAACATAATAAGAGTAGATGCAAAAGGTTCTCAGAGAGACGTGTCAGGGAAAATAAAGAAAGAAAAAGTTGATGCTTTTCAGAAGCTGTCCCTTGTCAAGACGGACAGAAGGTACTAGTCTGCCAGAAAGGCAATGTCTGATGAACAAGCCAACGTTATTATCTAGTGTAAATGATTATTTTCCTTGCAGCGATAAAGTTACATTTGTGTAAACCTTTGTGCATTATGCAGAGAGCCTTCTTCTCGGGATTAGAGATTGACAGTTCAGTCAAGAATTACATTCGGAAACAATGGGCTCACAAGGAAGTAAAGAGAAAAGAACTTATAAAATAATAATGCTAATGGTTGTTATTTTGTTAAGTGTAAGGTAGAGGGAAAATAAGCATTAACTTTTGCACTTTATACAGCAGTACCATGGCTTTGATCCTTCATTCAAATCCAAAACCCATCTCTCTCTCATAAACATTAATCTTTTCAAGATCTTTGCCCAGAAGAAGATGGCCTTGAGCTTCTCTCTCTCTCTCTCTCTCTCTCTCTCCCCCTGTAAGTGAACACAGTCAAATCAGATCATCCTCCTGAAAAAAAATGAGGCCTATGCTAAATGTATTTCATTAGTATCCATGATAAATCCAGTTTAAAACTGCTTCATTATTACATAATTAATGTACTTAAATTAAGATCCTTCTGAATGTTTCTTCATCTCCTTATTTAATAAGCTGCTATGCTTGCATGTCTGAACCTTGTCTGGCCTGGGTTTCTAGCATTCCTAATCAGGTCTTATGTGGGCAGGGGGAATTATATTCTCAACAGCCCCTTCACTTAATAGAATCACAGTTTGGTCTGTGGGTTTGTTTGAAAGGGAGTTGTTCCCTTGCTTAATATGCAGTTTTCTTTAATTTTGGGTCTCCACAAGCAAGAAAGAATTGTCTATTGTCTCCCAAGCCAGGCAAAGTGATCAGCCTGAGTCAGTCCAGGAGCATTCAAGCCTCTCCATCTGTGGTATTACAGAATTCCAGGGCAATTCCACCAGTTGGTGGAGCTTCTGTCTGGGAAAACAGAGCTATTGTGAACAAAGCATACTGCACATATTTCTAACATTCATAAAAGCCTTGGTTTGAATCATTTGAGTCTTTCTCAAAATTTCTTCCTTGGGGGCAAAAAATTTCCTATGCATGGCCCCAGTCCAACAGTATTTACTTGGAAAATTTGAGCATAAACCATTCAACATTTTTTTTTTGACCAGTTGGGAAAAGAAAACCTAAACTTTTGAATGTAAAAGCATGACAGCGGGCTAGATTACACTGGGTTTTAATTTAGTCAAGACTGGGAGTTAATTTTGGCAGAGGGAACCCAACAACAAACAAAGACTACTAACCACCACCACACCAAAGACTAAGCAAGGCTTTCTCTCCTCTGCATCGTGACCTCTACATGACAAGGGTGCCTTTCATGGCTACAGGGAGAAGCAAAGAAAGTTGAATTAATTCTTCTTTCAGTTGGGAAATACAACAATGGTAAGTTAGAAATTCCTAGTACCACTTATTCTAAAGCCTTATCTCACACCTTGAAGCTCTTGGGCCTAACTGAAATAACAATAACAATAATAAATGGAGCTATTGTTCCAGCCTGCCCAGATTCCTCTACCTCTAGGGGTGATTTTGTGATTTTGTCAATATTGCATTCCATTTTCAAGACTTTTTTTTTTCACCTGTATCAACACTAGAAGCTTTTACACTTATTCTCTGAATGAAATGAAGTCTACAATTCTGACTCAAACTTAAATCCAAAAAGGGTTTATGTGACAAAATTATAAACTGAAAGTGTTTTCCTTAATGCCTCATCCCCAGAAAGGAATGGAGAAACCCAAACTTATCATCTAATTCTTTGCCTGCTTTCAGCAAACGAAAGGGGAGAGGAGAGTCCACCTTCGGCAAACTCACAAGGTTGCACATCAAATCCCACCTGTCTGGAGAATGGAAAATAATAATAATAATAATAATAATAATAATAATAATAAAGATACATAGAATAAGGCTGCAGGAAATTCCTTACTGCCAGTGCAAAGTTAGGGTATTAGAACCCTTTCTTGCAGATGGTCATCTACAAGCTTTCCATAAAGATACAGCCAGAAGAAGGTGGCTGCTGTCTTCTGTTGACATAATAGAGAGCATGCTTGGTAGAAGGGATTCATTGGACAAGAAACTAAGTTCACTTAAGGTCTTGACAGTGTTTTATGCTGTAAAAGTTTAATACATGCCATCCTTGGAGCAGGAAGGGATACGCAGAGTCCCCCCGCTGCAATGGATGGCCTGAAGCATTAGATTGCAGCGCTCACACACAAGCCTGAAAGTGGTTACACCACTTCAAAGGGACGAGTGAGGTGCCACCCAGCATGATCCAGGGATTACAACAGTCTCCTGGGAGGTGGAGAATGCAAGTTCACTCTTCTCTTCCCCACTCTTATCTCCCTACGCCAATGTAAAACGCTTGAATCTGGATGTCCTATTTTTTGTGCAAGTGCTGAAATGACCAAGCTCTGGTGTCATTAGGGTGCAGCAACTGCCTTAGCTTTTGGGATATCCATAGAGGAGAGAATTTAGGCAGAGGAACACCTGGTCTCTACATCCTGGAGAAAGATACAGAAATTTGTGTGTGGGTACAGGGGGATATCCTTTGAGCAGGAGGCTACGCTAGGTGACCTTCCAAACAGCATCTCTAGGGCACTATTGAATTCAGGTGTATCCAGCAAGCAGCTGGATACACAGGATTTCTGGAACACAGTTTTTGATTTGAGTGTTTAAGTACTGCCCTACACACCTAAAAAGTCAGAAAGCTGTGATTCGCTTGCACATGACCAGCTTGGTCTTGAAGAAGTCAACCGCAAATTCCAACGAGGAGTTAACATCCAGTTATGTGCCCATCTATTCAGATACAGGCACGGGAGTGGGCAGTGAACCCCACAGCCCCTGCACGCTGTTTGTGACCCCTGTGGGTCCAAACCACCCGCAGTTTCCCAGGCCCAGCTTCCCGCCAGGCCTAGCTCTGGCCTCACGCAGAAAGCCTCACTCGACAGCCTTCCAGCCCCACTGAGCTTCACTTTTCCCAAGTCCTCCACTGGATAACCCCACACCTCATCCCCTCATTCCCATCCACAGCCCCCAGTGCCCAGTTTTCACCCTGGTCTATCCACAGAGCCCCAGCAACAACACCCCCCACGGCCCAACAGCACTTGGCTGCTGCTGTAGATGGCCAAGCAGGCCCATGGACGTCTTTCCGCCCCGCGCGGTCCCTCTCGGCTCTCGCTCCGCTTGGGAGCTCCTCGCTTCCTCGCTGCGGGCCCGGGCGCACGTAGCGGCCTCTACGCTGGGAAGCGCTGGGAAGCGCTCACACGCAGCGGAAAGGGCTGCCCCGGCAGCGGCTGCAACACCCTGTGGCGCTCCGTGCGCCCGGCGACACTTTCTAAGCATTTTCGCCACGTAGCGAGTTTCCTACGTGAGGCTTCTTTAAATAGCAGCCCCGGGGATTATTTTTAAAGGCTTTTACAGCAGCTCCGGTGCCGTTTCGGGAGTTTCGCTTTTTAGCCGCCTTGTGTAACGCCGTGTTCGCGGCGCGGGGGCCGCGAGCGGCTCGAGGCGGCTGCGCCGCGCCGGGAAGGAGGAGCGGGGGCCGGGGCCGGGGCCCGCCTCGCGGCAGCGCCGTGCGGAGGCCGCTGCAGACACCGCGGGGCTCGCGAGCGTGGGCGCCCGCGGCCCCGGGGGTAGTTCCCGGCGGGGGCGAGGCGGGCAGGCTGCGTGGCGGGCAGCGGGCGCGGCCGAGATGAGAAGGAGAAATGACAGCATGGAAAGCGCGGGGTATTTTTGTCGGGGCCGGTGCCCGGGGTGAGCGGCGGGCGGAAAGTGTCGCCCTGCGCCTCTGCCCTGAGCCGCCCACGGCGGGAGCGGCATCAAAGGGAATCTCCCCGCGCCGGGGATGAGCGCACGGGCCCGTCATGGCATTTTCGCTTCTCCCGGCGCTTACTCAAGCGGCGGGGGGAGGCGGGGGGGGGACTCCCAGGCAGCGGCTGCCGTGAGGTCAGCGCGGCGCTATGCGCGCCCGCCGCCGCCCCGGCTCCGCTCCGTGACGTCAGCGGGGGTATCCCCGCCGCGGCCGAGCGGGGCATCCCCGCCGCGGGAACACCCCACGCGTGTCCCCGCACACCAGGCGGGGGGGAGGGGAAGGGGCAAAGGGGAGGGGGCGACCCCGCGCCGCCACGGGGCCGCCGCCCGGGAATGCCGGGGGCTCCGCGGGAAATGGGCGAGGGACCGGACCGAGCACGGGGGGGGACACGACAGGGCTGCAGCCGTGCAATGCGCTGGGATGGGGGGGGGCTGTAGAGGATGGGGGGCGGCCGGTGACCCCCGGGCAACCCCCCCCGCACCCCCCCGGCGCGGGGCGATGCGCGGCGCCCCGCCCCGCGCGCAAAGGAAGCGCTGCGCGGCCGGGGGCGCGGCCCCCGTGACAATGGCACTCGCGGGC
>NW_020455590.1:429653-466907 GCF_003342845.1 Nothoprocta perdicaria
GTCCCGCGCACGGGCCCGGCGGCTCCGTCCTGGGCTCGGCTCGAGCCGCGGGCAGCGCGGCCCTCCGCGAGCTGCGCTGGGCTCCCGCGCGCCGCAAAGTTCAACAGAAAATTCGAATAAATAAAAAGATAAATAAAAATAAAGCTCTCAGAGTCGCTCCCGCAAATGCCGCTTTCCGCCCGAGCCGAGAGCTGGCGGCGCCTGCAGACCGAGCACGGCAGCCCCGCCGCTCTCTGAAACACTGCTGTTGTTGCCACTAGTTTTATTTCCCCCAGAGCGCAACTCGCGCGGGCAGCCGGGCGGCCCGGGGCGCTGCGCGGTGCTGCACGGCTCTGAGCGGTGCTGCGCGGCGCTGCGCGCCTGTCCGAGGCGCTGCGCGCTTTTCCGCGGCGCCGCGCAGCGCTCTGGGGCTCTCCGCGGTGCTGCGCGGTTCTGCGCGGCGTTCCGCGGCTCTGCGCGGCTCTCCGCGGCGTTGCGCTGCGCCGCGCGGTGCGGTGCGGTGCGGCGGGAGCGCGGCGCACACAGTGGGGCGGGCGGGCGGGCGGGCGGGGGGGGGGTCAGTAGCGTCAGGCTCCCATGGCGTCACTATTGACGTTTCGCATTCCAGCCGCTCTATGGAGAGGCCGCTAGGGCTCCTCTCGCATAAATGACGTTCCGAGCAGGGGAGAGCGAGAGCAGCGAGGAGAGGAGGCTCCTTCCTCTCCGGCGGCGCCGCGCAGCACACGCGCTCGCACGGGCACGCGGCGAGCCGGGCACCGGCGCTCTCTGCCGCCGCGGCCGCGCACGGCGCCCGCGGGCGCCTCTTCGCTCGCTCGCTCGCTCCGGGACGCGCTCCCGCTTCCTCCGGCTCGGGGCATCCTTTCTTTCCATGACTTGGGATAACGCGCCCTGCGCATCTGCGGCCGCCGGGAACCTCGGGGGTTTTCTCTTTACAACCGCGCCGCTGGACAGCGCCTGCACACACGTTTAAGGAAAGGGGCATTTACAAATTAGATGTAAAGACGGAACCTCCACAGCAATCAAGTACGTATGGGAACGGGAGAGAGCGAAAAGGCGACGCGCTTGCACTTGGTAGAACTTGTGCCCCCGGGGTAGATGCTCGCGGAGTGACAGCCGGGCGCGGAGGACCGCGGCCGCGGCTCTAACCGAAACTTTACCTCTCTCTTTATTATTATTATTATTATTATTATTATTATTATTATTAATTGTTGTTGTTCTCGCTCTCTCGCCGCGTGGACCGTCACTTGCCGCGCGCTGCCCGCGGCTCCCGTGTGGCCGCAGCGGGAGCGCGGGCGCCGGTGGCCGCCGGCGGAGCGGGGTGCGCGGCGCGGAGCCCCAGCCGGTACCGAGGTCTTTCTGCTGGTTGTTGTCATGGAAATGATGCTGCCGCCGCCGGCGGGGAGTTTACAACAGCGCTCGTGATGAATGGCAGCAATTTGTCTCCTTCCCTTAAGCCGCGCTCGGAGGATAGGTGGTTTTGTTTGCACAAGTTAGAGCTGCCTAATAGGGACGGCGGGGCAGGTTGATCTAATCTCTGCTTAGGAGGGCGCAGACCGTCGGCAGCGCGGAGGGCTCGCGGAAGGGGTCGTTGTTGGCATGTGGCATATTGTATGGAAATGAGCCGGGACCCTCGCGAGGCACGTCTGCCCGGTGCCTGCTTCCGAAGCAGCGTGCAGCCTTCCCTTTGGAAGTCGGGAACCGTAATGAGGGGCGGCGGTGCCGCAGCACGTGCGCTGCGCGGAGCGCGGGGAGGCCGCGCCGCGCAAACGCCGCGCAAACGCCCGGCGCTCCCGTGGCCGGCTGGCAGGCCGGGAGAGGAGCTTGGGGCTTGGAGAGACTCGACGAGGCACCGGCACCCGGCTGCGTCGTATTGGGGGCTGGTATCGCGACGGAGCTATCGCGATAGGTCTCGGGCAGCCGTCCAAGGCGGAGGTGGGGGATCACCTTCGTGGCACTAGGTAATGCCGCTATTTTTAAACTTGCTTTTTTTGAAACGATGGACTTCACACGAGAAAAATTCCCAAAGGAAAAGGCGGAAAATGCTGTTTTCTGTCGGGAATTTAGTGTGTTGGGATTGGATGTCTTTTTTTTTTTTTTCTTTTTCTTTTCAGGAGAAAAAAAAAGTTTAGGAATGAATCGCTAACTTTTATCCAGCCTACTTCACTTGATTACATTCTTCGCCCTATTTTTCTGTCCTCCGTGGAGACTGTTGTATGTTGGAGTCAGGCTCCATTAAAACAATGGACTGAAGCAGCCCAGACCGTTTCTTCGGAGGTGAAACTAGTCCCAGCTCCTGGGTATTTGCTGGAGCGGCCGTGCGCCTCGGAGCGTTCCCAAAAAAATCGCGAGCTACCCCGCAGTGGAAATATAACTTGAAACTTTTAATTGAATGGAGCTTCCCCTCTCGCGGTCCCTCCCGGGTAAATGAAGGTTTCGAAACTCAGCTGAAGAAGTCACAATCACAATGGAGTATTTCACGCTTTCCTCCTCATATTACAGGGTGGGGAGGGGTGTCACTCGGGGCTGAATGTAAAGTGCACGGAGGAAGAAAAGAGCTTTGACAAGGGTAGTTATTTCCTCCTAATTTACAGCCCTTAAGGCTCTGTGCTCCTGGCTCCGACGTCTGCAGTCCGGAGGGGTGTTGCGTGTTTAAAAGCGCAGTGAATGTCTCTAGGTAACCGCCGGCTCAGGGGGAGGAGAGGAGCCCTAGGGCGCCCGGGGCGCCGTGAGAAGCCGCCGCACGGGAGCTTGGCCCCGGAGCGGGGAGGGAACAAACCCAGCGGGGGAGACGGGGGATGAGCTGAGGATCGTCCAGCGGCCCCGCAGCTGGGGCGGCGTCGGGAGGCAGGCGGAGAGCGCGGGAGCGCGCAGAGCCCCGCGCGGGAGCGGGGCGCGTTCCCGAGCGGTCCGCGGGGGGCGAGTGTTCGGCGCCCACGGTGGCCCCGCGAGCCCCGGTGGCCCCACGAGCCCTGGTGGCCCCGGGCCGGGACGGAGCGTTTCTGTATCGGTCCCGCGCCCCGCGCCGCCTCGGGGCTGCAAACGCCGGGACTGGCCGCATCGGTAGGGACCCCCCCACACACGCACACACACCAAGTGCCGCCCCCGCGGCCGGGTCGCTGCCTCGCAGCTCCAGCCTTGCTCCTGACCGCCCCCCCGCCGGCAAAGAAACTTGCTGCTCCGCCGGCCGCCGCGGAGCCAGGGAGCATCCCGGGATGCGCCGCCACGCCGGGGAGATGCAGCTCGCCGGGTAGCCCCTGCCGCGGCTCTGCCCTGCGCGCCCCCAGCCCCGCGCTGCTTAGCAGACAGCAAAGGAGCGAGCAAGAACCGGGCACCTCTGCTGCCCCTGCCCCTTAGTCACTTATTTATTTATTTATTCTCTTCCTTTTGTGTGATGAGGGAGAGAGTGGGGTTGGGGCAGGAAAAAAAAAAAAAAAAGGAAAAAGAGAAGGCGCTTCCCAAGCAGCCTCTCCCCCTCGGAGCAAGGTGGGCGCCCGCCGTCCCCGCGCCGCGCCCGGGGGCTCCCCGCTAACTGCGCCCTCTTCTCCCGCCGCCCCACAGAGGCCGGGTCGGAAGAGCGCCCCCCGCCGCGGCCAGCCCCCCAGCCCGGCGCCGCAGAGAGCTCCGGGCCGGCACGGAGCCCGCCGCCCGCGCCGCCCCTCGCCGCCGCCTCCGGCCGGACACCCAGCCCCACCATTCAGCGAGCAAGATACCCTCCAGGTAAGGAGGCTCCGCGCCCCTCAGCGCCTCGCTCCGCGTGCCCCCGCTCGCGCGGGACCCCCCTGCCGCCTCCTCCGGCTTTAGGCGCGCCGCGGAGCTCGCCTCCGAAAAGGACTTGGTGCCACGGGGAAGGTGCGCGCTCGGGGACGCCCTTGGCCCTAGCATGGCTTGATCCCTGGGAATTGGAGGTTCCAAAGCCCAGGATGCGTAAACATTTAAAGGAGCAAATTGCGAGCGAGTGGGTGGGATGCTAAAGTGTTTAAGAAGAGCAGCGCTTGATCCGCGTTGAACGGTGCAACTCTCAGGTCAAGCCCTTGCAAAGATTTCAGAAGGGGTAACAGATCTCAGTGTTCATCCCATCTTTTCTTTATTATACTCATTCTTTTTGACTCTGACATATGCTCCTCTGACATTGACTCTGACATACGCTCCTCAATGTGCCCGCGCTTTTCCTTCAAATATTGTTGGGTAAAGCCACAAGGACAAAATCCCAGGAATTCACTTCCCGGGGCAGTTCATGTTGGTTGGGCTGGACCCGGCCGGCCGGGCGCGCTGCAGAGTGTGGAGGAGGAGGAGCAGAAGGAGGATGAGGAGGACGAGGCTCCCCGCGGGGATGTCCCCCCAGGCGCGGCCCGGGGGTGGATTCAGGGACACAGCCCCACCGCGCTCCGCAGCGCGCCCGGTCAGGGCACGGAAACCAAGCGCAAAACCCCAACACAACAACGACAACAAGAGTAAAGATCTGTCGTCCTGAACCCCTGCTCATTTTCAGAGCAAGCAGGGAGTCTTTTCCCTTTTCCCCGACTCCACGGGGCTGTGTAGGAACACCTCCGTTCGGGGCATTATCTGCCCGCTCGTTCAGCTGTGCTTCCCAGTCAGGTCTCAGTGGAGGTGCACGGAACGAATCCATTTCCCTTTTTATTTGATTAAGCGCTGATCAGCATGATTTAACAGATGGTCCTTAAACTGATGCATGATAGTAATAGGAATTGGCATGACATCTGTGTACGTCGGCTGACACGTACAGAAATTGATACTAAAGAGGGGAATGATATCCATGAAAATAAGATTGAGAGGAGAAGTTTGTGAAAGTGGAGTTCTGCTATGGTTTCTGTGTAAGTATTTGGATTTATAAGCAGAAAGATCTTAGCGATTTTGGAAAACAAAGGCACTGTTTTTCTCTCACTTTTAAGTATTTTTTCCTTTAAAAGAATAAAGATCTGAAGGGTTTGTGATGGTATGATAATTGAAATGTAGCTCTTAGATGTATTGGCAAAGCAGTCAAGAGAGAATTAGAGGTTGTTAAAACACAAATTATTTGGATTGTTGCACAACACATTCAGATTAATACGATGCAAGTGAAGGTGGTTCTTTAAATTACTGAGGGAAACCCCATATTTTTAATGCCTTTTTAATATAAATTATGTAACAAGTGCCTTTGGAATATAAATTATCATGATTAAGAACAGATAAACAGCACTTAATTTTGATACAGATTTTTCTCCCCTGGTGATAATATTACTTTATTTTCAGTTCTCTTGTAGGAGAATTTATACTAACTGAAGAAAAAAAACTGAATTTTATTCCTATGTTGTAGAACTGAAACTAGTCGTACACTTTTAGTTTTGATTGCCAATAGTGAGCTAGAATCTAACAAAGTTTAATCAAGCAAACCTCAGATGGATTTCAGATTTGGGTCCATCATTTCTTGTGAGCAGCAAAGGAAAGCTGAACAGTAGGAACGTGAAAGAAAAACACAAATCTTTATAGGCAGTGACTGTGTTTTCACAACCATTCCAGCTATCAGTGAACCACATTAACTTTCATGACTAATGGGGGAAAAAAAGGCAATTGTGTTGTCAGCCTAAACCTTGCTTTCTTATAAAAACAGAATCAGAAATACTTTTCTCTTACATTTTTGAAAATATGGGAATACATTGTACCACCCACTTTTTTTTTTTTTTTAGGAGAATATTACACCACCTATAAGTCTTAAAACTAGTTAGACACCAACCTAGATCTATTATCTGACCAGAAATATGCTTTGAAAGCCCATGGTTGAGTAAGCAACATTGATGTCTGCAAGTCCTAAGTAGAAAATACTGTGACTTGAGTTGTTTCTTTGACCTGACATACATGCATTGTAGAGGTTCCTTTTAAAATAAATGTAATTTCTAATATTACACATTCAATAATTTACTTTTCCCTTCATGAATTTTTTTTTGGCACAGTTGCACACATACAAAGATAGAGTCATAAATTGTTTTCATTATACTTATTTAATTCTCATTGACACCTGTATATATATAATAAGCAGCAGATCTAGGGCAGTTCGAGATGGATTATACCCTCCCTGACACTAATGTAAATCTGAGTGGCTCCAGTGACAAAATGAGAGCAGGGTGCCTAATATTTAGTCGATCCTAGTACGTAGTTTTATATTGAAAGACGAGGAGTTAAAGCTAATTTATGCTCCCCATGTCGCGGCGCGCACGGGAGTTGGGTGTCCAACTGAGCTCCGTGAAATGCCGGAAAGCTCCTAAGTCAACAAGGGTTGAAGGGGCGCCTCCGAGCGCCAGGCTTGCTACTAACATCCCCCTTTGCCCTTGCAGATATGCCCTGTGTGCAAGCCCAGTATAATCCTTCACCACCTGGTTCAAATTATGCGGCTCAGACCTACGCGTATGGCTCGGAGTATAGCTCAGAGATCATGAACCCCGACTACACGAAGCTGACCATGGAGCTGGGCAGCACCGAGATCACTGCCACCGCCACCACGTCGCTTCCCAGCTTCAGCACCTTCATGGAGGGTTACTCGGGCAGCTACGAGCTCAAGCCTTCCTGCCTCTACCAAATGCAATCTGCCTCCTCCTCCGCCCAGAGGCCCCTCATAAAGATGGAAGACACGCGCCTTTCCTCCTACCAACAGTCGCTACCACCGTCGGCAGACGAGGGCATGCCCAGCACGTCCATGTACTTCAAGCAATCGCCGCCTTCGACGCCCACGACGCCTGGCTTCCCCTCTCACCAGAGCCTGTGGGACGAGCCCCCGCTGCCGCCCACGCAGCCCTGCCTCCCACCCGGCCACCTCATGGACACTGCGCCCATGAAGACGGTGCCTCCGCGCTTCCCTCTCTTCCACTTCAAGCACTCGCCCCCGCACACGCCGGCGGCGGGCGCCCACATGTGCTACGACCCTGCCTCCTTGAGCCTGCCCCTGGGGCCAGACAGACCCCTGGCCGGCCAGGCCTCCATGGAGAGCCATTCCTACGGGCTTCCCTTGGCCAAGAGGCCTGCCACGCTGGCCTTCTCGCCGCTCAGCCTCAGCGCGGCGGCCTCCTCCAGCCTCATGGGCGAGAGCAGCGGCGGCGGCGGCAGCCTCCCGTCGCCGCCCAGCAGGAGCTCCTCGTCCGGCGAGGGCACGTGTGCCGTGTGCGGGGACAACGCCGCCTGCCAGCACTACGGCGTGCGCACCTGCGAGGGCTGCAAGGGCTTCTTCAAGGTGAGAGCTCGGGGCGCCCGCGTACGCGCGTGTGTGTCCGTCCTCTGCTCCTCTTCCCTCCTCCTTCCGTCCCTGTCCTTGCCCACCCACCTTGTGGCTGTGGAGGTGCCGGCCATCAGGCACTACATGCTCCCTAGGGCAGGGCAAACATAGTGTCCAGGCTACGAGGCCAAGTCAAGCCCTCCCTAGTCAGGATTAACCGCCATAGCCTCAGATGAGGACCAGCCACAGCGCTCCACCATGTCCACCAAGTCTATGGGCACTGCCCGGTGGAGCCCAGTCACCTACTGCTGAGATGACTCCAGGAATATGTGCACTTATGCTGCGGACTAGACTTGTTCTTGGCCTAAATTCGTCTGAAATAAATCTATCCTTCTGACAAATTGCATTTTTATTTAGGCGCTAAGCTAAACTAAACCTTCTTTTAATTAAGAAATGCAGAAATCTTAAAGGCTGTGGAGTGGTTTTGCTGCTGGTGATGGTGCCATTTGCTGCATTGAAGAAGAGCCAGCTGAGGAGGGCAATAAATAAAATGCAGGAAGGAAAAGGGTTTCATGCATGAAATAAACCCAGATATTCATCGTTTGATGTGGTTGCTTCTTCATTGCAGCTCTTCAGTTTAGGAACCAAGTTAAGTTATACTCAGCTGAAGGTAGTAGAGCAGTGACTAAGCCCCGTTTAGTGTCTCCAAGTTAGCTTTGCAAGTTACAAGATTTTAAAGCTGAAGGGTAACTAGTAATTCACAGAAAGCAATTTCTCAGAGGAGACTTTCTGCTTTTGTTTTTTATATGTGTTTGCCCTTTACTTTTAGATTTGAGTGCTTGATCATTTTCTTGCAATAGATTTAGTTTAGGTATTTATTTCTGTTTTTTTAGAAACAGCTTAAGTGAAAAAGTTGGGAAAAGCTTGGAGTGGAGGTCTGTGTAGTAGGTTTAAGGTTTGATAAATTGAGATTTGGTGGGATAAATTTCTTTCTGCAGGGCTAGTAGGCACGCCGCTGTTTTGATTAAAGATTTCCCAAGTGTGATAGTTCAAAAATACTGGTGGGAGGAAGGGTTTATAATTTTTTTTTATTTCTATTGCACACAGAACTGCTAGCAATACTTAGTAATAATATTTTCTATTATAAATAATAGCAATATTTTTTAAAATCCCATAGAACTTATTTGTTATTTAAATATAATTAGAAAATGAAACACAAATAACCTGGAAAGAGCAGCTAGTATGGGCCCGATCCTGACTCAGTGGAAATCAGGAGCATATGCTATTAATTTAGAACGGGAGCAGGATCCAATGCTTATTCTGCAATTTATTTTTTTTTAAAGGGAAATGTACAATTTTCAGTTTTTAAAGAACAGTGAATTCTATTTGTTGTGTCTCTTGTGCTTATTTCCTTGAAGCTGCCTGTTTTAAAAGGAAAGCAAATTATGAAAATAACATTTTCCATGAATTTAATTGCAGTGAAAGATTTAATACCAATTGTCAAACTGATAGATTCATTTTGCTTATGATGTCTTTGCTATTAAGCTTTTTGTACTAAGATATTTATTTTTCTGTCTTTGATTTTAAGTGCAAAAACATATATTTTTTTTACATTCATTTCTATTATATTTTTCAAGGCTTACCAGGTTATAAAGAACATTAAATTGAATGTATAGACTTTAAATATTTTTAGAATTATTTAAATGTGTATAACTACAGTGTAATTTCATCTATTTTTTTCCCCTTAGTCAGGTTATTTTTCCCAGAATATTTAATTAATACCATTGGTAGGGTTTCTGCTACTTTTATATTCTTCCCTGATGATTTTAACAGCTAACCAAACCAGTTATTGTGGTATTTGACTAACAATAGTGATAGCAATAGAAGTACATCACAGATCATTTTGATTTTATTTTAATAAGGTCAGCAATAATCAAGGGAATGAACCAAGTAGAAAATTGTTCCCAAAGGGATATTAAAAGCGGAGATAATCTAATCCCCAAAGGTAGATGCGATGACCTGGTAATTTCAGATATGATTTTATCATTCAAACTTGCCTGTCTCCAGAGACTTGCTTCAGAACAATCCTAGATGATTTTCATTGTCAGCAGCTAATACTAATAAAATTGTTTTTCCTGCAGGCTAGTGTGTTAGGAAATTAATTTTATCTAATTATATGAATTGCGCTGTCGCTTTTCATGTTGTAATTAAAATACATTTTGTCAGGTTCTAAGTTGTTCAAGAAAGTATCAGTTTACTATTTTTGTGTTGCTTTTTTTTTTTTTTCAGAGAACAGTTCAGAAAAATGCAAAATATGTTTGCCTGGCAAATAAAAACTGTCCAGTAGACAAGCGACGTCGTAACAGATGCCAATACTGCCGATTTCAGAAGTGTCTCAGTGTCGGCATGGTTAAAGAAGGTAAGGACTATTGCTATTATTATTTCGACCATATAATACTTATATTTAATCAATCTATGACTCTGTGTGGATGTGGATTTCTTTATGGTGAATTTGGCAGCGGTGGTATCCGTGGCTTATCCCCTCCAAATCTGGCATTTTTGTAATAACATGTAAAGCTTTTTCTTTTCGTCCAGGCTGTAGGGCTTTCATATTTAGACTTTCTGGGACCACGAAGTTCAAGAACAGCAAGGCCATGGGAAGATAATTTAGTGCTATCCAAAATACTTCCTTTACTAATCTTGCGTAGCATTCAGTAGTGATGTATGTAATGCTGTGTATAAATATCATATATATTATCTCAGAGAAGGGGCTGCATTTCATTATTTTGCTCCCACTTTTACATAGCTCCTTGTCTTGTTCCTATAAGCTGATGGTGAGTTTGCCACTAAATTAAGTGGAAACAGCACGAACTCATTGATCCCAATCTCACAAGTGCTTATATATGTGGGTAATATTGTGTGAGAAGTCCCATTGCAAAGAATGGCATGGGTAATATGGCCTATATAATGGGACCATATTTTTCAAATACTTAAAAAAACCCTAGAATTGCTTTGAATGAATGGTTCTTCTGTATAAAATGTGCATGAGTAGTATTAACATCGAGACTGGTGTTTCACACCCAGTTTTCTCTCAGCAGAGGAGCGTCCGTGTGTGCGTGCGTGTATATACAGGCACACAGGCACTTGCTAAACACAAAGCAGGAGCTCTAGCAACGTGGCTGGGTTTTAAGCAAGCCGTTACATTGCCCCTTGTCAGCATAAGGCTGATGTAATTGCTATCATTTGTATTTCTTGGCATTTAAAGGCACCGATAGCACATATTAAAAGTGATTTTTTTTTTCTTTTGCTGGGCTGCTCATCGTGAGAAAAAGCAAGAGAAGCAGGTGTTCGCTCTGCCCTTTAGTCTGCCGCCGTCTTTGCCACTGACCCCCTTCTTTTCCCCTCAGTTGTCCGCACGGATAGCCTGAAAGGGAGAAGAGGCCGACTGCCTTCCAAACCAAAGAGCCCCTTGCAGCAGGAACCCTCGCAGCCCTCGCCGCCTTCTCCCCCCATCAGCATGATGAACGCCCTCGTACGAGCTTTAACCGATTCCACTCCCAGGGAGCTTGACTACTCCAGAGTATGTCTCTAAATCTCCTTTCTTCTTGCTTTTTTTCTTTTTTTTTTGAGGCGTGGAGATGGTTTGGGAGCTGCATTGGCGTTTAGCAGTGGGCTCGCTAGCGTGAAAATAATGGTAAAACTGGGAGGAGAGTGGAGATTTATCCAGGCGGCCGTGCCTAGCCGTAGGAGGTGGACAGTTACTGAAAGGAGGAGCACTGGGAAGTAGTGTTGGTCACTACTGGTTGTGAGAGTCTGGGAGAGAAGTTTTAGCACGGTATGTTCCATGGGTGAATATTCCGGCATGCAGGAATGTGTGGATAAATACAGAACTCTTCACATAAGAGGTTTCCCCCCAAACCCTATCAATTACGATGAAATTGATTAATCCACCAAATTCAGGAGTGGGACCCGTTTGTCCAGTATCTCAATTTCCAGGCTGTAAAGGTTAAAATCTAACAGCACTTTTCTGGTATTCAAAGTTGTATAAAGTAATACTGGGTCACTGAAGAAAGCAGGCTGTCTAGAACTCATTTCTACTGAGATCTGTGTGAATTTACCATTTTTTAAAATGGGAATAGAGTCTGTTTTTGGATACCTCAGCATGGGTGTTTCTCAAATATCATTCACTTTTGTGAAACAAATCTTAAAGCCAAAATTCTAAAATACTAAATCAGCACAGCTTTAGCAGATTGTATATTTTGTACCCTTGTTCTTCAGTATATTATTTTCACAAGTTAGGAACTGATAGACTATGTTACAAGTTTATAACGCTGTTCTGTAGTTATTAAAATACAACACTGAAATGGCTTCTTAAATATATATTTTAAATAGATTTATATATGAAAAGAAAAATAATACAGCAGAGGAAAAATGTTACCAGATTACTTTTAATGAAAACTCACTGAGTGTAAGAATACTAAGAAAACATGGACTGGCAATTTATTGCCTATTCCTAAGTAATGATAAATAATGAAACCTATTTTATTATAGTGGTATAAAACTGAGATAGTTCTATTTTAAAATATAATTGCTAAGTGATATATGTAAATATAAGCATTTAATTTCTTCAAGCTAGTTAAGCTAGTTTGTAAGTATACAATCATACAATTTTGTAAGTTTTTACTAAGAACCTAGTTGATTATTACCTGTCAGGCTTTTAGGGGGCGAATGCATTAGGTATATTTACATGTATTTTAACTTACCTAAAATGTCTCAGGGGGTCATTCTCTAGATACCTACGTGCAGGACTAATTAGTACTCTTTAGCAGGAATCTACTCTATGCCATGGAATTACCTTAGTATAATAGTTCTGTGTATGAAAGCAGTATCAAGCCATATGTATTTATGTATAGATCTAGAGCTCTTTCACATTTACCAAAAAAAAATGTATTTTTTGGTATGATTTTTTTTCTTCATCCTACAGTAATTCTCTTAAGAAAATGGGTTGTAGGTCTAGGAAGTTAACAGTTCTATGGAATATTATAGGAAGCGCATGGTTGATGATAAATTAATTTAAGCTTGGTGTATAAAAGATTATATATGATTGGCTGTTGGGACATCTTAATATCCTAGTTTCTGTTCTTCTTTTTTCATTTTTTCTTTTTTTTTAAGAATAAAACATATAATAGTCTGTTAGGCTCAGCAGTACTGAGAATACAAAAATATATTAAAATAAATTATTAGATTCAGTTCTAAGTTCAGGGAGATCAGGAATGAATAACGTGTAAAAACTGGTATTAACTAAATGAAGTATACAGCACTTGCTTTGTAATGTTAAAATCTGTTCGAAGAATCCCATTCCTGTGAAGACAAGTAAAGGTGTATTTGGAATGACCAGACCTTGTGATTCAGTACAGAGCGGTAGATCTGGGAATCTGGCTCCGCAGTCAGGACCATAGTGTTTGGAAGGGTCTCCATGTTTATACCTTGTACAGTTTTCTCGACCATCATAAAAATGCCAGGAAGAGTTTTAGAGAGGAACATGTACTCATTGCTCCAAGAAAAACCCCAATGACATGCCCAAAGAAATTCTCAAATAAATTGATATCTGCAGGTTTTGGAAACAAAACACGCTGGATTTGGCTCTGTCCGTAACATAGCTACTCTTCCTTTAAGCATTGGTTTTAATTTACCAGCCCACAGTAACGGTATGTTTAGGTATTTGGTTTCAAAATTCACTAGGAAGAGAATTTGGTTTATGAACTCCTTAAAGGCCAAGGGCCGTGGCCAGGTCTCACAGCTGTTTCGCTGCTACAATTCCATGCATTTAGACTTGGAATGAAGTGAGATCAGAACCGGCCCTTGTGCCTCGCAGAATAACCACCGACTTACACAGAAAAGTTGTCTTTTGGAGAGCGAGTGCAGCATTTAGGTAACAACCTGCTTCCTTCTGGCAGCCCCCAAACCAGAAATTAGGCAAATATCAGGGTTTCTGACACCTCAAGGGCAGATGCACTGAAAACCAGGCATAGCTTCTCCTCTCGGGCTGCGGGGATTTTTTTTTGTGCTTTTGGAGCTATCGCATTTTATGAAGGACTGAGGAAAGCAGGCGAAGGTGGGTCGAGATTGCGCTAACATTCTCCCCAACATCGGGCCCTTAGAAGCTCCTTAAATATACCACATAACTTAATCTTGCTTCCTACACATTGGAACTCCTTCTTGAGGAAAGAAAATGGCCATCCTTTAATTCCTGAAGGGGCTCCGAGCAAGGGAACAAAGGAGGGCTTTGTGTCCTGGCCTTGTCCCGGGTGCCTCCGGCTTGCAGGGCTAGGGCAAGGAGCGCAGCATGGAGCCCTCCTGGGCTGTGGCCTCTGCACCAAGGCTGGTTCCGACGGCTCTTCCAATAGCAGTTCTGCTTAGTGGAGTAATCGTGGAAAAAAAAAAACCCACTGATTTTGTGCGTAAGACATGCACGCTTTGGCTGCTTGCATGCAAGTAAACATTTCAGCTACTCTTTGTAAGCACTGACTTTTTCTAGCAAGTGGTGACACATTGCAGCAGTTAAAAAAAACCCTACTAATTCTGTATAATGCTTACCCTTCTGTCAAAAATGCTCTTGTGGGCTAAATATACAGCATACGCTTCTTTTCAGATGTGTTTGGTTTAATTAAATGCCCCACATGGGTTATACCGTGCTGTAACATTCACAGTCATGTGGTGGAATGTGGCATTCAGCTTTCTTAGAAAATGTTTAAAAATCTTTTTTTTTTTTTTTTTAATATTGGGAACAAAGGCTCTGGCATAATTACCCTGACTCGTAATGACAAATTACATCGCCATCAAATGTGGAGTGTTTCCTCTCTTTCTACTCCATCCCTTCCTTTTCGCTGATCCTCTGATCAGCAACATACCCTGCCTTAGCGGTCCAAGAGGGTCCAGCACATGCTAGGGATCTGTATAAACACGCCGTATTTTCCGCTAGTCACCACGGTGCTCCCGTTCTGTTGCACTCCGGGGGCTGCAGGAGCATTTCATATTGCTCAGCCATCCTCCACAGCATCATTCAGACAGGGCTAAACGTGTAACGTTGCAGTGGTTACAGGTTCCACTGCTGCTCCTCAGCCTTGCTGCGTTTTTGCCTCCAATTCCTTCGCTGTCACCTGGATACTTGGAGTAGCAGGAGCAGAGCTTGTCCCTGCATGAACTTCACCGGAGGGGTTGTATATGTGAGTAAGAGGTGTAGCTAGGAGTTCGCCGTAACAAATTTTGCTAGTGTTGGGATAAACAGAACGGATTCATTCAGGTACTGACAACCCAACGCCAGAGAGAGATTTCCAGGATTTCTAGCAGCTTTTCTGTGGGTTTGCAGTCCGAGTGTCTGACGCTCTTTCCTTCATCCCTTACTTGCCGGCAGCCGTGAGCTCCAGCCGGGGCAGGCAGTGAATCGGCATCTGCCCCGGTGGGTCTCCTTGCAGTGCCCCGGTGCTCCACTCCTTGCAGTGCTGCCCTCTGCTCCCTGCACGGAGGAGCCTCCTGGGCTGCAAAGCTCCTGTTGTATTTTCCGCCAGGGAGGGAATTGTCACAGCAGGGACACTGACAGGGAAGGAGGACACGGCAGGGAGGGGGATGACAAGGGGTCATGGGGAAGTTAAGCAAGCTGGTGCTCTCCAGTGCTTGTCTTGGAAGAGTTATGGTCACGTCAGCAGTGTAATAGGTTCCCCGGAACCTAAAATGCCATTTGAAGGGTAAGAGGTGGTTTGGGGCAGCCGTTTTCTTTCAAAGGATTTTATATTCAAATTAAGTGATGCTGCTTGTGTCAGATGAAAAGGTGATTTATCTTACATGTGCCTATTGCTGTCAGTTAGAATGAAATTTGAGAGGTTTTGGAAGAAATCTTGGTGTTGGGCATACTGACACAAATTCATCAATGGGAAAACTATTTAATTGTAGTAACTCAAGTAATACTATTCTCTTGTCTTAGAAATTACCCCATTCACCAGATTTCTGCTCTATTTATTGATTGCATATAAAATGTGGTAATTTATGAAGGCTTTCTGTACATGTAGAAATACCTGGTGATCAGCATCCAAACAGCAAAATGCCCATAGAGAGGTAAATAGGTGGACAAATTTACACTTGTGTGTGATGGTTGATAATATCAGTTTCGCCACAGAGGTAAATGTTGCTGGGCAGATGACACTGTATTTTCAGAGCAAGCCCTCGCATGCACCTCACCTTGCTGTCTGTGCCTTGCCTTGCAGTTCTGTTCCAGCGAGCAGGCCGCTGCGGGCACGGATGCAGAACACGTCCAGCAGTTCTATAACCTCCTGACTGCCTCCATTGACATATCGAGAGGCTGGGCAGAAAGAATCCCCGGATTTACTGACCTCCCGAAAGAAGATCAGACATTACTCATAGAATCAGCTTTTTTGGAGCTCTTTGTACTAAGGCTCTCAATCAGGTAATTGTTTATCTCGCTTGCTTTCAAGCCGATGTGAATGGTTGTCCGTCTAAGTGTTGTTAAGGAATAAACATGGCAGTATCTTTGAAGATTAAGAAATTATAAAAAAAAGAAAAAAGAAACATCAGTCAAGTCTGCATCTGCGAAATACCCCATTTCATTTGTGTTGCACTGCAGAAAAAGAATAATAAAGAGAATTAAAAACAGAGCATAGTTCTCACTAATGTTATCCTTTTCACTCGATATACAACATCCTCTTTTTCCCTATTAGTCAGAATTGATCCTCAGGAACTATTTCAGCAAGGTTCCTTCATAATCATCAGTATGAACGGTAGAAAAGCACCTTTAATATAAAAGCCTTTTCTTCTTCCGTTCTTTTCCTTTAGCACCTGCACATCTTTATAGTCTGTTTTTGAAAGGGATAAAGAAGCTTTACAATCTTGTTCAGATTGTTTTTCTTCTTAATACCAAGTCATTTAACAGAGTGAGATGTTATTTGTCAGTCTGGCACTAGTTAAGACATTTTACCAAAGACACTTTCAGAGACCGGGGAAATTCCAAACTGGAGAACTGAATTATGCCCTTGTTTCTTCTGGTTGAAGAGGACATTTGCATGCTGCTTTTTACAGGGATATTGCAGTAGGAGAGGAAGGGGAGGAGAGCTTTTCTGTGCTCTCTCTTTCTCTTACACACAGGTTTCACAAATATGTGTGTTATTGCATGCATTTTCCATTGTTTTTATTTTCTTTATCAGTTTTTACAATACAAAAAATGCAGATGAGACTAAAGAATTGCTGAGAGTAGCAGAATCTCTTAGTTCTCCAGTTATTGTTAGTTTTGTATTTCAAAGAGCATGCATTTAGTGTTCCTTTGGTTCAAACATACAGTACTTAATGCAAAATGTCTCTTCTGTTTATGCCTTTGGGCAGGACCGAAATCTTAACTAATTAGACAGTCTACACCACATGCTACAGTTAACCTCAGGCCTATAACTCTACAAAGTAAGCAATCATAGAAGCTTGTTTGTTGTACTTTTGCCCCAAGGGAGAAGCATATTGTCAAACATGAATGCCCACATATGTCTCAGGATAATATGCATTGGATTTTAAGTGACAGACACTTCAGTACTGGTTATGCATTTTACTATAAAGTAGAAGATGCATTCATAATTTTTTCAACTGCTTTTATTTCAGGTCTGATACTGCTGAGGATAAGTTTGTGTTCTGCAATGGACTTGTGCTTCATAGACTTCAGTGCCTTCGTGGATTTGGGGAGTGGCTCGACTCTATTAAAGACTTTTCCTTAAACTTAAAGAGCCTTAACCTTGATATCCCAGCCTTAGCAAGTTTATCAGCTCTAACTATGATTACAGGTAAGTGCTCCGTTAATAATAGAAATCTTCAAATTCTGGTGTTCTGTTTTAATGTTCAAACAATCTCTGTTAGGTTGCCTGATTTTTAAGCATTGTAATGACTATCCTGAGACTATGGGCTCTAACTTCAGACCCTCAGAAACACTTATTAAAATATACTCTAACTCTCTATTTATTTCCCCCTTCCTTGGAATAGTCTCTAAAAAGCAAACTGCCTCTAACCATATTGTGTAGCTTCAACAAAAGCCTTCAAAATGCTTGCTCACAGAAAAGCCTAATGTAATGGGGCTAAGTGTTGGGTAGACCTACTAATACCAGGTAGCTCAAGAGCTGGAAACCATACTCCGGTATCCCCTGCCTGTGCGCTGCCTCTCAGTGAGATAAATAGATCAGAGAGAGTGTTTCACAAGAGCAGTAGGCTGCTGTGGGTACCCAAGCTGCTATAGATACTTCTTGGTGCCACTTTTTTGAGAAACTAAATTGGAGAATAGGAAGAAAAATGATTTTTTATGCATTTTTTTTTACAAGACATTCTAGGTGCACATGACTATTTTACCCTTTCTGCCTAATAGGTCAAACAGCAGGAAAATACTGTAAGAAACTGCCAAAACGGGCTACTAAGGACAGATCAGGGGAGGCTGAGCTTTTTTAAAGCGTAATTTCCTCATTCCCAAAGCAACAAAAGCCCCTTGAAGTGCCCGCCACATTCCTTGGGCTTTTGGTAGTTTAGGAGGCAAGGCTGGCTGCAGGAGCCCCAGAGCCAGAGCTGGGAATGAGGGTATCCATGGAAATGCGGCCGGCGCGAGCACAGCAGCCAGCTCTCCTGCAAGCCTCCTCCTCAGTTCAGAGGAGAGGACGATGCAGAGGTGCAGCTGGGTCACTGGGGTGACCACATGCTCCAGCACGCCTGGAGTGGAGCCTTTCTGAGGATGCCTGAGGCTCCCCTGGGACAGGGATGGATTCCTCCTGCAGCTCGGGCATCCTCCCGTCTGCAGGTGGTAGCCTCAGCGATAGCAGCTGCAGCCTTAATTCTGCCTAGGGGGAGATGGGGCTGGGGAAACTCTGAGGGAAAATGCTCGACAGTGAATATAAAAACTATCAGATGTGCAATTCCTGCTCACGTTGGGGAGGCCAATGTATCTGCATCATATCTTACATGGTACGCTCTCTGCATGCACTTGGGCTAAGGGTTAGTTTGTGCTTGTTCTGGCTTTAACTCTTCCTTCTGAAAAGTGTTTTCAGTCTTTCAGTTAAATTATGTTCATTTTTCTGTGCTTGTGGAGAGCACATTAAGGGCCAGATTTTGATTTAACTGACATCTCTTAAATCCTGAAAAACTCAGTGGAGTTGCTCTGTTTTACCTGAAAAAATCCCTAATGAAAGATGTGTTAAAGTGAGAAAGACCATTCCTGAGTTATTTTTAGCTCCGATATATAAGCATCCATATACCTGCACTCACACATACTTAGCTAAATATATTATAGATATATACCTATAAATCAAGGAGAGGTGCTTTCTCTGTGTGTATATATATATATATGTGTGTGTATATATATATACACTGTGTGCGTGTGCATATATATTGCACCTGTGCTTAATTTAGGTTATTGACTGCATGCTATCTAGATAAAAACAGTAGATAGAGCTTGCCCCTATCTTCTTGGAGACTGAGGAGATACAGGTAGAAGTACAGGATAGCATGCAAACTGTGGAGATGAATGGAGGAAAAGCCATTCTATGTGAGGGTTTTTTTTTTCTCCTTACAGACTAATGGTATATTTTAACACAATAGTTTTTGTTCAGTCAGACACTCCAGCTGCCCTTGCCTACATAGTTAAATTTGTCAGACTTGGATCACCCTAAAATATTTAATGGAAATATCTTCTAATTAATAGGCGCTCACTTTCCTTCCTTTTAGTGCTAGTAGTCCTGCAGGGGCTTGCTATATTGTGCTGACCTTCCCAAACAAATGAACCTTTAAAAGGAGATCATTTCTAGATGTAATAGATTGGATAGAGGCACTGTGTTTTTCAAGCCTTTCTGGACACACACCCTGGTGCTTAAATTTAATATAGTTTTCTCCTTATTCTTTTATTTCATAGGGATAATACATTTCTGCTCACTTGCTCTTAAGTATGCAGGGCCATCTTCATGCTCTTAGAGCGAAGTTTATGTGTCCAGTGACTTATATTCACAGGTTTCAGATCCATAAGGCACCTAGCTAACTTAGGGACTTGGACAGAAATTTGGCTACCTGAAACTGGATCATATGGTATAAAGAAAAGTGATATTAAAAAAACTTTAAAGAGGAAATCAGGTGATTGTAGCTGAGAGAGCATTACAGCACAAAATGCTCTTTCTTACTTGGAGAATTTCTCAGTGATAGTATATGGAAGTGTTTATAACCAGGAAAGCCTTGAGATTTGCCTCTGGTGTCATATCCCTTGAGAAATGCTTTCCTGTCTTTCTGCTACTGTTTGAATATGGCGAGTCATGTGTTAGTTTTTGGATAGTTCCAACCAAAGGGAAAAATTAATGAAGACACATTTTAGAATTCTGAAATCTTTTGGACACTTAAAGCAACTGGTTCAAGTCTTGTTTTAGACAAGACATTTAGCTGAATATCCAAATCATTGAACTGCAATATAGGAAGGAACAGGAAAGTTTTGAAGTCTAGGTGCTTACTTTTGTTAGAAATATTCCAGCAAATTTCTTTATTACACAAATTACTTCAGTTCTTATCTTGGATCAGTCCATTTTTTTTATTGACTTTGTGGTCCAATGAAAAAACAAAACAAAAAAATCAGTGATGGGTTATAGCTAGTTTAAATACTCTACATGGACAGAGGTAACACCAAATTTAAGAATATTTCTCCAGAAAGAGAGGAAGGCTCCTAGGAATAATGATTTGCTCATTCCTCTTGATTCCATGAGTGCTCTCGATAGCCTGAACAAAGCAGGGTTTTTGGAAACAAACCCTCTTGTACCCTAGAGCGCTCTCGCCGTTGTGGGAGGCTAAAAGACTCCGCACTTCTCCCGGAGTCCCAAGATCCCAAGGGCTGTTTGATTCCAAAGGCATTTGTGATGCCCGCTGGGCTCAAGGGAGCTAACCCAGTTGTTCCAGCTGCTTTTCGCTAACACTGCTGGCTCATGGCAAGCTCCCTTTGTGTCCTCCCTCGGCCGTAGCTGCAGGTCGCAGTGTTGCCTGCATGAACGTATGGGCTATGGCTACGTATAGGACCGTTCGTTCTGGTCAGTCATTTTGCAGAGAGCCGCAGAAGATCTATTAAGGATCACTGCATATTGCTAACTCACTGCTTGCATTGAGTAAGACTAAAGGCATGCGTGCATAAGATAATTAGTAAAATGTTTTGTACATTCTGCAGTGTGTTATTCATTTTAAAACCCATATATTCCCTCTCTTTTTTTTTTTTTTTTTCCCTGTTTAATGTCATCTGGAGGATTTGCAGTATGTTGCACAGAAAGAAAAAGGTTATGTTAGAGTGCTGCTGAATTTGCAAGTGATATTTTGATAGGAGATAAGCTTGAAAACACTCAGAATGAAAGAACAAACATCTGATCTATTGCGAGTGGCTTGCAAAGAGTTAACTTAAACCTCTTCAACATCAAAGCATGTCTTCTTTTATTTTATTTTATTTTATTTTTTTTTTTATTTAAGGTACTCCTTTAGGATCTTCCTTTCTCTGCCTCTCTTCTCCTTTTCTGCTTCGTTCAGTTGGTTGAGAAGGGCCGGACACAACTTCTTCCAGAGCACATGGGCAGTGCTCTGAGTGTTACCCAGAAGAGAGTGGTTAGAAATCGATTTAAGACCCACACCCCACATCCCCATGAAAGCAAGAAATAAGTTCTGTCCCATTCTTCTTTCTTCGAATCATTCCCGGTTATTCTATAGGGATGTGTGATCTAAGGAGCTAAGTACAAATACAGGCATGGGGAAAATAATGTCGTTCTCTAGGGCCAGGTTCTGTTCTTAGATTCCCATCGACAATTTCTGTGAGTTTAGAATATTGTATAGATCACAAGTGTTCTTGGACAACTGCTCCATGCTGTAATCTCTTCAGTCCCGACGAAGTTTTGATGATAAAACTTTGCAGTGTAGGCCAGAACTTTATTCAGACCATCTTTTGAAATACTGCATCAGCTTCTTGAATGACTTGTTTTAACATTTTTTTCCAACAATATCAAAATACATTGACTAATATATAGATTAAAATTGCAATGAAGATCATGCCAAAGACGCAGTCTAATATATTTCCAGATTTCTGCTTGCTCTGAAACTGCTCGTGGTTTCTTTCTCCGTCTTACTCATTTTTTTTTTCTACTTTCTGACTCTTCCTTTCTGCATCCACATCACAATATTATTGTTTTGACCACTTGTCACTCTCAGTGGGGAAGTGCTGAGTACACTGCATTCTACCCCTAATCCAGCCAAGCACTTCTGCCGTATGTTTTTAATTTAAGTGTTTCACAGACCAGCCCAGAGCCACTGTGTATATTGGGCTTATTTACACTTCTAATGCGTTGTTAGACTGGCACTAGAACATTTGAAAAATATGGTGAGGTTTCAATTAATTACGAGTTTGTGTTTGTACTCCTGCTGTAGAGCTTTCCATTCCAGTTTAGAAACAGGGCTTTTAGCACCATCAGTCATACTAAGAAATAGTAACGAGTCCAGCCTGGCTGCTGCGGTTCCCCTCTAAGCACAGATCTGCCCAGCTTGGGAAGGGAAGGGAAGGGAAGGGAGGCTTCCTTCCCTTCCACGTTGTATCTCCTTCAATCCCGTTGCCAGGATCCTCCAGAATGGCTGCTTCTTGGGCTGCCTTTCCATATGGGCAGGTGGCAGACTGGGGGAGTGTAGGAGTGCCAGTTACAAAAATAAAATAAAAAGAAGTCTCCAGATTGCATTGTCTGCCGTCCCCCCTCCGCTTTGCCGAGGGCAGCACTGTCAGCAGCGAAGGGAAGCACTCGCTCCCCTTCATCCCTTCCTACCCTTTCCCTGAGGCAACTGCTCTTTCCTCCTACAGCAACCCCATGGCTTCTGTGTTGGGTTGTGGTTTTCTTAAAGGAAGCGACGAGCTCGGATATCCTGTGTGGTCTCGGTCCTGTATTCAGCCCACCTGACTTTACCTCGTGCAGTCAATGGAGAATACAGGCCACCTCCAGAAGATGATTCACTCACTCAAGATCTGAATCATCTTCTAAAAATGCCCGTTTCTCCACTGACGTTAGAGCAGGCCTGAGCAGTCTGCGCTGCCGACCTGGGCCCCTCATGGAGTGCCTGAGAGGTCGGCAGAAGGAGGATGGGCTGGAGCACACCAGGAAAGGACACTCTTCTGTTGGACATACCCCAGTCTTGCTGGGTAGCACTGCTTGCACAAGGCAATCGGGAAGCTGTAGGTAACTAAGCCTTCCATATATTTAAGTTATGGAAGAGGAGAAGGTTTGTGAAGGGGGAAGAGAAAATCAGATACCCATATTGAAACCAAGACAATCTAGAGACCCGTTTTAAGTGAGCAGCATAAATCTGTTGCATTTCTGGTCAGACTGTTTCTGCCACCTTCAAGCTAAGGATAAAACTGACCCACTCAGATAACAGAGCACAGAGCATGAGTGTCCATGAGATACATGGGAGCTTTGAAAGTGGCACTTTGAGACCGGCATTCGTCACCACTGGTGTTCAAAGGCACCAGCATTGAATCTGCCCAGCCATAATCTGCCCTATGTCAGGCACTGGAGAAAGGAGGAAGGTCTAGCTCAGCTGCTGACTGGCCTTCCTTCCTCTTCCTTTTGTTTATTAGCATAATTATAGCACAGATGCACATTGAGATTCCTGGAAATTCTGTGTGGTTAAAGGAGAATGTTGCAAGGAACATGCGGTTTGCCAGAATGAGCTGAGACGTCTGCAGAGTTTTAGAGACAAGGCTTCTGACAAATCATTCTGGCAGGCTTAAGGAGAGCATCTTTGCCATAAATCACCATTTTTCTTGCAAAGATTGGTGGTAGCCCGTAACAGTAGGCTCAAGGGTTTTGTGTTCACGTCACCTGCACCTCTATAACTGTCATTGTAAGCAAGTTTGAAGACAGTTATATTTATGCACAATCAGTTGGAGAAAATATATTGGTTTTGACTAGCTGTCCTTCTTGGGATAAATCTTAGCCTTATCGTTCCTATATAGATAAGAGCATCCTGTGGAAGCCAGCAAGTGATAACTACTAAATGACGAAATGATAACTATTAAATTACAGTCTTTGATGCAAACTAGATCCAAGACTTAAGTCTATCTCATGAAGGACTTGTTTAACATAGCAGTACATTCTCCAGAAACTATCTGGAGACTAACTTTCAGAGACTCTGATGGATGTGCCAGTACAAAAAGTGACATTTAATAGCAGAACACTTTTTTCTTTTTTCCAAAATATGCTTTAATATTGTAGCACTAGAGAGCAGAGTTAGGATGGAGGTTTTTCTCTTATTTATTTGAAGTACTTCTACTCATTTTTGCACACACTGTATTTTACATCAGCATGTTGTATGGCTGGCCACCTAAGAAACTGTGTCGTGAACCTTTTGAACTTGTCAGGCTTAGACAGAGGCTGCTTAGTTCGGACTTGAAATGTTAACAACGCTGCTGTGCACTCAAGAGCTAGAGATGATTTTCCATACTCTGCAGTAATGCACATCTACTGAGACACTAGTTTAATAATCTGCTGTTTTAAAATCACTTTTTGGACCCATTCTATTGTTTCAGTTCTCTAGAACTATGAAAATATCTTCACTTACACAGCCAGGAATAACCTCAAAACAAGTTAAAAGATGGGAACTCTTCAAAGACTGCAAGATTAATCTAATATCCTGCAGGCTCACCCAGAAGGCTAGTGGTAAAATATCCCTACTTCTTTTTTCAAATTTGTATAAAAGATTCATCCCCCCAAGTTTCTAAATGGTAGAATCTGCTTAAGTATTTACTTTCAGTGACCTGGACAGTTAAGGCTTACATAATTACACTCTACACAATTTAGTGGAAAGGCTTTAAATATTCATTGACACATTTTAATGTAAACAGGGCACTTGGCATTCTCGTCTCTCTCACCCCTCCAAGGTGAAGACGACGTCTGCAGCAGATGTTAGTGCCTGTAGCTCCACAGCGTACGTAGTGTACGTAGCTCTGCAGCAGCAGGGCAGCACGGGGTAGCATTAAGTGATAGAATCAGTAGCTTCTGGCCAGAGATTTATACATCTGCAATCACATTTACTTACCTGACCCCACATCCATGCTCTGTAGGAGGCAGCTCTGTGTCAGTTGACCAAGCTGGAGACATGTTAGAGTGGAAGACATGCAGAGGTGCACACATATGAAAATTGTTTTGCCTAATTCTGGGAGTAAAGGAAGCTGTTCTCCCTTTATTCCTTGTTAGGGGAATGGGCAAACAAAGTATCTATTGCCAGGTCCTCCTGAAATAAAGAGGAAAATGTTCTGGGGAAATGTGGTAGGGAGGGGAGCTAGAGAAGACAGGCAGTTTGAAACGTATCAAGCACAAGAACTTCCACAAAAATCCACTCCTTGTCTGCTGCCATCACTGGTTTTCCATGTCTAGTTGGTTAAAATCAATTTGATCTGCATTTTCCTAGGCTGCCCTATCTGGTATAATTCCATTTCACGTACAAATGATTATGAGTTTCCTATGAAGCTAATTACTACTTATGTGTGAATGTCAAACTCAAATAAAAATGCCACAAAACTATTTGAGATTATTGTTCAGAAATGTTGCGTTAATTTATTCACTCAAGATTGATAACAAACAGCACGAAATGATCTTTCCCTATGTATCAGAAAAGAGCCTGCTTTTATTGAATCACAGATATGACTCATTCTGCTTATAGCTCGAAGAACTGAGGAAACATTTAGCATTGCTACAGCATTTTAAAAGGCTATTCAAGGGAGCGGGGGGCAACCCCCAGCTCTTCTTCCTTCTAGGAATGTTGAGGGATTTTTTTTTTGTGATAACACAGCAGCCTTTCCACCTGACACATTACTTACTCCCTCATAGCAAAATAGTTAACTTCCAGATTTCTTTTATCTTGGCCCTTTTACAGAGGAATAAGCTAAAAAGCAGGAGCTGATCAAAACAACAAAGGCTGGTGAGGTGCCTTTAGATTCTTATGAGAGTGCCTGCAAATTCCTAGTGGAATTCCAGGCCTGGTGTTGATGGAGCTGGCTAAGGGTATCGATCGCCACTTGAATTCACTGAATAAATAATGGTTGCCATAGTTATTGAGCATTCACAACTGGTGGGGAAGCACGGAAATCTCCCAAACACCTCCTGTGATAGTTTTGCTAGAAAATCGCCCAATTAAATTCTGCCTCATATCATGAAAATCACGCAAGCACTGCAGCCTGGACTCATTGTGCGAGCATTTCCATCCCAAACGAGCATCTCTATTATTCATTTTAGCCCCTAAAAAGAAAAGGGCACTTACCGTGTCTTATTTTTGTATGACACGAAGGTTAACTGAGGCTGTATTTAGCCGCCGCTCCCAGACATCAGACACATTTAGAGCGTTTTTGCTCCGAGCTCCAAGGCACGCACTGGGTTGCCGCGTGCTCTCCCAAGAAACGGAGGCCCCTCTGCTTGGAGGGCGGCCGCTCACGCCTTTTCTCTTGTGCCCTCCCTTTGCAGAACGGCATGGATTAAAAGAACCAAAGAAAGTGGAAGAGCTATGCAACAAGATCACGAGCAGCTTGAAAGAACACTTGACTTTCAGTTGCCAAAACAAAGGACAACCCATGGAGCCTGCGGAGCCCAAGGTGCTGGGTGTTCTCGCTGACCTGCGTTCCCTCTGCACACTGGGACTGCAGCGCATCTTTTACCTGAAACTGGAAGATTTGGTGCCCGCCCCTTCCATTGTTGACAGGCTCTTTCTGGACACCTTGCCCTTCTGAGTCCACCGCCCTGCGGGAAGCCAAACGCCCACCCGAGCAGGCGAACGGATTGTGACTTTACAGCTAACGTTTCTGCCCTCACTTAACAGAAAAGCAGCTCCAGCTCTAAAAATGAGGTCTTTTCTTCTGGCGCTTCGTCCTTACAACCTGAGGCCTAAAACCTACCGGCTTACCGTTTTTTGGGGGGTTGCGTTGTTTTCTTTTGTGTGATTTGGGGTTTTTTAAATTGCTAATATGGCACTTTTGGACAATGCTCGCCCAGCAGCAGTAAAAGGTTAATATGACTGTTTCAAATCCGTCGTTTAACACCTCATGGTTTATGAGGAGTGAAATTGTAGAAGCTGTGTGTTTGAAAACAAGAGCAGCAAATAGTTGTTTGCCAGGGCAGTATGTGTTTTGTGACAATACCTTTAGCATACTTCCTGCATCAAGGGCACATACATTGGCACAATCTTAAAGAAAAGTTCACTTTTTATAACAAAGTACATTCAACTGAACATTTCGTAGAAATCCAATATAGCAAAATGACAATGGCTGTTAGCTCCCATGTTCAAGTGCAATTTTTTAAAAGTGCTGTCTTAATAAGTCTTGTTTATTAACTAATTTATTTTAATATGAAAATAAGTGGAAGACGTGAAGTGAGAAAATTACATGCACTAACTTACATGACAGAGTTTTCCAAACTTGATTCCATGTAGAATGACTTACTGACAAATGTATGTGGAAGACACAGGAACAGCAGTGACTCAATTGTTCCTTAGACAAGGAAACCCAAGTAAGTAGTGACCGGAGTATACAGGGTCAGCATCAGGGATAGCTACGTTTTAGACTTTAACGTAAATAACAAGTAATTCAACAGACACCAGGTGGTCCCGAAGAACAAGCAAGTCTTGTAAAATAGTATGAATGTAAGTGCTAGGAAGGACATAGTGGGCTGCGTTTAAACATTCCGTGTTCGTACTCCTTTTTGTATGTTTATACTGTTGATGCCATATTAATATGAAATAATTTGTTGCATAGTGTCTTTATTTGTATAAATGTTTGTATGCATGGTATATCTCGTAATGGCTTTGCCTGTATTTATTGCAACGACTGCCAGCTCATGGGAGCCCTGTTACACGGAGTAACTAGATAGGGTGTTCACACTGACTCAGATGCACCAGTTGGAGTATTATATACATATATATAGTGTGTATATATATATATGTATATACTATTTGTGTGCGTGTGTGTGTGTGCGCGCGTGTGTGTGCGTGTCTTTTTATTAACCATTTGTACATAAACTATCTGTCAAATCACAAGCAGAGTTATTTTACAGTTTATTTGCAGTGACTTCTAAGGCAGTACTGTTTAGCACTTTGATATTAAAATCTTGCTCCTGTTTTGCTAAATTCAAATAATATTTAAAAATTTTAGTTCTAAAAAGACTTTATATGCACTGTATTAAGTCAAAATTTTGTTGGTCATTTTGCTAAGGAAATTTCTGAATGTCAACCTGATGTCACTGTATCTTTTGTTAGCTTTAAACATTCTAGCTTTTGTCTTTTTTTAAACTATGCTGTTTATATGGAAATTAAATTATACAATCAAACAGATGCCAAATGAATTGCCTAATTGCTGCAAAGGATAACCCAGATATCGAGTCACTGTATGGTTTTCAAATAGTAATCTGGTATTTTATCACTTACTATGTTAGATGTGCTTTTATGAAAAAAAAAAAACTATTCTTATATCAAGATTTATAGTATTATCAATAGGGAAACAGACTTCTAGTCACTATAGTTAATATTTCCGGTTTACTTGCAGATAATATTTGAAAAAGTATTGCTTTTTGTATTGACTTTTAAGCTTATGTGCAAACATAATAGCGTAATTAAATATCAGAGAAGTTAATGTTTCTTGTAGGTTGCTATAACAAGCCTGACCAGCAAGACAAATATATTTTGACTGAATTTCAGCTTTTGTATATACTGAATATATATATATATGCATATATATACACATACATATATACATATATATATAGACACATGCAGACACACACACAGGTGTGCATACAAAAACACACAGACACAAAATCCAAAATTACGGTTACTTTTGCCTCCTTGTGGCAAGCGTAAGGCCCCCAGAGAAAGCGCTTTTCTCCAGGACAAGTCCCACCAGGTGCTGAGCGCCAAATGAGGGTTTGCAACCACTTCTCCGAGAGGGGGCCCTCAGAAAAAAACACAAATTTCTCACAGATCAGCATAATACAGTAAGGTTGCTTTTTTGTTGAGCAAGCTTTATTCGTTGAGCGGGATGCGACCAGCAGGTCCAGAGCCCCGTGTGAGATTCCACGTAGCCAGCGTGTTTCAGTCTTCCACAGCGAGTCTTAACTGTGATCCTCTCACGAGTCACGTCACCCGTGGCATCGTCCTGCGTGTCAGCACCCAGACCAATACCCAGTGAGTCACCCAGGGCCAGGGGGCTGCAGGAGAAGGAAGAATTAACGCAGATCCCATCCACTCCTCTTCTCAGAGCTCTCTCGGCGTGTACATGCCTTTATGTAGGCCGAATTCAGGAATATATCAGGTGTTAAGGGAGAGTGCCTTGATTTTATTTCAGACAACAGTATTTCAAGAATTTCTTCACTCCTCTAACAGCAGTTCTTTATCCTTTTTTTTTTTTTTTTTTGTGGTGTTAACCTGTGGGTTGAAAAAAAAATGCTCTTGTACATATACAATGTAAATTAAACTTATTAAATTGAATAACATTTTTTCCAGAGGCCCCATGTGTGTTGAGTAAGTATGCTTAGTTTTGCTAAAATCTGATGTGAATTTTTTATAATTGATAAAACATTAACGTGCATCTTAAAAGTGGGAAAATTGGTGAAGCATGCTTATGAACACTGCCAATGTAACGGCTAGTCTTGTTATAGCTTTTATATAAATACAGTAAGGCCTGCAATATCTGGTTACAGAACTGCAATTAAATATTGAGGGCTGGCCCACAGCTGTCCCAGAGGTGCAGCTGCAGGAGGACCGGAGCATCTCCTCTCTGTACCTCTGGGAGCATCTCCCCCCAGGAAGGGGTTGTAATTAACTCACAGAAAACGGCAGCCGCAGGAGAGGGCTTAGCCACAGTGCTCTCTTTATCCCAGAGCGGACAGGGCTGGGCAGGAAGACGACAGGGCTCTGATCCCTTCTCCCACCCCGTTGTACCCATGCATCCTGCTAAAAGAGCACCCCGGGAGGCATCCGCAACGTTTTTGAAATGCGTGGCCGGCTCCCCTGCTTACTGTGCCTTTGCTTTGTGGGAAGGATCACTTATCCCTCTAGCAAACAAAACTATTTAACTACAAATGCATTTTCTAAGCAGTTCTGGGAGACATCTGCCACTATTCCAATATCTCCATAACTACTAATGCTTCCAGCACACCTCTGTGAGAGCTATTATTCTGTTGGAACTTCTCAGCTGGAGGTTACATCAAATGATGTACTGGGGTAGGCTGCAGAGCTGGCAGCTCCTTCCTCGGAAATGTGACAGAACAAAATATTGCTCAAACTCTTCCAGTTCATTTGTTCTTTTTTGCCTGATTTTAAAATTCAAACGACCACTCTTAAAGTGCTTAATGAGAACAGCAATGAGTTTTGGGTAGTAGTACCCTCTTATGCAAAACATGCAGATCTTATGATACACACATGCTGATATCTGAATTGCTACCCTGCCAGACAAAAGATTATCCTCACTAAGCTCACAAGCATTTAAATTTGTAATTACTTCAGGGCCATAAGTTGTGTCCTTAAGCAGGAGACTTCAGCTACGTCCTGGTCTAGATCACCTGCATTTGTACCTGTATGTGTGCCTTATGTGCTTGTAAACCTAAATCACATAAATGAGAGAGTCCTCAGGGAGATGTGATGCCTGACCATTAAATTTAGCACTGGAAGTTTGGTTTGAGTCAGGAATATGATAGTGGATTTATCCAGTGGTGTCTGTCCTTGGCAGAGGGCTGGCACCCGACCTCCTCAAATGAGCTACTTTAGTTAGAGGAGAGTCAAAGCTTTTTCTAGAGCTTTCTTGTGTGCATTTTTCACAGTCTAGTTCATTTTTTTCCAATATAAAAAGCTAAAATTTCACTTACGTTAGAGGAGAGAGGGTTAGTGGTATAACATTGGCAATGCCCTCTGAAAGCTGTGAAGCGTGTCTTTTGATTAATTATTTGTATTATAGCAGCACCTAGAGGCTACAGCAGAGAGTATTTTGCTAGCTCTGATTAGCACCCACCCAGGATCCACCCAAGAGACCCTTCAGTCCAAAGAGACGAGACGGAAGGAAGAGCAACAAAGGAAAACCGCGTGACGTGACCAAGGGCACCCAGCGTATGGCCCACAGAGCTGGGAACAAAAGGGCTTGTTTCCCGAGCTGGTGGCCAGGGAATGCTCTTCTTCTGATGGCCTTTCCTTTCTCTGGGCAATTTAGCCTCTTGCTCAATCAAATTTTATGCAAACACACACATACATAAATTAAATTTCTCAAAATAACCTATGTGATCAAACTGGCCTTGCTTCCCCAGTCTGTGACTGCCATCCTGTCAACAATGAGACCATTCCAAATCCTGCTCAATGTAATGTTTGGAAATAAGCTATGATACCAGCTAGATAGTGAGTATTCAGAAAAGAGATACTGAGCTGTTCTTTATTAAATTAATAAAACTGACGATTTGGAATATGGGAAGATATGGATTGAACAACCATTATTAATGGATGAAAAGGCTTAACTTTTTAAAGTGACACACTATTGATGTAGTAATTGAGTAACCAGGAAGTCCATTAAACAAATTCTTAATGGCATGAATTGTATTCCCGATTTAATTTTTTTGAGCATTACAAATATACTGATTTGTTAAATATAAGAAAAGGGAAATTTATTTACTATATGGAAACAGTTTCATCTTTTTTTTTTTTTAATTAGTACTTTTATATTCATAGTATGTAATATTCTGGCTGCATTTGCTTTTAGAAATAACCTGGATACATGAAGTTGTGACACTACTGTGAAAGTTAGATGAACACAAGATTTGGACTTGAACTCATAAAAGCAAGGATTTGCTTTAAAGAGAAGGGTGGGATTCCAGCTGTAATTAGATACTGTGTGTATCTGAAGATGCCTACGTGTGTATAATGGAACTATTTTAATGGAAGTGCAAGATTCTGAAGACACGGAAGAGACAAGACCATGGAAAATACCATTTTTCCATTGTTTAATATTTTAGATTGTTTATCTTTTTTTTTCTTAAGAGAACACAGAACTCTGGGCTTGTTTATGTGGAATTTTATCTCAAATAAATAAATAAGCTAAGTGGAATTTAAACAAACAAATGTGTTTAACTAGCTGAAATATCTCATACAGTCTTTGTCCTGCTAACGTGTTTTAAAAAAACTCCCTCCCCAATAACATCCACTGTGCTCTAAAGTTCTTCCCTGTGAATAAATACTACAGTAGAATGAAAATGCATTGAAGAGATAGTATGGAACTGAGGAAACTTTCACATCAGACACAAAATAGAAATTAAATTAACTTCCATGGGATCTTATCATTTATCTTGCTACGTTTCCTAATTAATTGATGACATTGGTATTTACACAGGGATTTGCTCCTTTGCATCTTTGAACCCGTGAGGAAGTCAAAATGCTGGATCTGTAGCACTGCATTTATTTCTGCGGCAACAGTTAGTGATTTCACAAATACTAAGCAGGGTGGGTAACTTGGGTTGTATTCAGTACAAGCCCATATAATTTTCTCTCTTTCACCTTCTTCTCATTAGAAAGTACTTCAATAATTTACTTCATGTGTTTAACACACATTTTTCCCCAAGGTCTCAAGATCCAGGTAACTGGCAGGATTCAGTTATCCGATTCCAGCTGCCGTTCTTTATTCCACGTGCCCCTCCACTCACACAGAATTAAAGCTTAACTGCTGTGCCCAACTGCCTGTTTGTCAAGCTCCAGTTCTTACGCTTCGACTTAGCCCAATTTTCAGAACACCCAGGGTTTGGTGTATCCTAGCATGTACGAAAATAATATATGTAGATCCCAAGGCTCAGGGACATGTTCACACAAATACTGTAGTTCATCTCACCTCCCGCCTCTACTCAGCCCTGGTGAGGCCACATCTGGAGACTGTGTCCAGTTCTGGGCTCCCCAGGACAAGAGGGATGTGGAGCTGCTGGAGAGAGTCCAGCGCAGGGCTACCAGGATGATCAGGGGCCTGGAACATCTGCCCTATGAGCAAAGGCTGAGAGAGCTGGGCCTGTTCAGCCTGGAGAAGAGAAGGCTGAGGGGGGACCTGATCAGTGTCTCTAAATACCTCAAGGGAGGCAGTGAGGAGGAGGGGGACGGCCTCTTTTCAGTGGTGGACAGCGACAGGACTAGAGGAAACGGCCACAAGCTGAGTCACCAAAAGTTCCACAGGAACTTAAGGAAACATTTCCTGCCAGTGAGGGTGACAGAGCCCTGGCACAGGCTGCCCAGGGAGGTTGTGGAGTCTCCTTCTTTGGAGATCTTTAAAACCCGCTTGGATGCAGCCCTGTGCCACGTGCTCTGGGTGACCCTGCGTGAGCAGGGGGGTTGGACTAGATGACCTCTGAGGTCCCTTCCAACCTTGAGCATTCCAGGATTCTAGGATTCAAAGGCAAAAGCAAAGTGATACCTGAGGTAGGGTGCAAGCAACTGGCCTCCTGCTCACTTAAGCTTATATTCTGTGAACATACAAAGATCACATACAATATTTTGAATTACATCATATAAAGAATGTTTGGAAAATATTTACATTTTCTAAGTAGTAATTAGTATACCACTATACATTATATATTATGGTTATCCAGTTCAGGTAATGTCTTTACTTATGCAGAAGCCTTTACCAAATTCAATGTTGCTAGCGAACTTTAAACACTCTCTTAAAGCTAAAATGTATGAATTAAAATTAATTAAATTAATTAATTAAAATTAAAGAAAGAGGACAAACTTGCTGGACATTCCTAGAATAAGAGAAAGATGAGCCTAAGGATAAAAGATATCAGTTCTGATGCTAAATTGCCACCTGTCCCAGCCAGTTGTTAACCTACCCAAAGAAGTTCAAAAAGGAACAAGTTGGAAAATTATGCCAGTATTACCCTCATTTGGAAAGTAAGACAATAAATAAAACCAACTAGAGTATCATTATACTCTAAGCCAGTATAAAAGACTAGGAAAGTATGGAACGGTTATGGAACCACTTGAAGTCTCCTCAGTAGATTATACGTGAAATCAATTGTTTCTAATTCAGAAAGGTTTTTGTATGTTACTAGCAAAAAAGCTAGTATTTGAATACCAAATTCTAGTCTGGCCACCATTTGCTTCACATATCTACTGGGAAGGTAAAAAGCTTTTAGATGAATGTCTCATGATATATCAAGGAACCAAGAATTTCTCTGGATGGTGAATTACTGTATTTTAGATGGGTTCTTAATTGAAACAAGGCAGAATTCCTATACTTCATATGGAAAACATAATGAAATAAATAGTACAACTTGTCAGAAACAAACAAAGGATCTATTTCATCAGGAAAGACATTCAAGTGAAAAGTGAAGCATCATTCCACATTTCAGCAAATACAAGCTAACATGAACACATAAAGAAAGTCATTACTGAAAAGACTTGCCTCATAAATATATATTTTTCCTACTGTCTTTGGAGAAAAGAATGAGCTTTGTTAGCTTGCCCAGTTGCTGAAAATACTTCCTGTTGCAGTTCACTGGAAGGGTCAGTTTGGAATGTAGCACCTTAGAAAAAAATTGGAATGTGGAGTCCTCAAGGGTTAGAATTTTATTTTCATCACTTAATTTTGTTTCCCAAAGTCTTAATTTCAAAAGGCCTAATCAAACTCATAGCATGGTTCTTCATACAGTTGCAAACTATGCTAAAGTCAAGAATTTTCTCAATGAGTAATTTATTAGATGAAGTTTCCCTCTTGCTGTGCAGAGCCTTGCAATCTGCTTTTCATCTGATTTCTAAAAGAAACTCTTGTGGTCTTTTGAAATTAAGGAGTTTGGGAACAAATTTAAGCCATGAAAATAAAATTTCAAAGCTGGAGGGCTCTGTGTTCAAATTTTACAGCACTTTATCTGAGGGAACTGCAGTGGAAAGTATTTCCAGCAACTGGGCAAACTAACACAATTCAGTCTTTTGGAAAAAAAAGAACGAGGACTGCTGCAAATTCAGACAAGGAATCACATCCATTTTTGATTATAGGCCTTCAGTCTAGAAGGATTTAAATAAAAGACTTCTCAAAATAAGTTTTCAAGAATGGCTGAACCTGAAACTAGAAGAATAGATTTCACAAACTTAAAGGAAGCCTTCAAATTACCTTACAAAACATCAGGATTCTCGAAGAAAAGCAAAACAAAACAAAACAAAACAAAACAAAACAAAACAAAACAAAACAAAACCCCTTACTTCATTCCATGCCTTCAAAGAAGCTTCCTGCATGAGTTGGAATTTTTCATTCTGAATATAATATGCAAAGGTTACGGAATCATGCTGCTGGACTTCTAAGGGCAAAAACTATCACAGAAATCTAAGTGCAGTGGAAAATGCTGCTTGATGTTAGTTTTTTCCAGGTCTGTGCAGAGCATTATTCTTCTCACAGCCTAGGTAAAACATGAGGCCTGGCTTGGTAAGGGCTACCATGTAATTTCAGCTTCCCAAATGACATAAGGCTTCTTCAGTCAGAAGTACTCCTAGTAGACCTGCCTGCTGCTTCCTATTGCATCAACTTCCCTTTTCTTAGGCCAGTATAAATAACTGTGTGTATCTGAGGTGAAAAAGATCAAGAAATTAATCCAGGTTAAAAGTTTTAATTTTCCCCATTCTTTTCTGACTGGTTTACAGTGCTATGAATATACACTTTTATACTCATTTGCTGTCAGGAAAGTTTAGCCTAATTTTCAGGTCTGCTGATGCCACAATATCAAAGGAGAGCAACCAGAGTAGTTGGTCTTCATTCTTTTGGATATTTTTTGCTATTTTAATGACAGTGCCCTGTAGAACTCCCAATTGGAATAAGGGGCACATTGTGCCAAGTGCTCTTCACATCCATAATTGGAGACTTTCTCTGCTTTGAAGTCAGTTAAACATGACAGAACAAGACAAAAGGAAAAAAAAAGAAAGTGTTGTAATTCTCATACCAATAGAGCTCTTATGCACAGGTGCATTTGGTGATTTTTCCTGTCACATGGGAATGCTGGAAAAGTCAAGAAGGACATCTGGACTTCACTATTTAATTAAAAAAAATAAAAATTAAAAGGAAAGAAAACAAGCCTTTTTTTTTCTTATGAGTCAGCATGTTTTTCCAAAATAGGGCATTCCAACTAACAGTTGTCAAATTGTGTAGGGATGCTCTAACCTGACATACTTTCTTCTCACAGCTCTCACAGAAGCATGCAGATGTCAGCTTCAATCAGACTCATTTGGGACCGCAAAACCCATCAGCTTCAGAGGTCTAGGATACACATTAAGATGGTCTAGAAAGTAAATCCTCCAAAACTTACTGCATATTCTGCACTTTAAGGGAGACACACGGGGCTGCAAAGGGCAGCATTCCTAACAGGCTGCCCGAACTGATCAGTTTTATTTTTTAATCAAAGACTATTCATTGTTAGAAGGTTGCAGACAGTTCATAATCATAGAAGGACTTCATTTTATGGACAAAAGGAGCACTGCGTTGGCTCCAGAACAGGGCCTGTCTAGCCCAGCATTCTGCCTGACAGCAGCCAGTACAAGTTGCTGTACAATATAAATAATACGTACAGTGATATTACTATTACTATATATTTTTCACCTGAGGAAGAATAACTACAGGTATCAGTACAGATTAGGGGTTGACCTGCTGGAGAGCAGTTCTGCAGAGAGGGACCTGGGAATCCTGGTGGACACCAAGTTATCCATGAGGCAGCAGTGTCCTCGTGGCCAAGAAGGCCAATGGGATCCTGGCTGCATCAGGAGGATGTTGCCAGCAGGTCAAGGGAGGTGATTCTGCCCCTCTCCTCAGCTCTGGTGAGGCCACACCTGGAGTACTGGGGGCAGTTCTGGGCTCCCCAGTATAAGAGGAACATGGAGCTTCTCGAGAGGGTCCAGCGGAGAGCGACTAAGATGATTAAGGGACTGGAGCCTCTATTGTATGAGGAGAGACTCATCGAGATGGGCCTGTTCAGCCTGGAGAAGACTGAGAGGAGATCTGATCATCAGATGTTGATCTGATCAACAGATGGGGTCAAACTCTTCTCAGTGCTGGCCAGCAACAGGATAAGCGGTAAAGAGTATGCACTGAAACACAGGAAGTTCCTTCTGTTTCTTCCTTCTTCACGGTGAGAGTGACAGAGCCCTGGCACAGGCTGCCCAGGGAGGCTGTGGAGTCTCCTTCTCTGGAGGTCTTCCAAACCCGCCTGGATGCCGCCCTGTGCCACATGCTCTGGGTGTCCCTGCTGGAGCAGGGTGTTGGACTAGATGATCTCTAGAGGTCCCTTCCAACCTCAGCCATTCTGTGATTCTATGATTTATGTTCCAAATTCTGTCTCCTGCTGATTGCTCTAAATCTTTGATTTTTTCCCCATTGAGGCCATCCACACAGGCCTCTCCTCAAGGACTTTCCTCTTGTGATATTATATCTTTCTGGTGGTTCCCCAGCTACTTGAGTATGTAGCTTTCACCTTGATTTCATTGCCAGTTGTCTGTATTCAGAGATTCAGCATAACTTGAATGTTAGCACACATTGATATTTTTGTTTCTTAGGATTATGTCATGCTAATCTCACCTGTGTTACTCATGACATGTTTCCCCTCATGTCTGTCACCTTTGTCTGCACCCTGTGTTACTCATGACCTATTTCCCCTCATGTCTGTCACCTTCCTCTCCTACATTTGTAACATCTTGATGTTTCTGCTTTACTTTGTATCCCTCTATAGGCAACCCAATCTTCCCTAGGATTCTTGGGGGGATGTATGGAGCTCAGCCTGGGAGTGGATGATGAGAGGGTGGAGAGCTTGTGGGTAAGGGTTAAAGGGCAGGCCAACGTGGGAGACACTGTGGTGGGTGTCTGCTACAGGCCACCTGACCAGGAGGAGGCGGCTGATGAGGCCTTCTACAGGCAGCTGGAGGTTGCCTCACGGTCACAGGCCCTGGTTCTCATGGGGGACTTTAACTTCCCTGACATCAGCTGGAGAGACGGCACAGCGAGGCAA
>NW_020455590.1:469137-482270 GCF_003342845.1 Nothoprocta perdicaria
TGGAACAGGCTGCCCAGAGAGGTTGTGGAGTCTCCTTCTTTGGAGATCTTTAAAACCCGCTTGGATGCAGCCCTGTGCCACGTGCTCTAGGTGACCCTGCATGAGCAGGGGGGTTGGACTCGATGACCTCTGAGGTCCCTTCCAACCTTCGGCTTTCTATGATTCTATGATTCTATGTAGATCCATGGGATCCTATATCATTTCTGTGAGGACAGGGCCATTCTACTTCAGAAGCAATTGGTAGAGACTGGATTAATGATAGTTATTTTTTGTGAAGCCCTGGCTAACTAGCCTCTATGCAAGCTGATTTCTACACCTTTTAATTTGGTGCCTGCTGCCTTTTAACTCTTGCAGGTCTTTCTATCTCTTTATTTTATTTCTTCAGTGGAAACTCACTGCCAATGCCCAAGTTTGGCCCAGGCACCCACCTCTTTTTCCAGATTTTTCAGGATATCAGTGAAATCATTGGAAAACTCTGAGGTTTATCTTGATATATATTGCACTTGCCATTTATCTCATGCACTACCTTTCAGTGACAGTCATTCCAAGCCCAACAGTTGTAAAGGTGTGTCATTTTAAAATCAAGTTTCCTGTGTCCATCTTCATACATGGGGAGCCTCAAAAGCATAAACCAAGTAACTACCAGAATTCAGGATGGTAGCACCTGAATACCAATCACAAAAAAAGCAACAACAACCTGAAGTTCATCCTGTTTCTTCCCACCCCTCAAAATTTAAAATAAACCAACTGAGATTCACCTACAAACGACAATTTACCAGTCCTTCTCTAAGATTTAGGTAATGCTTTCTGAACTATAGCATGATCATGGCTTGTCCGTGATAAAAGCAAAATGATCTGAAGACTTAAAAATACCAAATCTAGCTCTGCTCAAAAATGATAGAGCCCCTCTAGCCCCTCTAAGCTTGGCATGTTATTTGGCACAGTGCAGATGAGTGCTGAGCTTGGGTAGCAGCCTCACTTGCCGAGAGCAAGGCAGCTGTTATGATGGTGCTGTGTTAAACCTTTGCTTGTCAAACAGGAAAACATGGGAGTTTTCAGTAGAACTGTCAGCCTCTGTCATGTGGCCTGCTGAAATGCTCAACAGTTTAAGCTGTTCCATTTCTGGAATATACCCCTTTCCCAGGTACCAGCCTTGTTTCATGCTATAACTCTTTTCTTCCACTTCCTGGAAAGTGGAAAGTCCAAAGGACTTTTCTGTCCTTTGGAAAGCCATTTGAAACTAATATTTTAAAACTAGTACTAGATTTAAAATTATTTCTGGCTTTTTAATGTGTATGTATATTTTGGACTTTGGTAAGGGGAGCTAGATGCCAATATCAGCATTTATTAAAACTACTTTTTATTGTGGAACTTGAAAGTCAAGAAATAGCCATATCTACTTTACCTTTCTTCTCACCTCTTCCTAGAATTTATTAATTCCAGATACAGAAAGTACTGAGCAAAGAACTGAAGATGCAATTGTATCCTGAGAAAAGTGAGTACTAAGAGCCAGACATATACGAGACGGCAGATTGTCTGTTATAACTGAATCTATCTACAGTTATGAAGATATCAAAGATCTGACAAGATTTATTACAGATATAAGACATTGGAATGTCAAGTTTGTTCACAAAATTTAAATGCTTAATTTAAAAGCTATTAAATGAACAGCCTATTAAATTTATTTTCATATTTTCTTCCTTGCACTTAGGGGCATGGTTTAGTAGACATGGTGTTGAAGGGATTACAGTTGGACTTGATGATCTTGAAGGTCTTTTCCGACCATAATGATTCTGTGATTCTGTAATATATTGTTTTTAGGAAAAGGGATGAGAATGCCACAATACAGAGTTTTCTGTATCAACATGAAATAACAAATAAATGCTGAATAGGGTATTTTTTCCTGTTTGTAAGACATGAAGTGCAAGTTTATGCATAGGCTGAATGAGAAGACAAAGTAGACAATCTGGAAATACTCTGAGTTCCGAGGCTCTTTCAGAAGTGATTTACAGCTACCTTGTTCCACATTTGTATCCAAATTATCTGGAGAAAAAAAGTGCCAAACTAGATGTCATACATGATTTCCAAGCGAGGTTTATTTTTCTCCTAGAAAACTCACATCAACTTGAAATGTCCCTTACAAATGAAGGAGCCTCTCATGTTGCCCATAGGAAGGAAGGACTAAACAAAACAATAATACATGAGATATCATTGGGTATTTCCAAGGGATAGATATTTGTTTCTTCCAGATAATTTATACCAACACAAAATGTCCCTTACCTATGAAGGAACTGTTTTTGCTGCTTTTACCAAGAAAGGGCTAAAAAATATAGGAAAAATCTTTGCACCAGTCTACCTGTGCCTTGGAGAAACATGAATGTGACAGCTGGAAAGAAGGAAGGCTCTGCAGAGCTTCCAGCAATGCCTTTAGTTATCTATGAAGCAGTTTCTTCTCCAGACTCAAGATGCTTAGTTCTTGCTTAGTTAAATACTGTTGGACAGCAGCTGCTCTGCATGACAGCATCCATTCTGATGGAGTGGTCTGGCTTGGGCTGAGTCCTCCTGGGAACACTGGCTGGCAGCACTGCAGAAAGCTCTCCAGCTTCCAGGCTTCTGCTGGAAATGAGGACAAAATGCTCTCTTGCTTCATACCCTTCTCCATAACTTCACAAGTCTCTGAAGTCCTCTCAGCACTGAGTCTGTGACAAAAGTAATTCTTCACATTTTGTGCCTCAGACCCATGTAGTCTGTTTAACTGTTTCCACAGAACTCTCTCGATAACACACTTAATTTGCGCCAGTGTTCCCAGTCATTGTTTCAGCATTAATTATTTGTTAGTGCAATTAGCTTTAGCTGCTGGGTGCAAGCAAAGCATTTGGTAACCTGGCTTTAGTGCCCATGCGAGGCAGCTACAGAGACAGGCTCCACTTGGTGCAGACGCAATCCTGCGTTGGCTTTTGCTAGGCAGAGCCTGCTTTCCACAGGGGCTTTTCAGCCTGTGCCAGTTTCTGTTTCCCCATGTATTATGCATCCTGCCTAAAGCACCATGGGGACCACAAGCGAAATGTGACTGGAAATTATTTTGATTTCTGGCGTAATTCAACAAAACACTTGGATAGGTTTCTAAAATGCAGGGACCTTTTTTAAAAATATAACTGATTGCCATCACATGCATTAAAAAAGGAATTTAACAATGACTTTATATTTCAAAAGTACTGAAATATTAGCAGATCTACTACGTGCATAAATGTAACATGGTTCATCTTCTCTATCTAATCTGAGAGGTTCTTATTTTCCATCCACCCACTCAGGCACATAGTTATTCATTAGGAACAAAAATGAACTGCACACCTTAAATATATTCAGATTATTGTAAAACTGCCTACACCTTGGTACCAGAATTACCAAAGTAAAAGTATGTGTCTCTGTCTCAAAAGATAGATGATGATAACACAGAAATGTTTCTACTTCCAAAGCCTATATAAATACAAGGAGTCAATTCTATTAAAAAATAAATTCCCAGTTGAACAGTTGCTGTATTTGATGCATATAATTTACACACACAAAAAAAGTAAAGATATTTAGCTGAAGTCAAGCACCTAGAACTTAGGTAGGTAACAGATGGGCCAAGAACATTCTTCTATGCCTGAAGAAACTTACTTATTATTGCCTTTTCCTGTGTATTAGGATAGGAAGATGTGCTTTTCTTTTTACTGCAGGTAAATCCACCTTATTTATTCCAAAGAACACTCTTTAAATTGTTCTACATCTGTACCATGGACCCTTATCACATTATTTATTATTAGTCTCTGGTCTAATTTCCCAATCCACCTGTCTCTCCACTCCCCACTAATAACTTTTAAACACACTGGGCAATTTCAAGCAAACATGACAGAAAAGTAGAGGCTAGAGATATAAAAAACTTATTCAAGTTTCAGTAACACTGGAGAGAGGGGAATTTTTTTGAATTGGTTCAGAAAGTCTAGGACAACCTCATGGAAAAGAGAATAGGAAGTGATCCTTCCACGTGGAGATAATCAATAAGCAGAGGAAAGGAAACACATCCTTGAATTGCAACTCATGGACACTCCAGGGCACTGGTTAGAAAAGAACCTGCATCAGGCTGATAGCCTTAGATACGCAACACATCTCTGCCATTTTTGTTCTTGTTGAAGGGAAGATTTGTGATGACTGACAAACAACTATTGTCATTGCTGTGGTGATCATTAGAGCTGTCTGATGGCCCTTTGCTTCTGCTAAGCGTGCAGGTGAAACTATAGCTCCTTACCTCTTCTGCGCCTCACACCACCAATACCATTATTATATGACATTCTTATAGGTGCTTTCAGTAATGTTACAGGGCTTCTAAGTCTACCAGAACAGTACGCATCTAGGGTATTTGGACATACAAAAAGATAAAATAAAAGGTTCAGAGACGAGTCATATATAATGGAAGAAAGTTGGGAAGAAGTCCAGAATGACAGGGAAAACAGACTAGTGGCACAGTACTCTGAAAATAGCAATGCAGAGACAAAGGTAGACTAGTGAAAACAGGAAATACATGTGGAGGTTATGGGTTGGAAGACTGCAGATTTCAGAATCCCCATCAGCAAGTTCATCCTAAAGCTCCACAAAGGCTTATTTCCTTACACAAAAGATGTAGAGCCAAATTATGATCGACTTTATGCTCCTTATTTGTGGAGCTACCTGTCAAGGCAACAGACTTCCAAAGGAAGTGTAAGCTACTTTATTTCTACTCCACTTGCATTGGTGTGCAGGCTTTTTACTAAACTCACTATTCATAAAGAGTTTCTGGTTCTGGAAATGGGTATTGCTCCAATAGTATCAATTGGCGGGATGTCCTTGAGCTAAGGACACACTTTCCTATCACCTCGAGGAGAAGTCATAGAGGGAAGAGGGCTGAAGCAGTTCAGGAAGGACTGATTAGTTCTCCTGGAATGTATTTTGAAGACGTGAATGAAGTGACACATGGATGTGCACCATTAGCGTGTCTTCAGAAATCTTCCAGAGGATTTGGAGTCTGAATTATTCTAAGTCTGAATTATTCTAATCTCATTTGTAACATTTTGAACATCAGCCTCTACAGTGACTCCATTACCATGAATACAGCAAGACTGAGCTAAACTGGCCCCTGGAAATTTCTGTAGTTACCAGCTCTGAAACCATACGAGATTTAGAATAGCATTTTTATATTCTAGGCAAACTTTCATGTGATTCATTCAGGTACTACGAGTCATTTGCAGGAGGACTAAACTCCAATTTGACAAACCCTGAGTCACATTCACCAAACCAAGAGTTTAACCTATACAACATTAGATTAAAAACACACCAGCGTACAGCTTCAGTGCTTGCTCTTTCTTGGTTTTTGAGCTGTTTTCCTCCCACGTGTCTACTTGCATTATAAAGCTGCTAGACTTCCCAGACAAACAAACTGAATCTAGACTCCCTCCTAGGTTCACTGTAGTCCGTTTTCCCCTCTGTTCAGGTCTATTGTGCCCTCACTCAGGCATCAACTCTACTCCACATCTTTTCAGCCTCCAAATCTAGCCACCCTCCATGTCAAGTTTCCAGCTCTAAACTTTCTGATACTACAAATGAAAGCATCTGTAGTAGATTCCTGCTCTGTTCCCTAGACCTGACATTGAAGAGTGAAGTAGTGAATGGAAGCAGCCAACCCAAATTCCACAAAAGGAAGGAGAATGGAGAAAAATAGTGATGGTCTGAGTAGTGCTCCTCAGGTATTGAATGACTGCTCTCCCCTTCTACCTCCAAAATTTTGAAATTGTTTTGGGGAAAATAATGACAATTGTTATTCTTCAGGGACAGCCATAGCAAGAAACTGGGCAAATCATAGTAAGTGTAGTGGTTGAGCAGTAAAGCTCATAATAAAAGCCTGAGAAAATCACACCCACATTAAGAATTATGATTTAGCAGAGCACTTGAGAGGTCTACAGAATTACATGCCAAAGGAAGTCGGATAACAGGCTTTGCGCTTAGATCCATAGAAATGTTCCCTATCGATGTGCAAAGTTGTCAGAAACGAATTAAAGATCTTTTTGCCCAGCAATTTAGCTGTCTGTAGCTCATATAGAAAAGGATCATTCACAAAGGATTGACATCCTGTGGATTGCTCACCTGCATTTAAAACTGCTAAAGGAACCCACTCCCTGTACCACCCAAGCACAAACTAACGCCTCTCTTCAGCTTCTCTGACATGCAGAGCTCTTGCACGCAAGGCAAATATCTATGTGAACAATGCTCTACAGAACATTAAATCCAATTTAGTATTTTTAAATAGAGAAATGAAGCCATATTACTCACAATTCAGGCTTACATTCAAAATGTTAACAAGAAGATTTTTAAAATAGCATTAAATATCTTTAGCTAGACACTTTTCTTAACCACGGTTATGATTCTTCGTTTTGCATAACAGATGATAGTAACAGTGAGAAACTGGTATTTTAACAGCCTATCTAAATACTAAAAAAGGCATAAATACTCAGTATGATGTGTAAGGAATTAGGAGTAGCACTAGAAGTAAGGGGTTTGCATGGCTGATTCTCCATACAGCAGGCTGAACATGTATCCTAAAGGACTCGTACAGAGAATCAAACTTTCAATTAAATTTTAAACTCAAATAGGCTTTAGAGGCTTTCTCTCTCTGAGATAAAATTTTAAAGTAGACATATCTCTACAAGGCAGAATTTCAGAGTATCACACTCTTACTGACATAATAAAAGTAAATAGAGTATGATTCAAACATTACTTAAAAAAAAAAGAAATAAAATCCTTACTGTGGAATTAACTCTCTTTGGATAGCGTATACTTATGCAATATTTCCACTGTACTGCTGTAGTATTTGAGCAGTGGACAGTTTCAGTGTACGGGTGACATTCCTGGTGAGGTTGTGCAAAGTTATCACCTGGATTTTACAATGAGACTGATATCCTTCAGCTCTGCATCTTGAACACTCGGCTGTTCTTCTTTTCCAAGAAGTATGATTAGCATGTCCATGGGAGAATCATCTAGCAGGGAAGACAACGACAACAACAACAAAAAGCATATGTTTGAAATCTGAATCCATACCAGTGGATATCTTATGCCAGTCTTCTACATTATCATTTAGATATATCTGTAATCTACCAGGACAGGGTAAATTGAAGGAATTAACTGCAAATGAGTTATGCATCTCATCATGCATCTTTCAGAGAAAAGGGCTCTGACTTCTGCCAGAATCAACTTAGCTTTTCAAGAAAACACCAGTAAGAATCATTGTAAAGTTTCAGGCCATGGAGGGCTCCTCTAGACAGATAGAAATCGATAGATTCTAGAAAAAAGGGCAAAATAGAAATAATGCAGCATGGATCAAAGCATGTTCTGATCTCAGAACGTATATCTTTGTGATTTTATTAAGATAATGTTTCATTTAAAAGGATATCTGCCTTGCCACATATTAGGAATAACAAGTACTTTCTAGCAATAGACACTGAAATATACCTTAGCCATTACCACTTTCTGATTTCTCATCCTGACTCATTCTCACTTCTCCTAGCAAAAACCTCCTTCTTCTGAGTGAAACTGTTTCTCTGTATAATTTCTTATTTATTTCAATCATTTTCAGTGCAAGTGTATGGCAAATTCCTAAGCTAAATAGCCAAATATTGAGCTGGCCAGTATCACCCAAAGTAAGACTTTGAGGTTACGATAGAGTGTTCCAGGAAAACTTCTCAGACATAGCTAAATAAAAGCGTGTAAAGGAAACAAATTAAACTCTAGGAATTATTGGTAAAGGAATAGATGACCAAACAGAAAACATGATTATAACTTTCCATAAAATTTAAGTTTGTGGCCAGTTCTCAAGGATGATAAAAGCCATGGAATAGTTTCTCCACAAGGAATGGCTAAGTAGGATGGGATAATTTAGAGCAGATTATATACAATAGAGATCTTCAAAATAATAAGTAGGTGACCAGGAGTCAACTGTCCCTTAACTCTTCAACAACAAAGTGGCATCAAATGAAGCCTGTAGGAGCCAGGCTCTTCACGCAGAGAGCAGCAGATCTGTGAAAATCCTTGCCAAAGGATTTTATGGCTGCAAGAAATTCACTTAGGTTCTAGGGGAGACTGGCTGAAAATCTGAGAGAGAGGAATCTACTAGGGTTACTGGCAGGGTTACTAGGGTCACACCTGGCTCAGGATATTCCCTAATATTAAAAAACTTAAATCCTGGGAGAATGATAAGCAAGAAATACCACGAATGCTTGCCCTACTCTTGCTCTTCCCTCACTGTGGCCACTGTTGGAGACAAGACAAGCCTAGATGTTTTACAAGGCCTTCGTCCAAACCAGTGGAGTCATCAACAGGTCAATAGAGAGACAAGTAAATTTCTGTTTAACTCAATACATGCCTTGGAGTCTGACATGAATTCTAAATCAAAAGCAGTTCACTTAATCTCCTCAGAAATATTTTCCAATACATATTCCATAATCCAAAACAGCCAGACTAAAGATCTTCACGTCTCTTCACCTCACCTCCAGGTCCAAGTAACATTCCTGGCAGACCTGAGCAAGGCTGTTGTCCTTCCAAGGACTATCTCACAAGGAGGCAGAGAGGAGGTCTCTAGAGCTCTGATAAGCAGAGTAGTAAGACCAAGTCAATAAAAAAGCATCCAAATTGAATGTGGGTGTTCTAAACTTTAACTAGTTCCTGAAATTCCTTGAAGATTTTACTGAACAGACAGTAGCTCATGATGTGTGTAGGTTATGGAAAAAGCAGCACCAGAACTCCTTTCCTAACTGAGCAATAAATAAATAAATAAATAAATAAATAAATAAATAAGGTTTAGAAAAACATTCTACTATTGTCTGACTGCAAATGGAAGCTCACAATATTACACGCCTTGTTTGCAGATAAATGACACTATGAATCCCCCTTTCAAGGTTTTACAGTAGGAGTGTTTACTGGTAGCTATCGTGGATGAACTGCATAACTGCAGGCTTGTTCAGATGACCACCAACTCCTATTTTTTTCCCTTGACTATAGCTTTGTGTTTTCTTGTGTCAGTAGATGCTGAAGTAGAGACAAAGAGTGAAATCCTTACCCTGATAAATTTAATGAAAAATTTCCTGACAACTTGAATGCACTTAAATACAAAATTTGTAAAGCCTATAAAGAAACAAAAATTAGACCAATTCATTTCAGTCGACTCTTTCGTCAGTTGGAGTAATTTGTATATATTGAGTTTAAGCTGACAGCAGCGCAAGTGACACCTATAACCAGACAGGGACGTGTGTGAAGACAGCCACTAAAACAATTACGACTGTCAACTCTTTCTATATAGTAAAACACTATAAACAACATTATAAATGAAACTGAGAGTATCTGATACACAGCTGCATTTTCAAGTAAATTACACCAAAAGGCATTGCATGGGAATCCTAACAACCCTAAACAACTTCCAGACAGGTTTTGTTACTAGCAATTAACAGCTCCTCATCCCAAACCTGCAGTATTTTGCTTAGCTCAGGAAAACAGTATCCGCAAATGATGCCACATATTTACAAAACACCCCTCACTCAAGAATTACGGAGTTTCATTTTTTTCCAAGAATGTGCATTAGAATGAGATCTTATTTTGAATCATGCTGTGCTCTTGAAAGATGGTGAGAAGAAGCAGCGCTCACTGCAGCACAGAAATGGCTGGTTTTGTCAGCACAGCACAAGCGTTACAGCCAGCTCTTGCCACCTAACTCTTTTGATAGTGAAATCAGTCAGATCTGTAATAATAAAGCAGCGGAAAAAAAGAAAAAAGGCAACAGAATTTCAAAAGGCTCTCCTGGAAAAAAATCTATCTTCCAGAACATAATCTAAGTATAGGGGAGGTGCTATGTTTATTGAATGGCACTCACTGACACGCTGTCCCTAGAAGGAGCTATCTGCCAGACTGTATGTAAAGAGAAGATTGCTGAGAATAGGGTTGAGGGGTAAAATAAAGTGAAGATACCATGTTAAGTGAACTTACATTTGGATCCTCATCTTAAATCCATGTCTAAAAGCTATGAATGGTCTAGAGTAGACAAAGGAAGTGCTGAAGCTCTTCCTTAGTTGGATGTACTTGAGATACAAGTTTTCCACCCTGCTAGGAGTCTTCATGATTCTCTTCCACATTTCTTATTGGTGATACAGTTTCTCTGATAACTTTACAGAAAAACACACAACTGTTAAGTCATGAGACCATTGTAGATAGATCACAGACATGTCATACAAGTCTGAAACTGTCTGTAACTGCAAGTCCAGCTCCACCTTCACGTTAAAAAAAGAAAAATATGAGATATCTTTTGCCATCAGAGGTAGTTTTTTCCCAAACCTGAAGGTGGAACTCTTGTTCCTTTGATGATCTTCGAATGAGTGACATAGCACTTTGCACTGCCATTATTTTCCTTACGGGAATATGGAATTCCCTGAAGTCACTGCTTAGCTCCCTGGGAGATCACAACAACATTGGTTGCAAAACTAGATGGTCAGATACGGCAAAACCATATAGTGAGGCATGTCTCTGTTCACATCCACCAAGAGCTCTTCACACATTACCTGTTAGGATCCACAAAAACCAATCTTTCTAGGAACATCCTTGAGATTCCTTCTTTTGCTGCTATGTAGGCAGCCTTCATGGCCTTCTTCTGGAGCTGTAAAGACCAAGTATAGCTTTGTAGCCCATCTCCTCTAGAACAGACTGCACAGAACCCCGCCAACATATTCTGCATCAGAAGGATAGTTGTGTGTGCTTGAGCTACACCACATAGCATTTTTGAAACTGATCTCTTTTTTCTCTTTACTGTCAATTTTGCATTGTTTCAAAATAGATTCAAATGGAAATTAATCTCATAGCCAATTATATTAACATAAATCTTATTTCCTGTCTTTTCTTTTTTTTTGGTATTCCCAAATATGTCTTCACATCTTAAAATGTCATTTTCTGAAATCCAGTACTTCATTTACTCCTTGAACATGCTAGCTCATATAAGTACAGGTATATTTACTACAAAGGTACTTCCCTACCTCTGTTGGACTGTGCTTTAAAAATACCTCATGTTAATAGGCATCTTTTAGCCCTTTACTACATCTTTTTTTCTGGATCTTTTTCAACTTTGAACATGCCTTTGAAGTGTAAATACCAAAACTAGATGTGGTATTTTAATAATAGTTCCATTAATACTATAAGCATGGGTAATACCACCTTTTAACCGTGTTTCATGTTCATGTGATTTTGCCTCAAAGGGTTAGTTCACAAAAGCTTTGTTCTGGGAGCTCATGTTCAGCTGCTTATGTCCCATTAGGTCCAGCTCCTTTTGAGCGTTGTTCATGCCAGCCACTGTCACTCTGCTTTCAAGAGTGTCTGCCAGGCTTTATTATAACTATTTGGCCTTCAATTCAAATGTTTTAGGAAGAATATTTTTACAAAGGAGAATATCTTACAAAGCAATTAAAAACAGTTTATGTAAGTGACCAGTCCTTACTGACAAAAGTAAATCAGTAGGTATATATTTTTGCCCAAGTCATTTTTTATAGTATCAGGCCAAGAATCAAATCTCAAAGAACCTCTCTAAAAAGATACCTGCAACACTAATATAACCTACGTTTAGTATTCTTTAGAGCTGTCAGTTTAATCAGTTTTTAATCCACTTATTACAAACTTCACAAAATTCTGCATAATGTTTATGAGAATGGCATACTGCTTTAACACAAATAAAGGCTTGGGAAATAAGGCTTTCTGGATTACCTATATCAAGTAAACTTAAAAAAAAATCAAGTGTGCTTGGTCAATTCTTCTTCAGGAAAGTGTATGGACTAGCATTGTACTACTGTATTTTAATGTCTGTACCCAGGCCAGCATTTCCATGACTCTGCCAGTATCCATGTTAAGCCGGTTAAGCCTGTTTCACCTTGTTTACCCTTTTTTATACGGATAAATTCTTTTTTTTTTTTTTTTCCTCCTCAGTATTCCTTTGTTAATAGCTGTCTTGTGAGCAACAGAACTAATGAAGAATGATTTCCTGTGGTTTTGGATGCTTCAGCCTTTAAATAACCTGAATTGCAGCAACTACAATTTCTTTCTCACAGGCGCTATGAAAATCCCATCCAGCACTCTGAAGCTCCGTGTATGCATAGGGGATGGCTAATACACACATATTGATTATCCAGTTATTTGCTGCCAACTAGAATGTTTAAGACCCTACTTTTCCTTTAAAGAAGAAGCAAATTTAGGTTTATTTCCTCAGTGGGACATCAATTTCTACAAAATTGAGAGGGATTTAATGGTTTTCTCCAGATTACACTGGAACTGGCCAAAAGGGACAAGGATGACAGACACACAGACAGACTATATAAATCTTGTCTAGGAAATCAAAACCATCTAAAAATCATCTTTAACCGTTCAGAGATTAGTCTGTTAATGTTACAGAGTGTGATTGTGCACTATTTCATTTTAACAGTTGCGTAACATGCTTATTAACCACTCCTATGCGGATATTAGCAGGTAGAAAAATGGTTTTCTATGTATTCCTCAGAGGTGGCAAGGTGACCAAGACCAGAAACAGGCTGCTGACGGGAATTTTATTCCCATTTCCTCTGTGCAGACTAAAACCTGCCCCATAGCAGCCTCTACGCCTGCTGGGCTGCTCGCCAGAGGCTGAAGCAACGGGGCAGGGGGTTAATATTTCCATAACATACAAGTATATTTTACCTCTTTTCAAAATACCCTGCACACCCCCCTGTCCTCCCACTGTATGTCAGGATTGCAAGGGCTGTCCTGGCAAGGGGGAGAGGATCGGAGAGTGGGAGAGGGAAAAGGAGAAAGAGCGGGACAGGGGAAGAGAGAGGGAGAGGGGCAGGAGGAGGAGAGAGGGAGGGAGAGAGGGAGAGAAGGAGATGGAAGGTGAAGGACATAGGCAGGATGAAGGAGAGGGGGCAGGGAAAGCGGCAGGGTGAAAGAGAGCGGCAGGGTGAGAGAGAAGAAGAGAGGGGGAGACGGGAAGGATGAAGGAGCGGGAGACGGGGCGGGTGTGAGGGAGGAGGGCGGCTGAGGGGAGGGCCGGGCCCGGCGCGGGAGGCGGG
>NW_020455590.1:482588-545961 GCF_003342845.1 Nothoprocta perdicaria
GGGCCGCGGGCCTCGCTCCGCGGGCCGCAGTTCCCGCTCCGCGGGCCGCGCCGCGCGGGGCCCGGCTCGGGGCTGCGGGTTCGGGGCCCGGGCTCCGGTGGTTGGGCTGGACGGGAACTTGCCGCAGCGGCCCGGGTTCCCCGCGGAGCAAACCCCTCAGCCGTGGTTTGGCCCTGCGTGCCGGGGCGCTCGGAAACACGCTTCGCTTTGGGGGCTGGAAACCAGCGAAGCCCCCCTGAAGCCTCGATCTGGGACCCAGGGGCTTTCTCCGTACCTTTTTTTACGCTTTTCTGCCCGTCGGCCCTTCCCTGTGTCCGCCTGTTGCTCGTTCAGGTGGGATACAGGCAGCGCGGCCCCTTGGCCTTGCTGGTGAGAGCGGAGTCACCCTCGGGAACGTGGCGCCTGCCGCGGCTCCGGTTACAGGCTGGGAAATGGCACCGGGCAGGGCAGAGTGCGGATCCGCCATGGCCTGGGAAATGGCACCGGACACGACAGAGTGTGGATCCAGCATGGGCTGGGAAATGGCACTGCATGGGGTAGAGTTCGGATCCACCATGGCCTGGGAAATGGCACTGGACACAGCAGAGTGCGGATCCAGCGTGGGCTCGCGCTGCTCGCTGCAGGGCGCCTGGTGGGATGGACGAGGCTCCTGTGCAAGGGGGCTTTGACAGGATGGAGGAAGGAGCTGCAAAACCCCCTAACCCCCTTTTTTAAAGGGTTTTTATGAGGCCAGGTCCTGCATCCGAAGTGGAGGAACCACCCGCACCGGTTCCGGCTGGGGACAGGCTGGAGGGGAAGCGGCTTTGCGGGAAAGGGGGACCTGGGTGTCCCGGTGGGCCCCACGCTGCCGCGAGCAGGGATTTCCAGAGCCATGTGTAGTCAGGAGGGTGAATGTACATGAGCGGGAGCTCCGCAAATTAAGGTGTAGATACAAGGAACCTTATTTTTTCCCAGCTGGAGGGCTGTCAAACTGAAGCAGGGGCCAAACTGTCGCAGAAAGTGCCGGGAGTCTCCGGCCCTGGGGGCGCTCAGGCCTCAGCTGGATCAGGGCCTCAGCAGCCACCTCTAATTCAGTGCGGACTAGCTGATTGGGGAAAGTTTCTCCTGACCTAAGTTATTGACTGAAAAGCAACAACAACAACAAAACACAAAACCAAAACAGCTAGTATAGTTTGCAGATTATTAAAGTGATGCTTGGGAAAGCGCAAACCCAATAAAGTCCGCAAGAAACCTTCATTTTTACCCTAGTGCATGCTTATTTGAAGATGTGGACAAGAAAGGATTAAATGTTTTGGCTTAGAAAGGGATGTATAAGATGACTGTATAGTGCATCTCTCTGCAATTTACAGTGGGAATGATTTAGCAGTGACTGCAAAGTCAGTTGATGTAGTATATTTTTTCTGAGGTTCTGAGAAAGGAAAGTAACAGTGATTCTAAAGTGAAGCCTTTATAACTGATTTTCTCAAACTTGTACTAACATCAGTAAATATTCTGTTTTCAAGATGTCATTTTGTTGGATGGGACAGACAAAGGAGGAGGATCTGCCTTATAGCTATCTATCTATCTATCTATCTATCTATCTATCTTTTTTTTCCCCACAAAACAGCTTTTATATGTAGCTGTGTTGGAAAAAGTTGTTAATCTGGACTGTTGTAATTGGGGCCTAGAACTCCAAATTTGCTTCGTCAGAAGTTCACTTGCCTTTCTCACTGTCCGTCTTTATCTTTTTAGGGATTTCTACCTTGCTAAAAGTCTGCTGGATCAGAATTGACTTGAAAGCTGCCTTTAGGATGTCTGAAGAAGAAGAAAAAGTTAGGCTCCGTCGGATTGAGCCTTCCATTCAGAAATTCATTAAAGTGGCAATTCCAACAGATTTGGAGAGGTTGAGAAAACACCAAATAAATATTGAGAAGGTCAGTACTCACTTTTTTTTTTTTTTTTTTTTTTTTTTTTTTTTTTTTTTTTTGACCTTTTACAGTATATAAGCAGGCACAATGGAAGATTATATGCACACTTCAGTGCAATGTTGGGTTATTAAATGCTTCAGTTAAAACTTAGCTATCGCTCATCTGTTAATGAAATCACTGCATTGTCTGGTCATTCAGTCTGAAAAGGATTTTACATTTGTGGAAACTGGTCTGTTCATGCTTCATGTTTCATGTTCACAAGTTGCTACAAAGAAAGTATCCTAATATTATTTTCTTATTTTTAGGTCACAGTGGTTTGCTGCTAGCTATTCTGAGTAGCTTTCTACTTTATATCACTCTTTCCCAATGTATGTTTTTAACAGAGGTGAGAAAGAGGGAGGAGATTGGATTCTTAAAGTGAATGGAAAAATAATTGCTGGTATCAAAATTTTAGCTTGCTTATATACTTCTTGTAGACATGACCTCACAGTTGATAGTGAACTGGCTTTCTGGTCCTACAAAACTATGTTTTCGAGCTTCCAAGAAAAAACAGTGTCAGGTTGAATTCTTGCATACACTGTGGCAATGACTGTAGCAGGAAGCTAAACGTGCCCAGGACAGTTCTCTGGCATGGGAGGGTTTATGTCCATATCATAAAACCCTCATTCTCTGCTAATTGGGAGTGTCTGCCCTGCTTTAGCTCCTTAATGATCCTCAGCTATTATTTTTATGAGAGTGTTGTCTGGCCTGGGCCAAAACTGTGCCAGAAAGTGTTCTAGCAATTTCAGATTGATTCAGGTTTCAGTTGAAACGTTCTGGTTTTGATAATACAGATAGAGCCTGTGGAAATAGTTTTTTTTTCTTTTTTTTTTTTTTTTTTTCTTTTGGGGAAGATAAGAAATTTACTAGAAGAAATGAGTAAAAGAAAGAGAGTGACTCAGAAAATAAGCTTATAATTGTAATAATCACATTCAGATTGAAATTTTGAAATAACTGGCAAAAAATGTATTTGTTTAGTGGTATTTGAGTTGAGCAGCTTTGGAAAGAAGGAAGAGCTTGAAAGAAAACACAGTTTAGGAATGTGATTCTGATTCCCTGAAAGGGTATCTGAAGGGTGTATATTAATGGTATTGCTGAAACTGTTCTTTATGTTGATGCTGACACTTGTATACCACTTGACTGTAGCTTTACTGTAAATTCACAGATATAAACTTCACGAAAATGTAAACTTCTGGATGAAGTTTTCCTTAACAGGTTTTTGCTTCAAATAGTTTGGGTTTGGGAAGAGGAAAGGAAAGACAATATATCCACGTAGTCATTTCTGGGAGCATAGAGAGGAAATAACTTACTGATTTGCTGAGATTAAGTTATAATCCTTTTGCAGCAGTATCTTGAGATTTGTTTGAAGCGTGGCCTTTATTGGTACTGCACTGTGCTTTGCTTCTAAAACTGCCAATTTTGGCCAAGAATTAAGATGTGGAAAAGAAGCGATTTTCCATTGCCCCAAATTAGAGGTGCTCCTAGGCTTAAAAATGACTAGATTTTTTTGTGGGGTTGTTAATTTGATTGATCCTGCATGTGAGAGTGGGAGCATTTCTGTGTTCCTGCTGCCTCGGCCTCTCCCTTTGCTGATGTGCCAGGGGAAAATGAAGCTCTCTGTGGGACAAGTGAACAGCATGAAGAATTGGGGGGACTTGGTGCAGAAGTGGCAGGTGACTGGGGGAATGTTTGGCTGCCAGGACTAATGATGGGAGAGAATCGTTTGGCTCTCTCCTGGTACAAGGATCCCATAAGCATAAAAGCTGCAGTGTTGACAATTTGAAAAATGTGGCAGTATATAATATTTGCACAGTCTGAAGCAGAAGCTCCTGAATGAGATGTACTCTTTTCTCAAGCACAGCATGCCTTTTACTGTGTGCAGTTTTATAGTTGTATAATTTGTAATGTTTCCTAGATGCCACAGGATCTTTTTTCCTGGCTTGGAATCAGCCGCTTTGCTGCAGCTGATGCCACATCTTGTTGTGGGGGCCAGCAGCTGCTTTCTGTTCCGCAGCTTCCCCTGCAAAGAGCAGCCGCTCGTGTTACCTGCCCCGGAGGAGCGGCAGAGATCCCGAGTTAGGACGGAGCCTCTCCTGGGTGAGGGTGGGAGACGAGGAGCCTCCGCTGCTAAATTGCTGTGGAGCTGAGCAGCCTTCAGGGATCCGTGCGTCCGCTCTGTCAGCCTGCATGGCCAGGACTGAGCAGAGGCTGCAGGACCAGCTAGTGGCAGCCCACAGGGAGCATTGCAGGAGGGAGACCCAGCACAGTGGTGCCTGGAGGGCAGCGTGGTGGGAATGCCTTTTCCATGCAGGCTGCAATGTTTAGATGGCCAGTCTCAGCAGCAAAGTTGTTTCCTTCTGTGTCTAACCAGAAGCTGCCCAGGGAAGCAGCGTGCACGTGGCAACATCAGCTGCTCCCTTGCCGCGTGAGATTGCAGAGAGGTTCACCTGTGTTAAAAGTATATTGAAAAATACTCTTCAGGACAGTACTCTATCTTACAGCAGTGGCACTCTATAAATGTTTGACAGTGATGCAGACCATTCTTAAGAGTGCCAGGGAAGGCATGCAGAAATGAAGGAAATGAATTAATAAATACCTGCAAAGGAATGGCCTAAGAGCTCCAGCTCTGTCTGAGTTGAGCGAGTGGATGGTCACTGGAAAGAGTCATAGTGCGTTGATGGGAAGGGGATGCCGACTTGGTGGGACAGAATGGGGACTGCCTAGCAGGGCACAAATGGTTTATAAGTGTCCTAGAAGGAAGTTTCAATAGGCATGGGATGCTGCACTGAGACTAAGTACATGCTCATGTTCTAGTAGTTTATCAGCGTGAGATGATCCTTAGAATTACATTTTGCAGTAGCTGGCTAGTGAGGAGGGATAGCCAGCTCCTCGTTGAGCCTTCCGATTCTTTTTAATTTGTTTGTGCTTTAATGTATTTAAAGAATAATTGCATTGTGTCTAGCGAGGTACTGTTACCAGGGCATTCTGGAAGAATCCCTATAGCTACATCCAAATCATAAGGTTTCCAGCTGGAAACCTTTTTGGCCCAGTGACTTGTTGGAGTTGAGCTTTCTTGATTTGCAGTCAGAAGGGGGCATCTTTATAAAGATATCTTTGTATAAGAATGCAGGCAGAAGAAAATGCAGGCGGTGTTAGCAGTCAAGATGAGTCTTTAGGTTAGCTCTCATTTAATACACCCTGCGTACAAAGCATCGTCAGAGAGACTCATATGTCACCACCATTAGTGGACAGTAGACAGTTCAAATATGATATTTCCATGATGTCCATGTTGAAATATCAGGGTCCTTTATAGGTAGTTGAATTTTATATTTTGAACATTGTTTATATTTTGAATCTGATGTATTATGTAAAAGACTCCAGTTCTTAAGGTTTTTCAGGTTGTTGGTGGTATCTATGTGAAGAACCTGTTTAATCAGTATAATTAAATTTGCATATTGAGTTCTTTAAATATTTCTTTAAACATGTCTTAAAATTAAGGTGTTAGCTGCATTTCCTTTGGAACAAAGCTTTTGTGAAAGCAAGAATTGGCAGCTATGTTTAGTACAGATGTGTCTTTCTGATTTTAAAATGCTATTAATTATAAATTTCTTTGTCCCCAGAGGGTGTAAGTGTTGGATGATTTGCTGTCTGAATTACGAATTAATAGACTTATTAGAAACAAGTAATTGTGAAGAAATCCTGTAAATAAAGAATTGGTCACTCTACCAAGAGGTATTAACAGTACTGGAAAACTTCAGAAGCTCTGTGTATTGACAAAAACATGAGACATAAAAATTTATGAGAAGAAGAGGCATGAGTATAAAGATAGCTCTTTTGTTTTAAGTGTATGGTCACAGTAATGTTCTTCAAGAAAATTTAAAGAAGTTTTCAGAATTAAGATATTTCTCAGGCTTTAAGAGCTATAAATACACTAAAATTTTCTTCTGTCAGTAGCTTTATGAAAAGAATCAGAATGTAGCAATTCTGAATTTGAAATCTGGCACTCTAGATAGTTTGAGATTTCAGAACTAGAGAAGTTCAGTTGAGGTGCTTTCATACCCCTGACATTTTCTCCTCTTAATGTGCATTTTAGCTATAAGGGAAGTGCTGCAGTACTTCTGTGAGCAGGCAGCGCCAGCAGCTTAAGGGTTTTCTTTTTTTTTGTAAAATACTTCTTGTAAAATTAACTTTCAGCTTTGTAATCCCAACATCCCTTGGGGGGTAAATGGATAATTTGGTAGAATCTAGTCCTGTTTATTTTACATGCTACTTTTAAGCAAAAATAACTAATTATGTCAAATTGCTTAGAGCAGCAACATTATTTACTTATGATAAGCCAATATCTCTAACCTCATTTCATGAATATTGATTTAAACCTTACGTTCCAGAGATAGTCCAAACAATCTATTAAATCATTGTTTGAAGAAACTATAAAATCAATATATAGTGAAACTTGACCTTGAGTCCACTCTTTTTTAGAAGTGTCTGTGGTAAGTTCACCAGTACTTCCCATGACAGTGAAACACTGTTTTGAGTCTGATTTTCCTTATAAGAGTTTCTGCTGTTCCAAATTAAAGAGTTTGTTAAAGACCTGAAAATTGCTTCTCTATGAAATCAAGACTGTACAGGATTTTTTTTCCCTATTTCTTGAAGAACTTTTGTTTTCTGAAATAATAATACCTGGATTTGATTGTCTTTCACTTAAAAAATAGGGAATAAATTGTGTATTTAACCAAAACCCTGTAGAGCTTTCAAAACTATGTTCAAATCAAAATGAACACAGTTGCTAGAAGGTCCTAGTGCTACAAGAAGGTGAATATTTAGGCATACTGAAGGTATACATGGAAAATAGTTGGTCTCAGCTTCGCTTGCAGTAAGCAACAAGGCTTAAAAAACCTGCTGTAATCCATGCCCTGCTTTTCTCTGTTGCTCTCAATTTCAAGTTCATTGCCCAGGTCTGTGCTAAGTCAAAGGAGCTTGCGTGAAACATTTAAATGTAAATAGAGAGGAATTCACCTGTCCCCAAGGGCTGCCATCCTGTTTGATCTTAATTCTCCCCAAGTGAACAGTGCCCTGGAGCACGGAGCCCTTTGTGCTGAGCCCAGTGCGGTCCATATGGAGGGAGCAACCTGGAGAAGTGCTGCTGCTCCAGGGAATTAGTGCTTGGATTCTTGGACGTGATCCCTCGCACTGCAGGAATCGCAAAGCACATTGGAATAGAATTTCTGTGTGTATAAAGCAGATAAATGCGTTGGGCATTTCTGAAAGAAACAGTAAAGAGCAACATAGGTTTCCTGTGGAATGTTGTTTTAAATTGGAAAGCATTTTCTTTATTTTTTTAAGTATTGTTGTTCAGCATGTTAACAATGTATGAAAGTCTGTTGCGTTTGAAAAGGTGATTTTTTTCCCTCCAACTCCTCCTGTTCCACCCATGGAAATTCATGTTTCCGCACTGTTTCAGGAGTGCCTGAATTAGGTGATCTAATATTGATTCAGTTTTGAAGAACAATCATTGTAATGGCTTTGAGGTTTGTACAGAAATTTCCTAGAGAAAATACTTTAATCTGACTTAATTGAAACTAAACTTTTTCCCCTCTGTAGTGCTACAAGACAGAGTATCTTGCAATCCTTTTTGCTCTGGTCTGTATAATTAAAAAAAGGATTAATAAAAGATGCAGACTGCAGATAAAGTGAGGGTTTTTTTTATTGGGAGCATGAGATGTTAAGAAATTAAAGAATTAAAATTTACATAAAACACAGCAGAAGTTACTCTAAATATTTTTGTTCTGTCATTAATTATTCAATTATTAAAAAAAAGTGCTCAAATACAGTTTAGTATTTTTACTGCATTCTTTGATGGTTTCAGTGCCTATCCCAAGGATCCCAGTTTGTACTACTCGCTGTTGTTTTAAGGTCATGCAAGACCACTGCAGCTTTTGCCCCACTCCAAGTCTTTTTCTCCTATTTCGCTAGTCACTAAGTGAAAAATGCCACAGCAGCATCTGGATACTGCAAAATCTCGTCGTTGTTAAAACTGTTACTACAGCCATGGCTATTTTTGATTGAACAAAAATACATTGTTCCAAATTGTTGACAGAATATATTGCCATTTTCTTCTCCAGTTCTGCAGTAGGAATACCTGTGACTTAGGTTTTCTAGTCTAAATTTTGGAGTGTTAAAGTGATTACTCCATAAAGATTCCTTTCTCTGCACGGACAGTTAGTTAAAATTGCATTGACATGGGATGTTTTTTGTGTGTTTTAGTATCAACGATGCAGGCTCTGGGACAGATTGCACGAAGAGCACATCAATGCAGGACGGACAGTTCAGGTAAGGATATAGAAATAAGTGTGATGTTAATGGCATTAAGCAAGATTTATATTACCTCTTACCTCAGGGACAGATTTTGCCAGACATGTAAATTTGACAGTGTGTTTAAGAAGTAGGGCTTTCTTACTTGTGACCTGTAAGGAGATGGTCATATTCTTTTGAAATTGCTGAAAGAGAGCATGGCTTATCAACAAAAGCTGTCAGCATCCTTGAACAGACACTTTCTAGTCAACTTTCCAGGTAATGTATTTTTATAACAAATTCTGCAATTGTGTAAACATGCTGTGAGTTTTTAGGTAATGGGTATGATTCTAAGTACACAAGCGACTGCTGGAATCTAAATATATATATAGTATTTGTTTACAGCTTTGAATAACGCAAAGTTTGGACGCTCTGGTCTTTTGTAAACTATATGCATATAGTAATAAATCAGAATATTAGTAAATGCAATAATGGATTAGTTTTCATTTCAAAGAACGGTTTCAGACCAAATGCAGAACATTCAGCTTACTAGTTTGGTGTTGGATCTGTTGTTAGATGAGTAGAAACATCCAAGGATAAATATCAGACGCGTGTGCGCATGGCGTCCTATCGGTGACTTCCTGCACATTCAGCTGTAACACCTCACACGTCACATCTGCTTTTAAAAGAAACTACATCTTGATAAAACCCTTGCAAAAACTAATGCCAGGTATCAGCCTTCATGTTGCTAAGTAGCAGACAACCCTGGAAAATTACTCGTGCAAAAAACCACTGAGAGCAGGTGTGTTGCAAAGTTTTGCTGGCATAGATACAGCAGCAACACTGGTGTAGTGGCACATTCAAGGGACAGACCCACATTTGCCTGAAAGAGAAGCATCTTGTTTTGATTTCATGCATATTATTCACAGAAGGGACACGCCAGCCAGTGAAATGAACCTTTTGTGACCTGGGCAGTACCTAGATGAGCAGGTTTTGCCAGTAAAGGTAGCATGGTCCTAGAGCACTGTATTTTATAATTCTGGGATTATCCATTCTCATTTGATGCAATGCCCTCTTGGCTCCCATGGGAGGTGAAGCTAAAAAGGAGAACAACGCAGAAATAAATTTTCATTTGAAGAATGGTACGATTTGGAGAATGATATCAAACAGAGGTCAGTCCAGAGTTACAAACATGTCACTTGAATGCAGTATCTTTTTTTCAGGAAAGGAAGGTGTTCATGTGTTTGCTTAGCATAGCTGATATGAAGATACATATAAAGCCCATTTAATTTTTGCTATTTGAAGCTGAAGAGAATGTTTATTATGTTTTTCATTAAGCATTTTTGAAATTCGGATATAAAATAAGTTTATTCTTGATTTCCATATATCTCCAAACAATCTTATAAAGATAGTGGCAAAATCATGTATATTAAAACAAAAGCATTCTAACAGGCACAGGGTAATGGGCACCTGTTTGCCTATGTCTATGTTTTTATATATTTTCACATCTGAGGAGTGGTATAGGCTTTCCTTGGAGTCTTTTTAGCATCTATATTATTTGTTTAGCAAGACACAAACTATCAATAAATAAGTATACAAATAGCAATAAAGTTGAAGAATTATACAGATTAAATGCTTTAGGAGTAAAAAGGCATATTTGTCTTTTGTGGTGTGCATTAAATTGGTCCACCTTCAGATACTTTAAGAGCAGAATAAATGTCTGGGTCCGTGCACGAAGAGTAGACCAGCTCTTTGTTTTAATTAAATGGCTAGGAATCTGGAGTACTTGATAATAAATTATATGCCATGTAGATTATGTTTGCTATAAGCTGTTTAAATGTTTACCAATGGACTTGTGTTCTGTTTGTTTGCAAAGAAATCAGATTAATTAATGTGATACCAAATGTTCTCTGCAGCACACACTTTGCTCTCAGAATTAGATGTTGTAAGAATACATTAGGAATCCCTAAGTCAATATTGACCTAAGGCATCCACCACAGGTTTTAGACAAATATATGCACAGCCACTCTACATTTAATCCATGTGCACATAATTAGCCATTTTTCAGAATTTTCAGTTTACCCAGAATAATTACTTCTACTTTTGACGATGGTCAAAAGTATAATAGAAGTATAGCTGAACATAAATGTAAACCTCTTCTTTGCAGGGACTGGATGACACATTAAAAGCTCCTGAAAGGAAAATGAATGGAGACAGTGGGAAAAGTGAGGGAGTCTTGTATCTGGTGTGGTGCCCCCCTTTCAGAAATGCTGAGAAAATAGCTCTAGTGAGCTAGTAAGCCTGCTCTGGCATTAGTTTTCACAGATGTGCTTTTACAGATGTGCCTTTTTAGGGATATTGCAGGAACCTTTTAAACTACCAGGGTCTGATCATGTTCATGCTTGGAAGAAGCCTCTTATATAGAAGTCTTATATCCTCCCTAATAATGTGGTTATTAGGGAGAATATAAGACACTGAACAAAATAAAAAAAAATGTCATGGATAATCCTGTTTCTATATCCAACCCATTATCCACTTTTTTTCCCCCTTTTTCATGATTTCCATTTTAACTGCGCATAGTTTATAAGTGGGGAAAAAAAAAGGTTTTTCTCTCTGTCAGCCTTGAGACTCAATCTGCTCTCTTCTGCCTGCATCTCCCAACTTATTTGTATTGACTTGTACCATCTGTACCATCTGAAGACACAATTCTGTGTCTTTAAATTAAGTTCTTGTTGTCCTTCTGGAAGGCCCCACAAATCCACCTGGAGAGCGTGAGAAGCAGAGTGGACGAGCTTCTCTATTGCTGCAAGAAATTGGATATGGTAGCAAAGCAGGCTCACGTAAAACCAGTTTGCTGTTGCAGTCTGTGGCTGCCTGCAGGTTAACTATATCCTGAAACCCAGACTTTGTGGGATTTATATCAAGAAATTTATAGTATATAAAATAAAACTTCGAACAAATGTGAAGACAAGATTGTGTTTGCTAGAGGTAAGCTAGTGCAGTACTTCCCCCAAAATGATCTCTAAGTTTGAGACAGTTTTGAGATTTGGGGTTTGTTTGGAGGCACTGCTTGCTTTGGAACTTAAAACAAGATGTAGAGTGGAGGGGAAGTTACCAGAGAGAGGGTAATAGGAGGATTCATTTGTTGGACGTGACTGATTCTATCAGCAGGCTGGAATCCTTGGTAATACAACTCTTGCATGGGAAGCAGCTGTTCGGGTAGCAGTTCTGTGTAGAAGGACTTGACTTGTTTAGCAAGACACAATTTATCAATAAATAGATGAATGGCAATGAAGTTGAAGATTATTTTATACAGGTTAAATAGTAGTAAGAAGGCATATTTATCACAAACTGCAAGTGAGGCGATACTATGACACTGACACAGGAAAAATAGCAGGTAGTGGGATGCTGTGCAGCCTGTGCAGCTTGTTGAGGAATCTCTTTGCTTGGCATTAGCTGGATCTCAGGCGGGATGCTGGGTCTGGTAAGGAAGATGGGGCCATTAAAGGAACCATCAGAGAGACAATGAAAATGGTCAGAAACTGAGAAATTCCGACTTATCTGGAGAGACTGCAAAAAATCTGTAGCTTTCAATTGGGATACCACACAAACGTTTGGCTGTCTTCTGAAAAGAAATACCAATATTGTGAAAAATGGAAATCCTTCTCCATGGTCCTTGAGGATAACTTTACCAAAAAAAAATATATTTTGAGATTCTTTTGGAATATTTTGGGGTTGCGAGCATCCCTAAGTGCACCAATCACCACAGTCGGATACTACAAAAAGAAGTAAAATCTGGAAAATGTTCGTTTATTTTATTCTGATACTGTGTTTGCGTGTTGCAACTTGGGCAAATATTTTGGCAAAGGACAAGATTCATTGCTGACGCCAAAGTAACTTCTGCAGTTACATCATTAGTTAATTAAACCGTTAAACCATTTACTCTTTATAAACCCCAAAGAGAGTCTTCTACTTGAAGAAAAAGGGTAAAACAGATGCTGAGAAGACACTGATGGAGGTGACTGAAAAAATACTTCTTATTTTAAGGTTAGCTGCTACTGCTGATAAACTAGTTCATCAGAGAAAACAATACGTACCATTTCCTCATTAATCGTTAGCTCACCTTATGAGAGAGAGGAGCAGATAGGCTGATTTTCCTTACGGAATGCAGGTGCCTTCCAAACAGGCTGAATCCATTTCAGACAAGTGCATCCCTTTCAGTACTCGGTGTGCGTGTCAACTATTCTGTGTGTTCAAGGCTCCCTTGAGCAGGGAGTTGCTGCCACCTGTTTCTTTCTCACATGTGGCGGGCCAAATGAACTCACATTGCACAAGACATTAAAAAAATTACACCATACTTAACAAGCTGGTTGTGATGTCCTGGTGTCCTCAAGCAAGAGGCACTTGGAAGGGCTTTTCATAGTAGGCACATAAGGCAGAGCTTTTCATAGTGCTGTGCCTTTGTGTGCAGGTCACGAGTCAGTGGGTCTGCATCAGCTGTAGGGCTGTTGTGTGTCTTGCAAAGAGTAGGGGGATGTAGCTCATTTCTTTAAAACTCACCAACTTGGGGTTGAGTTAAATGTGTACAAGCAGCTTCTTTGCAGATAATCTCTATTTCTTATGGTACATCTCTTCTGCCAGAGCAGAAGAATTTGAAGGAATAGCACGGAAATCTGGGAGAGGCAAGACGGGTTCAGAAGAAGGATTCACTGTAGTGGTGAAGGTGGTGGCTTGTGGAATAACATGGGGCACCTCTGATGGGCAAACAGCTGAAGTGAAGCAATGCAAGCTGCAAAAACTGCTGGGTGTAGAGGAGACCTGGGTAGATTGCTTGAGAATAGGATCTTGTAGTTTATTAAAACTTACTAGCTGCACTTTTCATGATTATTTGAAAGGTAGACTTAGAGATGATCAGGATGATGGTTGCTTCCTAGCTTTGTATTTCCCAGGACATAGAAGGTGTCTGGTGCTTTTTCATGGTAGTTACAAAATATTCGATCTGTTACAGCAACTACGATCCAATATGAGAGAGATGGAGAAACTTTGCTTGCGAGTCCATCAGGAAGACATCCCAGTTCTGCAAAGAATGATAAATCCAGTTAAAGAGGAAGCTTCACTTGCCATAAAAGAGTTCCTACAGCTCCACTCTGACTCTGCAGAAGAACTTAAAAGGCACCTTGAAGGACACGAAGATGCCTCTTTAACCAGATCTGCAACTGTGGGAGGAGGTAGTAGTGTATCATTTTTCTTTGTTTTATCTATATTGTTGTAACCTCTCCAGATATAATTAAACAAATGTGTTTTCAGTTGAATAATAATGGTTAATCGAGAAGTGAATTTTCCATCCCTACACCATGCTTTTCTTATGACTTGTTAGAACAGTATTCTGTGACTAAATTTATGTAAGTAGAGAATGCATTAATTAAGTATCTTGAGATAGGGGTGGCCCTCCAGGAAAAGGTTTGAGTCTTGACTCAGAAAACTTCCTAGGAAGACTGCTTACATTCTTGTTTCACATTAGCTCAGGTGCTTTTTCAAGCCCTGCAGATCACCTGTTACTTGCAAATGATCATTTAGGCCATTTTCACTGAATTAACACGTGCAATGTCAAGAGGAAAGCAATTTTTACATGTCAGACAGCATTCTGTGCCATTGCTGAAATACCTGGAAAGGAGGAGCAAGTCTCCACATAAAGGAGAACATGTCTTCATGTGGCATTTTATCTTAGTCACTCTCAAGAAAGCAAGAAACAGCACGAAGACATGCAGATAAAGAGTTTTGAAAATACTATGGTATGCTCTAGGTCAGATATGTTTGCTGCTCTTCCCTCCTTTCTGTATCAACTGTGTCTTTCGTCCTTTGTTGTTCTCTCCTCCTGTCCTTATTATGCTCGGGCAGCAGCTGGAATCCCCTGCAGCTGGTCTGTGAGGAAGGTGGTAGTGCCAGAGTTAAATCCTTCTGCAGAGCAGTAGTTTGATTGCTGCAGCAGCAGTGTTATTTCATATTGCTTAGGAATTTCATGTGTCTTTAAAATTGAGAATGTGTCAGTGGCACTGCAGAAATAGCATATGGTCCTGTTTTATTGAATGAGCCCCTTTGTTGCTCTGTGCAGAACCACAGGAACTGCTTTGAGTGTGATTATTAAGCAAGCGAGCCCAGTGGTAAAGTGGCCAGGAAAGGCAGGTAGCATTGGAAATCCGTGCTCGCTTTTACATCAAATGTGCAATGGTATCAGAAAGCCTTGCTGAAGTCAAGATACACCAAGTAGGCAATTTCTCTCTTCTGCCTAGGCCAGTAGAAAGAAATGGAATTGGTTTGACATGGTAGCCTTTTGGCATAGGAATCTCAACTGGTTTCAACATCCTTTCGCTTTCAGCTGTTTACAGACTGATTGCTCTCTAGTTTGTTCTAATGTCGCTTGGTCAAATTTGGCACTTAGCTGCATCCCCCCTTTTCCCTCAAAAAGCATAAAGTCTGTTCTTTTGCAGCCTCCCAGGGTCACCTCATACTCACCACAATTTCTCAAAAATAGTGGCTTTTTTCTTTCAGAGTTTATTTCTTATATACACTAGAGGGAATTTGCTCAAAACCTGAATAGATCTAGCTCATCTGAATATTTTTAACCTGTTCTCTTTAGGCTTGACCCTATGCTTTCTACATAAACTTTTCTTGTTAGAACTAATTGCAATCAAGTATCCGATCACAGCTGCCTTTTTTTGAATAAAGGCTGAAGTAAAATGGGCATTCAGTATTCCCTCTTTCTCTGGGCTACCCAATAATTTTCTTTCTTTACCTAGCAGAGGACTTGGCCTAGAAGTGGGCTTACGCTTCCTCTGCCTTCCTCTAATTTCAGTGGTCCCAAAGCCTTGCTGCCATACATGTATACCCCTTGGTAGTTGTCATTTCTTTGTGTCTTAGTCTTTCTGCTCTTAACTTTCCACAGACACTTTCTTCCTTGTGTCAGGCTTTGCTTCGTGGTGCATTGAAGCGCTCTTTCTGAAACCCTATATTGTTTTTGTGTTTTTGTACCTTTTCCTCTGCATCAGGACAGTTCGCTGTCATCTTCAGTATAGTCTCTTTTATTAGTGCCTGCCGGCTCTTCTGCATTCCTTTGCTCTTCAGGAATTTCTTCCCAGTAGATTCCATTGATCAATTTGCTGAATTTGTTGATATCTCTTCTGGGGAGAGCTCACTGTCTTTGGCCTTTGCTTTGTGTTCTTTTTCAGAAGAGCAAGTCCTGCTATGCTGGGATCCCCTTCCTCCATATTACCTGTTACTTTTAAACTCACTGTGAGCTCTTCTTTGTTATGATCAGAATAAAATTTAAAATATTTGTTCTTTTAGTAATTGGTTCCAGTCCTCAATGCATTCTAGTATCCTTTAGGAAAGGCTTTGTCTTGTCTAACTGCTCTTCTAACAGTCACATAGGTTATAAATGCAGCTACAGTTGAATTTCAAAGAACAGGACTAATTTTTTTAACCTGTTAAACTTATAAAGTATGGAGAAAAAATTGAGTATAACTGCAATGTAAAAAGGCAAGAAATTGATGAGAAAGATTGGGATGAGAAGACTAGAAAAATTGTACTGAACTGACATGCTCCTCTAAGTCAGCTCAAGTACACAGAGATAATTCAGCTCATATAGAGCGAAACATTCAGGCAGGCAGACAACTAAATACAATTATGCAGGATTTTTTTTAAGTTTCCCTGGCTGTGAAAGCAGCTCTATTGAAATACTAACACAGGTGCAATATATCGCTTATTCTTTTGTGCTTGGAGGCTGCAGCCTTGAAAGCAAGTCTGGGCTGCTGATCCTAATCAAAGGAATTTCAGTGGGCCTGTGCTTTGTAGCAAGTTGCTTCCCATCTAGCAGAGAAGGAAAGAGTTGACAAATTCACTTTGCTCATTTAGGAGGATGGCAGTAAAATGATGTCGTCCCTTCCCCCCTCACCATCCTCAGCTCAAGTCCAATAGAAATGGAATTTAATTGCATTTTAAACAAATATTAACAAAAGGTGAGACTCCACTCTTAAAATTACTAAAATCTTTTAACCAATATATTGAATCTTCCAGAGCATTAGATTTTTATCTCAAGTGTAATGAGGTGTGGGGCTGCTGTGTAAAGTCTGTAGAGATGTTTTGTATTATTGCATTTCTGTGGAGATGCAGTGGGGGAACTGGTGGAGCCACTTCCATTCTCAGTTCCAATACAAATGATAAAACATGAACTTCTGAATATAAATTTTCTACTCAGATTTTCATATTTTCAACCCAAATGGTGCTTAGCCTTCTTTGCCATTCTTACTCTTTATATTACTTTTTGAAGCGAGAGAGGATTTTTCTTAAAACTTCCTAGTTTTTATTTAGCAGAGGATGATGCCAGTGCAAACCTGCTTACAAATTGAAGTTCTCATAGGTGTGTAGAGATCATGCAGAGAGATTCCTGTCTTTTGGGGTGAGCCCTTCCCCCCAGCAGCTCTGCACAGATGGTTAAGGACAGTCCAGAGTAGGGAAGGTTACTTATAAGGGGCTAATTTGCTTAGTGAGCTTTTTATGATTTGAATATGTGGTTACATGGGGATATGTGATTAATAAATGATTAAGAAAAGGGGAGAGGAAAAATTTGGAATTGAGTCTTTCCTGTGAGGGTGCCAGAGCCCTGGAACAGGCTGCCCAGAGAGGTTGGGGAGTCTCCTTCTCCGCAAAGATCTGGGTTTTCCAAACCTGCCTGGATGTCCTGTGCTCTGGGCATCCCTGCTAGAGCAGGTAGTTGGACTAAATGATCTCCGGAGGTCCCTTCCAACCTCAACCATCCTGTGTTTCTGGGAGTATATCAAATATTAATTAATCTTGTAGATCAAAGTGAGATTCTGGAAGAATAGATGACAGTTGTAGAAGTTTTAGAGCTGTCGGTGTCCAGATTTTTAGGGAAAGGTGGGTAAGAACAATTAGAAGGAAAATCCAGCAAGCCCAAGATAAAACTGAAGATCACTTAATGCATCCTTTTTACACTGCTAGGTACTAATTGGGGCCAAACAATGGCTTTACTGGCATTAAAGAGACTTCTGCTGTTAATCCTAGGGTGGTAAGATTTGGTCCCTGCTGTTTTTTTCAGAGGCTAAATAAAATGTTGAAAATTTGCCAAATATTATCAAAATAAATTTTTTAAAAAATTATCTTTTATTTCATGAACAAGCATACCATATATATATATATTTTACTGAATATGATTATTTTCCTCTATTTTGCATAGTGTTGCAGTAACAGTCATAACTTACAATACTTTGGAATATACAGGTGGTTCTTAAGGAAGACTTCAATGTGATATTTAGGCTTGAATGTTCCTAGACATTTCTAAACAATCTTTCCTCTATTGAGCTTTCTCCTGAGGAAGCCAACATCAGGATTCTACCATAGCTGATTTCCTTGAGAGATGGGAATGGTCTGAATTAACATGATCTTTGCCTCATGCTCTCAGGCTCTTCCTTACTCCTTCCTATGACAAGCCAGACTTGGATTGTTACTTCTTAACTGCCTCTTAATTACTTTCCCTAATTAAATCCTTGCCCACTGTATCCATAAAGGTTCAAAGCTGAGCTCCTAGGCTGGAGATCTGTTCATCTTGTCGCTTCCTTGCGTAGCTGCCTCTCACTCCCTGCTTTATCCTGAGCCCCTTGTCCTCCTGTCTTCAGCAGTCAGGCCAAGTGGTTTAGGAAGGAGATGGAGATTCCCTCCTTCACACTGCTGAGCAGTGTAATCTTCTGAGGTAATCACAGAACCCCAGGATGGTTGAGGTTGGAAGGGACCTCTAGGGATCACCTAGTCCAACCTCCTTTTTGCTATGTAATAGAGAACTGTTGCTTGATGTGAATTAGGTCAACTCTGAATATATCCGTGAGAAACACACGGATATATGTGCTCCTTTTGTGAGGAGCACAAAAGCTAGCACATGTCACCTGCATGCTCATACTGTGCACTTACTTACTTCAAAATGTCATGTTTTTCATTCAGAAACTTTTTGTAGCGCTGAAGGGAAGGATGGCTCCCAAAGTTTAATCCAGATGTATTCCCCTCTTCCTGAAATACCTCAGGATGAAAATGCAGCTGAGTCATGGGAAAACTTGGAGGAGGTAGGTTAAAACACCCTTAGGGCTATTTTAGTGCTCCTCTTGGTAGCAACTGGGAAAAAATAACATTTGTGTTTATTTGTAGGACTTGATTCAGCTTAACCAGTTGGTGACTGAATTTTCCGTGTTAGTGAGTGTAAGTATTAATTCTGCGCTCCGTCTTAGCTGGAGATTGTACAGAAACGGGGTTGGGGCTAACTCTGGGTTGAAGAATGAGATGAGCAAAATTTCTGTCCTTAATCTGAACTCGTATTGCACGGCTGTCCCTTGATAGCCATGCTACAGTAGCAGGATAACATCAATTGAATTGACTGTTAGTCTGGTGTTAAATAAATTGAGATTAAGCAGCTTGGTCACTGGTAGGAGCATCAGGGAAACTTAATGGAGGCAGTTTCCCCGCAATGAGCTGAAATGCCGGGATCTTCCTCACTCCCATCAGGGACTCCCTGCCACGGGGGCCTTGCTGCAGTGCTGCTGCTTCGGGCTTTGTGAGGATCGTCTTCCCAAGGCTAGTGCTGGTGGCTGCTGCATGTTCTTGTCGCAGAGGCGGTTCCAGAGCCCGCGCCCCTGGCGGAGCCTCCCTTGCCACATGCGGAACCCCAGCGGCAGCACCAGTGGTCTGGCCGCCCAGGGGTGCTGGCTGGGAAAGTGTCCTTCACTTTTTGCCATGTTTTTCCTTTGTTCCTATTATATGTGACTGTCAAAAGAGGTCATGCTGCTTCCTCACCTGTACTTATGTCTAAAGGTTTATTTTTTCCCATATCATAGGACATTTAGGACACCATTCATCAGTTTCTGAATAAGAAAGAGCAGGAAGTTGAGAATACCTGTTATTTCCAGTTGAACCATGTCAAGTAGTTTGGGGGCTGCTGAGATGAAATTAAAAAGGGACATGACACAAAAGCCTATATCAGCAGCTGTTCCAGTGGCAGTTGTGCAAGGGAGAGTGCAGAGAAATCTGGCTGTATTAGCGGTGTAACATTTCTATTATTTTTGTTTTGTTTATAGATCCCTCAACAGTAAAACATAAGTGTAATAGGAAGTGTAGTTTCAGTACTACTGACAGCATTTATTTTGTAAAGTCAAAGAGTTATAATGTCAGAATTGAATGTGTCTGTTCAGATTTCTCAGTGCAGCTTTGCATGGTGCAGGTGGAACTGATCTTATAAACGTTCTCTGGAGACTATTTCCTGAATGTGAAGCAGCAGGATACAAATGTGCTAATTTTTCCCATTAGAAAACAAGTTCACTGGTCCACAGAAAAGATGTGGAAATCGTACTTTTGGGGTTGCTCTTCTGTAACTAAAGCAACAAGCCATGTGTAATATCCACTCTGTGTCATTATTTAATAGTGGGGCTTTTTTGCAAGTAAGTTTGTCGTTTCGGCCCAGCTGATCCGATCCTATTAACGAACCTCCATTAAGCCTGCCCGGCTACAGTGCATGGCACATGAAAGTGGCTGTGGGGCCCTGATTACAGGCATTAAAATGGTGTGTATTGGCTCACTGCTGCTTCCCAGCAGGTCGCCTCACTCATAATTCCTTTGCATCTCAGTCTCAGCAGGAGAAGATTGACAGGATTGAAGACCACGTCAACAGTGCTGCTGTGAATGTTGAAGAGGGGACCAAGAACTTAGGGAAGGTAGGGATCTGCTCCTGCTGGTGAATCAATGGGACCCTGCCTGCCAGCAAGCCTCGGTATTAACCCCATTGATCTGCCGGCTTTAATGCTGAGAGTGCCAGCAATTAAGAAAATAAGGAAGAAATGACACAGAGGTAGCAGGGGGGGAAAAGAAATCAATCTGCCTTCTAATTTTCAACCACATCCAGGCTCCTGGAAGAAAAACCATTTTATTTTATATATTTATCTGTATAATTTGCCCAGAGTCTCATTATATGCTGCCCTGATGCTGCTCTGAAAGGAGCATCTGCACAAAAGGGGTATTCAGCGATCGGTGGCGAGAATCATGTGGGCATGAGATGTCAGGCTGGCCACATGGCACTTCAGTCCCGTGCTACCTCTGTGTCAGGGAGACTTGCTAGGAAGCCACAAAGCTGGAGTGAAACGAATTCCTGAAAAGGGTGAGAGTTCTCTAAATTTCTCCCTTGACCTCATGATGGAGACCGGGTACTAGGTGACATACGCCATCAGGCAGCAGTGTGTAAAATGACCTGCTTTGTCCAACTACATGCATGAGAAAGTGCCATAAACACTTCAAAATGAATTGAGCTGTCTTGAGCTGTACAATGAATTGTACCTGTGGCACACAGGGTGGTTTCTTTAATGCTCATTTGTAAGGTTTATTTATTGCTGTGCATTCACGTCTTTGCCAAGAGCAGTGAGGGGAAAATGCACAGCATGGCAGGCAAAGATTCTAACCCACTTTTCCCCCCTCTCTACAGGCTGCAAAATACAAGCTGGCAGCTCTCCCTGTGGCAGGTGCAGTCATTGGTGGAGTGGTAGGGGGTCCCATTGGGCTCCTCGCAGGCTTCAAAGTGGCAGGAATTGCAGCTGCGCTTGGTGGTGGGATTTTGGGTTTCACAGGTGGAAAATTGATCCAAAGAAAAAAGCAGAAAATGATGGAGAAGGTCTCTTCCAGCTGTCCAGAGCTTTCGCACCACACTGCCAAAAAATCCAGCTGAAGTTCCATCCTGGCTAGGAATGCAAGACTAGGAGTCGAGATGGTGTCGACTTGCAACCTTACGCTTCACTACAGGGCTGGGTCAGGGTGATTTTGAATGGCAGTGCTGATGTTCAGGGGTGTGAAGAGGTAGCGTCAGAGCTTATGGGGCTGTTGCTTTTTAGATGCCGTAGGTAGCAGCGGTCCTGCTACTTGAAGAGCTGTCCAAGGGACTTCTAATTAAAAAACTCCTGGATGAGCCATAGGCAGAGCTGTAGTGAGGATGGCGGATGCTTCCTGCCCAGTTTGCACAAACGGTCTTGCAGACAACACTAATAAAGTCATTTGGAAAACTGTAGTGCTCTTCTCAAAAAGGCTCCTCGCAGTCGGAGCGCACAGAGTAGGATTCCAAAGGTAAGAGCTGAACCTCTCATCCATTTTTATGGTGATCCCTTACGGTTTTCCATATTCCTGACCTCCCCTTGTCCATAGCCCTGCTGTGTGCTAGGCCTGCCGAGCAGCTGCCCAGAAAGCATTGGCTGGGTCATGGTCAGAGCATGGGGTCAGCCTTGTGGAGAAGGTCAAACTTAGGTAGATTCAGCACCTGTCAGCATCAGGCAGCTGAGATCAGCATCAGCTTTAGCCTTTTGCAGGTTCTACTGTTTCTTGTTAATGGTACCTGCCCTTTGAAGATGGGCATTGAAGAGTTAGGTAGCCTGAGAAACATACCCTGTGGGCCAGCTCCTGGCTAAGAGTCATTTTCCATACCTGTTCCCAGCTCCCAGCCTTGTCCTGAGAACTGCTGCGTGCCAAACTCTGGCCTTCGGAGCCAATAGCTGCATCCTTGTTGAGCAGTGTGCACTGCTGGGTGTTGCTATCTCCTCTTGCATCCTTATATATCTTCTTACATCCTTACTTTCCTGTTTTAGAAGGCATTTACTTCTGCAGCTTCCCTCTTTGGATACAGGAGTGTTAACAAGTTCTCCTTTTCGCATACTCTACCGTGCAGGTCTGCCCTCCATCCTTTCGGGGTGCTTCCGTACTATTGCTGCTGTTGTTTAGAAAAGGGAAATACAGGTCAGAAAACTAGTTTTTAAAGGTTCTTAGTTCCTCTGAGCCCTGGGAGATGCTCCTGGAGTCCAGCTGTGTGTGGTGGTCGCTGCTAGGACTCCCTTGCAGGCATGGGGCTGCAGCAGGGCACACGGTAACAACAGGAGATCGTTACCCTCCACTGTGATACCAGCCTGGGGAAGAACTGTCTGCTGGTGGCAGGTGATAGTTTTATTGCCTGGATACACTGCGAGCAGCGCCTGTTACAGCTTAAGACATGCATGCGTTTCTGAACGGCTCTTGCTTAGTATTTTTTTAAATAAAGATGTGATCAACGTTGCTGTCAGTCAGATCATCTTGTCTGGGACGGGCGAAGGCCCAGGGAAGCAATGGGGGCAGGATTGCCAAGTAGTCCCTAACACTGTCCAAACTGCACGTGTTAAAGCCACAGCGCCTACATCTGCAAACAGCAGCTGGCCTAGAAGACAGGACTGGAGTTATTCTGTACATTTGTGCCCATCGTGCAAAAAACTCCTTCAAATGCATCTACTCAGGATGCAAACACATAGTGAGCTTGTAACAACTTGGTACTGCTGCTGTTCATTCTTTTGTTCAAGAAATTGGAAATTTAAAGGAAGAAACTCTGGAAAAAAAGACACTTTCTCTGTAAGCTGTGATTGTTGATCTGGTTTTGAAGGCTTACCTGCTCTCCTCCTGTAAGCTGCTCCTCACCTTGGTGCCTTTGAGTGACAGCAGCCCTGGCAGAGCCAGCACAGGCTGCAGCCTCCCCCCAGCCGGCCTGAGGCCAGACCAGACCCTGCTCCCAGCAGGGAAGCACTGGCACAAAGCAGGCAGAGGCAGCTCAGGAGGTGTTCCTCTTGGGAAGCATGGAGCACAAGAACTGTTCCTCCTCCTTAAGGAAGCAATTTCAGACTGCTATATAGAGACTAAAGTGGGGCTGCTTTTATTTAACCATGCTTTTTAAATAAAGGGGTTATTTACATATGTTGAGGAAACAGGGGCAACTGAATAATCAAAAGAGCATTTAAATTGCTAGCAGTGTTAGGCAGAAGATGTGCAAGATGTACATAATTCTTCCAGACCGAATAAAACCTTTTCCCTATTGGATGGTTTGTAGTGTTTATTTAAAATGTCATTTAAAAAAATTCAACATCTAATAAAAGCCTCTCAAATTTTGTATTATTAAAATTATTTTATTACTAAGGTTTAAGAATCCTGTGTTTAGTTACCAAACACATGCTTCTGCTATTGAAATATTTACATTGACTGAAATTAACACCAGTTAAAATGTCGCACGTATCTGATAACTCAAATACGATAGCTCAAAAATTGCCTTCTTACCTTGAATAAGAATGACAGCTCGTGATGTTTTGCTTCTGTACTGGGACAAAACTAATGGCTCAACAACTTCTCCTGAGAGCACTGAGAAGTTTCCAGGGTGGTTACTGGTGGAGCACCCAACCATTGGGATCACGGCTGTGGAAGGGCTCCGCTTCAGGGCTGGAGCTGAGGCACGTCTCGCATCCCAGCCTGCAGGTTGCGCTTGCTCTCACCACACCAATTCTTGGTGGCATCAGATACTTCAGAAATGCAAGGGATGCTCCAAACCACTTCAGCCACGATCAGTCTTGGCCTGCTCAATCTGCTGCTTGCATGCAGAAATCTACCTCAGTCAGACCAGCCAGGTCCACGGTCATGAAGCACCCAGCAGCATCAGCTCCAGTGAATATCCAACGTGACGTGACATGAGCACCCATCTACCATACACCCGTCACGTCCCATTGCCCACCTCATGCTCGGATGCCAAAGCTCGAGGAAAAAAATCCATCCCAAGAATACCAGATTTGGAATAAGGAATGGGGAGGCACATTCCTCACTTTCCAGGTGAAAGCATCCGCCACTGGACTGGTGGCTGCGTCATGAGGTAGGATCTCTGCAGAATGGTAAGTCTGGACTACGGGCACCAAGCAGAGCTCATGAATGAGGATCCCCAAACTGAGAATGTCACAGAACTGAAATCAGTATTTTGGGGCACTTTCAGAAATGGACTACAATTTCAGGCCCCAAACTCCTCCAAAAGGTCTGTAGCACCTACAGATACCAAGCAGCAGCCTCAAAGCTCTACAGATTTAAATTGAGAAGAAGTATGGTTCAGCTGCCCAGACCTCAAATTTGGCATGAGGTATAGAAGGGGATAGGAAGACGTGGCTTGTAAACGCCTAATGTGAGCTCAAAACTGGAGAACCCCCAAACAGGCCAAAAACTATGCTCAATATTTTGCAATTCAGCATTAGGTATGAGTCTTCATTATGGTACTCAGAACTAACAGAAACCGTGATATGTAAGACATGCACATGTTCATCTCAGCACATCTCAGTAGTGCTCGTGAGCTGCCTAAGGATTCTCAGGCAACACTTAAATTTGGGTATCGAACACAAGAGAAGAACAAGGAAAGCAGCAATTGCTTTGAATTCCAGGATTCAGAGAACATGCCGGGGAACACAACGCCATCCCCGGGGCAGGGGACACGGGAACATGGGGACACAGGAACACTGGGATCGCTACTTTGTGAGTGCAGGGCTGCAGCAGGGCGAGGGACGACTGCCCTCATAGCGGCAGAGCAGCAAGAGGGCCAAGCCGCCAGCCTGCCCGGAGCTCCCCCGCCCGCCCGCCCGCCAACGGCCGCGTCCTGCCCCGCCCAGTAACGGCTGCGTCGTGCCCGCTCCCCCTCATGACGGTTAACGGTCACGTGACGTGGACCGCCTCCCTTCCCTTAATTCAAGCACGAGTTGTTCAACAGCCCAGCCGTTCACATGCAGTAAAGCACCACTCGAGAGTCTGTAAAACTTTAATTTATTCCCCTCCCAAGTATCCAGAATAGACCCTCTCAAGTGGGAGAAAAAGGTGACAAAGAGAGATTACCAAGATTACCGTTCACATGAAGAAGAAAAAGGTCACATACTACCAAGATTACACAGAAAACAACCCAAAAGTCCTATTTAATGGGATAGTGCAAGTTAACAGCATGTCTCTGGCAAGGATACCTTCATTTGGATTATAAAAGTTTTACAGAACACAGTTAGATCAAGTGTCTGGATGGGTCTCTGGTATTTTACTAGAGCATTAGGAACATACTATGTGAAAAATGCTGTACAGAATGACCCACCAAACAAATGTATTTACAAGCCTGGGGAGAAAAAATTATTTTTTCAATTTATTCAAAATAAAAATACACATAGAATTATGAAAATATAGGTTTACTATTTCCACCACACAGAAGTCAATGCTGCTCTCTGAAAGGCTTGCAGGATTATTTCAAGTTTCAAAGTTCATCTTTTTCCCTCAACAAGGTGTACCTATGTTCACTGGGTGCAAGTTTCTGGAATGAACTCTCTGGTGGGCTGCTGGCTAAATCCTGTATTGCCTGAAAAACAGGACAAACAAAAGCACCGGTTAGACTCATTTTAATAGTCAACTGCTTCCATTAACAGAACTTTTAACATCAAGTATGACACTGTACAGATGTCCAGTGTTACCACAAGGGCAGCACTTTTGTTGAAGGCACATCACAGTTCTTCAATAGTTGGAATATACATCCACACATACATTAATTAGGCAGGTACGGTCATTCCCTTCATTAGGGCATCTCAAAAAAAAACCTGCCATCACACTAGATTCTGCGAGGGACTAAAATGAAGTATTTTATCGATACTCAAGTATTTCTCTTGAACACCAGCATGGGAGATGCATTAATGCTTCTTGCTGTCATGGTACTGGGGTTTGCATGTTTGTTTTTGAGGCACCAGGGCAAAGATACCATTGCTCACACACTCAGCATTTTATTTTCCTATGGAAATAATAAAAATAGATGCAGCCCAAAGAGACATTCATGACCTAAGACGGCAAATTCCAGTGTAACTGTAAGCCTAGTATACCCATTACACAGGCATGCATATCCTCTGCCCAAGGGCAGGGTGCCACATAAAGAGGAGACAGACACTGGTATATTCTAGGTAACTAGCATTTTTTATGCCTTTTTCAAGGCGAAAGGGAGACTGGAGCAAGTCTACAACTCTGGGCAACTCAACTGCCCAAACATGCAGCAGAGTGGAGGCAACGGAGGGGCATTCAGTCCCTTGGTCAACCTTCCTTCTCACCAGTTGTCGTGGATATGCTCCTTGTCCAACACTGCCGTCCAGCTCAGAGCTCTGGACTAGCCTGCCCTGGTCCCCAGCATCACCCAGCCCTGCTTCCTGTGTCTCCTCCTCCTGACCAAGTTGCTCAACAAATCCCTAAGGCACACAGAGGGTTACCGATGAAGTGAATCAGAGGGCTACCAATGAAGTGAATCACCACTGGCACAACCCTTGGAGGTGTTTCCAAAGCATGGAAATGCAGTCACGCTCACTGGCCAGGGCAGCCTATGTCTCTCCCTGCCTACCTGCCTCCGCTCCAAGCCTGCTGCTTCCAAACACGGCACTGCCTGACACACAGGCCCGACCGCCTCTTCCTCCAGGAATCCCGGGGTGAGTTAAGCCCTTCCTTCGGCAAGGTCAGAACAGCAAGGAGCTGACCACGTTCCAGGGTCCAGAACGACACCCATCTGCTCTGTTCGTCCCTTCCACCAGTTACAACCACCCAGCTGCCGTAAAGCAAAGCCCATGCTGGAGCAGTCCCAGCTCAGCAACCCACAGGCCTTTGTTCAGGGGTCTCTTTATATTACTAACTTCATTCTCCAGGGCTTTCATGCTTTTATTTATTTTAATTTTGAGCAGGGCCACAGGAGACTACACTGCTGCCATTAAGCACAGGGCCATCTTTGCCACATAGATAATTTGCCCATAGATCATCAGGTAAATGAGCCTCTAGCCATATGCCTCCTCTGTCCCTAAGGCACAGGGTCTGAGCTAGTCCAAGGGCACCCAAATACAAGGGCAGAGGGGTTCCTCTGGGACCAGCTGGGCCTTTTCAATACCAGACAATGCAGCAGTTTAAAAATGTATTTTTTTGTATGTATTTCTTTATAGGGGATCCAAGAAGGTGGTGTTACTTGTCTGTGAAATTGTCTGGCATTTTGCACTTTCACAGCAGGATGGCAGGAATATGACCAGGACAGAAGGCTAAAGCCATGGCTGGAAGACTGGTATGAGCAAAGAGAAGGGGGGTGACGAGGTCCCATTCTCCCTTGTGGGTCAAATTAAGCACTGAGCTGCTCCCAAGCTCTATCTGGATATGGAACTACTTGTTGGCTCCTGAAGAGATCCCAGGAGTGACCCACTTCCATGCATGGAGATATGGAGGAGAACAGCCCTGTAATAATCTAAACAGACCAATGCAGCCTGTGACCGCTGCTATTAACCACATTAATAAAAGTGGCAAGCCCTGTTACCGATTATCCATCTTTTGTTGATGCTCTAGTAACGTCCTGCTTGGATTGGTGACTACAAGCAAATAAAACACTCTTCTTTAGGTTTCATCATCTTCTCACCTCAGCCCAACAGCTCCCCTCTGCCTCACTGGAGAAAATGGGTATTTTTACACCTTTCCTCTACTCAAGACAAACAATTTGTTCTTCCCCTAATGCTCTCCCTGTGTTCAACCAAAGATCTATTTTTTTTTCTTTTTTTAAAAAAGGGAGTCAAACAGAAGTAGTAATATTGTAATTCTATAAACCTGTTTTTCTTTCAGGAAATATTTCATTCATCCAAATACACACACACATAAATATGTTAAAATAATGTTTTACAAAGAAGAGCACATAAGTTGAATTCATCTACTGTAACCTTACCTGGCCAGGTGCTACATCAGTTGGATCAGGGCCATGATGAAACTCCCTGTGCAACTTTCCAGAATGCAAGTCTAGCACAAATTGCTTCAGTTTCCCTGGAACTCTGCAAGGAAGCAGGCAGGAAGCAGAGGTTACACACTGCACCCCAGGGCTGGGATGCAGGGCAGCGCCGAGCGCTCCTCACACGCAACGCACCCTCTCCCACGCTGCCAATACATGACAGGTGGTTTGTGAACACATCCCACCAGCTGCTTCTCCTTTCCACGGAAAGGAAATGGTCTCCAGTTTCCAATGTCTCCACCGTCTTGGGAGAGCACGGAACGATTTCATCATTTCAGCATGTGGCAGAGAGCTGTGCTAGGTGGTAACTGCATCCGCAAGGTCCCAACCACGCAGGTCCCAAATGCAGAGCTCACACCTACAAACACTGATCGGGCTCCAGTACTGAGCAAACATCTTGAAAAGGTTCCCCAGGGCCCGAGTAGCTGCCTATGCTCCAGAAGGAAACACTAAGAGGAAACACTCAATTTAAATCTCCTCTGAGATCATCTACCGTCACCCACAGCAAATGTGCTGAGCGACTGCATCCGCTTTCATCTGTGAAGCATCAAACCATAAAGGCTAAAAGCAAGAGTTGATCTAGTAATTACTGAAGATGAGGTCAAAAAGTAACACGAGCGCCGTGCATGTAATCACAAACCAGTTTCTGTGTAAGGAGCAGGTTTTGTAAGGAGCCTTCTCGAGGCAATCATCAAGTTTAGGGCAAAGGTGCACACTGAGGCTGATACAACAGTGCTACGGATTAGAGAACTGATGAATGAAACGCAGACCAGCACCAAACCAGTGGCTATCACTGCACTAACGTGATGCCTAACAGGACCTCGTCAGTTTTACCATGGCACATATACGTATTGCAGTGGTGCACAGTTGTATGAAGGGTCCTCTTCCCTTAACAGGCTCAGGAATTACACTGACATGGATAAGGGGATTCATAGCCCATTCTCAGGGCAGCAGATTCACTGCCCCCAACTTTAACCTGGGGCTCCCTGCTCGGGTCCAGGCCCTAAATTCAGCCACATGCAAGAGACATCCCATCCTGTCCTCCTCTGTCCTCATTAGGGCCTCCTAAAAGAATCACCTGAAACAGGCAGAAATGAGATGCACCCCTGAGTCACGGGGACTGGTCTTTATGCAAAAAGATCCTATTTGCTGGCCATTCCCAGGAAAGTCGAGCAGGGAAGCTGCTAAAGAGTCATTTCCCGCCTCACCCACCAAGCAAGGACATCACAGGAGGAAAACACCACCCTGATGAAGCGTTTTTAAACCATCTTCTACCTCTAGTACAAGGAAAAATAAAGTCACGGTGCTTGCGATGCTTAGCTTTTTATTAATATTCCAGTGTGGCTGATTTATTTTAAAAAATGGAGAGCCCTAAAGCTTCCTGGAGCTCAGCCAGTTCTCACTGAAAAGCTGCAACTAATCCACCTGTTGAACACTTCTTACTATCATTTTCAACCTGGCAACAACAGACCAAAGAGGGCTGGATGGCCAAAGTTTAGGGCAAATACTGACTGATGGCCATTGAGGTGGCTATTCTCCAAGAACATTCCCTGAAGAGAACAGCAAAACAGTAATACTGAAGTTGAGGACATCTAACAGGCCAGTGTCCAAACCCTACTGGTGGCTGATGACAGTGAGATCAAGAAGTGAATGTCTGGGACCACTTTGGAAACAAAAAGGTCCAGAAAATACAGTTAAATGGTAGAAATCCTTAGATTGGTACAAGAGTCTGGTAATTATTAGATTTTACCTATTTATAAAGGTGCCCTCCCCCAAACCCTCAAACACAAAGGAACATCACTCCACGATCAAAAAGGACCCCTGTTCCCAAGCTATCAGTGAGATTCTTCCACTGGGCGAGGTAAGACCTCAGTCTGAACAATTACTTACCATTAAACAACCATCTACAATCCTTACATCTCATCTCCCTCATTTGAATATCATTTGAATGTAGTAACTGGTATACAATTAAACAAACCAGAAATATCAGCTATTGCTCATCACAGAAAGAGTAACAGGCAAAAAAACCAGCATGAAAGTCTAAACCTAAAGCCTCTATTACACCTGAAAGAGGTATTAATTTTTTTTAAACTTTTTCAAAAAAGAACAGTAAAAAGACTACTTCCAAACTGCAAAAATCCCACTGTGCAATGAACATAACCTTTCTAAGAAATGCAAAGGAGGGAAAAGCAGTCTCTCTACAAATTTCAACATGCAGAATTTCAGATGTTCACAATCACCACTGCAGATCTAACACCGACAGACTACACAAGGATAAGGCCATGGAGATCGACAGAGACAGGCTGGGTGTGACCCCCCCCCCACCAGGAGGAATCCCTTCAGCTGGATAAAAGCCTGCTGGAATGGCAGGCTGAGACACAGGAGTACGTTCACATGGAGCGTTCAGACTAAGCTTGGAATTCTTGGCTCCAACTCAAGTGCACTATAAGAAAATACCCTGAGTTTTTAAAAGTATGATTACGACAGAATTAAAGCCTCAGTTCTAGATTTCTACCCTGAATTTAACATGCAGTATATAGGCTTTTCCTCCTATGCGAGGAAAAAAAAAAAAAAACAAAAAACAAAAAACAAACAAACAAACAAAAAAAACAGAGCTTAAGACACAGCCTGTTGACAGGACTGGTGGTTTGTTTCATGCTGATGGTCCCTGGAGAGAATATTCACACCTCTTCACTCCTCAATGAACCATGAAGACACTCACACCTCTTACGACTGCTTTTGTGGGGGTGCAATGTAGAGACAGGCTGATGCAAAGCGGGGTTATCGGCGGCATTTCACCAGGAGCAGTCACACCGAATGCACAGCCATAGGCCCCACTGGACTCAGGAAGCTTCAGACACCCCAAGCCACAAGGGCTTCGCCTCCAGCACCCCGGGGCCTGACTAGCACAGGATGTTAAAACTGCCCAGGAGGAAGAACCAAGCCAGCAGCCTATATTTTACCATATTCATGGCATAACACAGCAGTTAAATGGTCTATACGAAACTCTGAAGCTTTCAAGGCTGGTATTTTTAGACCACCATTAAAAATACCATGTCAGGTTAAATATCTAGCTGCTATGAAAACAGCAAAACCTGGAATAAAAGAACAGCGGCAGGCACAGACATCACATGAGATTCTCTTTTACTTTAAAGCAATAGGACTCCGCTTAAAACCTCACCCCAATTTACGTCACCTCAGGCTTTGACAGCAAATCATACACAGACGAGTCCTACCTACCCCAGAATCATTCATCTTCCTGCAAGAGCACTGCTTAAAATATAAGCACTTTCTTTTTCTCATCGCTTTTCTTGACAAAAAGTTCACGGGGAGGTGGGAAGGGGAGCACCAAAAGAAAAGGAAAAGGTACTTACGACAGGTCGCTGAAGTCGGGAAAGACATACATGTGCCTAAAGCTGTCGATGGCAATAACAGGACAGTCTGCTGGAGTCTTCTGGATGTGGAGGAGTGGGTGCCTGAACTTATCGCAGTCAGCGTGCAGGAAGTTTATTGTACCTTAAATTGTGAGCACATAAGAAGTTCGGGTGAGATTTTGTTCATATCCTGAAAACTTCAGTACTTTCATAACTATAAAGGTGTAGGTATTACACAGATAGGGCAACATGCAAAGTGTGAGTTATTTTAAGTAGTTAATCCCAACAAAATCCGAAGTAACAGCTTTTCTGCTGATGGTTCTGCCCGTGACACAAACTGATATTTTGTTTAATGACCTCTCAAATTATATGACCTCATTTAGATAAGAATTACTGAAATGTTTACTTAATTATTTTTGTTCCGTTTTAATAATTTCCACAGGATTCAGCCCTCATTGACAAAAGCCCTTCACTCAAGAGCTTTAAAACCATCTTTGAAAACAAAAACCAACAAATCCCCCCCGTACCAATAAAAACCATCAAACAGTAAGGAGTTACTACAAACCCTTTTCACTTATTAACTGTCGTGCAACCTCCTGTTGGAATTTCTCTAAACTCTCCAAGTCATCTTTCATATGGAAAAGGATGAGGAAAGGCAGCCCTTCTTCCGTCAGCTCCTGCACAAGAAACACAACCATTTCTTTCATTCCTAAAGGATACGTAAGCGATTCCAGCAATATTCACATTCAGTGAGATCTTCACTGTAAGAACAGCAGAAAGAGCAGGATGAAAGGGTAACTGCTGAGAATTCATCTGAAATAGCAGGGTGACACACAGCAGGTGTCCTTCCTTCACATAAACAATTAATATATATAATACACACATATATATATATTCCTTATCAACATTTGGGGAACAGAGGAATGTGCATCTGAGTATTTGTTCAAAATGAAAAGACACAAAAGAACTCCTCCAAAAAACAGAGGTAATGACAGAGCCACAGTCAAGTCAGTCCCCTTATTAAATTCACCTGCTAATAAGTAAAATTGCTGAACAACTAAAATTGAAGAACGAATAATTTTGTTGGATGCTTTACTTCCTCACAGACTGCACTCCTATGGACAAATAAATGTAGGTGCTCTGTTTCACTCAGGATTTTTACTTCCTTACTCCAAAAGTGATTATTAAGCAATTCTGAGCAGCAACTCAACACATGAGAATAGGAGAAATAATCATTTACTGTCTAACAACTACCTGCCACCTCACCACCTTCCATTTGTATAGCTGGTGTACAAACAGTGCTGTTATTCCTTTGGTACTGTTTGAGACAGAGTAAAATCTGTGCTTTGTGAGAAAGACAGGGAGCATTTATTTGATCCCTAAAGACAGCTGTTTCCTGGGATATTTTCAATTTGCGGGAAGCTGGAAGAAACCCCTTCCATAGCAGCGAGCAGCCAGTGAGAGGCTGCAAGTGAGAGGCTGTCACCAGATAATGAAAAGAGAGAAAACGAGGGGAGAAAAGTGCAGTTTGCAGAGGCCAAGTTTAAATTGAACATAGTTTGTGCTGGAAATTTGTCTTTAACTTATTTCTACAATATCGAAAATGCAGCATAACAGTGACAGCACTTCACATCTTTGCAGTATTGTGCAGGGTACATTAAGAGTCTTAACATCCTCCCAGCAGGCAGAAGCATCTCCATGTGGGCATGTTTAAATTCATTCTGCTTAGTGGCAACACTTGACTTTTTTTTTTTTTTTTTTTAAATAAATGTTGTCAAAATGTCAAGCGGGAACCACCTGGGACTGTAAACATCTCCCAAAGTAAACAAGAATAGAAGTTTACATGGAAAAAAAAAATAAACCAGGACCAATGTGATACAAACTGACAAGGATGAGCTTTGGCTGCTAAGGCCAGGTTCCAACTTCACCACGGGAAAAGCACACTGAAAATCCAATCACACAGTCCTAAAAATGTTGACAGGTGGCATCTTTTACACACCGAGATGCAAATGAAGAATTAAAAATGTTTAACTAGGGGACCTTTCCAATATAGCTTGGCAGTGTTGACTAGATGGCTGTACTCAACCTCTTCTGTTCATCCCATCCAGTCCTTCTGTTGGGTTTCCTGATCTAGGCTCAATGTTCTGCATGCCTAAAACAGCTACAACAGCCGTGTTTCAGATGCTGTACATGCAGGATCAAGTGTCAGAGGAAAAAAAAAAAGCTTTTAAATTGGGGGAGTGCAAATATTTGGGGACGGGGTTTGTAAATTGAAAACAAATAATCGATTCTTGATCATACAATTGGTTGTTTTCCAATCCCATGTAAGCAACATCGTGCAAACTGTTACCAACCTCATTGTTTTTTAGCAAGTGGTGTGGCTAAGTTACAAATACTCCTCCTGAGGTACTGTGAACTTGCTAATTGGTTTGCTTTCTGCTGGATATTTTACAAACAAATTATAATTTGGAGGTAGAAATGGATGAAACAGAAGAATAAGTAACAAACAAAGAAGAGCACTGAAAGTAGCAGTGAAAAGAAAAAAGGTGCATAAAAGCAATGCTTCCAATTCCATCTTATTAACTATAGCAAGAAGAAAAACGCTAGGGAAGGTAGATGCAAAACTAAAGATCAAGAATATTATCAGGGTTTAACAAAAGATACTGCATGATTTTTATTAAAATTCACAGAAGTGACCATCCAATCTCTATTCAATACATTTATTCACTAGATAACAGATTGAAAGTGGTCCCTATAACATGTATTTTTATATACATGATACTATCTACAATATATAAGGTATATTTTTACATGTATCTTTTCTACTCTGACTAGAAACACTTTCTCAATTCCATACACAAAAGGCACATAAGCCACACTCATGTATTGATTTTAAAACAAACTGGCATTTAGTCATAACCTCTGCCTATCATGTTATTTTAATTTAATGGTATAATCTACCAAGACTTACACTGCCATATGTATGATGTACGTATGATGTACGCATACGTGCCTTCACACATGAACCTATTTTCTCATTCTTATATCTTGAAGTGTTCATCCTCTGCAAATCTTTGGACCCTTCTAATATGAACTATATGCAGGATTATAGTCTTTTACTTTGCTACAGCATGAAATACTATGAATTTGCTTCCAGTGAGCTTCTAGGCTAATTAAAACAATCCAAAACAATGAAAAAAATACTAAATTTCAGCTATTTTCTGTAAAATGTAAAGCATGCAGAAAGAGGTTTTGCCATGGATTGAACACCTTGAAAACTACCTTTTGATTTTGAACCCCAGCTCCAGGAGAACAGTAGAAAGAAATTCTTACCTCCCCATTCTCAAATGTGATTTCTCGAACCAGAGGCACACATTTATCTTGTGTCCATGCATAAACCAAATCAAAATTGGTTAGGGAGCCTAGATACACCATATCTGGAGCATTGTCCTGTGGGAAAGACAGGCAACACTAGTTGAGAAACAGTACAAATGACACTAGCAACAAATAAGACCATTTACCTGACCTACAGGTACCTAAAACCCTACCTAAATAGGTATTTACACCAATACAGAAGGCTAGTTTTTCCAACAGCATTCAGCGGTTGTGCATGCAACATTTCTATGAACTACTGCACTGAAATACACAGAGTGAATAAAATCTCTTATACAAACAACTGCATTTTCCAAGGTAATTTAAGAAATGAAAAGGTATTTTGCTTCTAAAGTAGGAGTGATTAGAGTAAGTGCTATTTAGACTGCTGTCAGGTAAAGAAGCAGTATCTCCACTCTTAAAATAGAAATATTAAGACACATACTGCATGCAGACATAAAACCCCTCCATGCTGATACTCAGGAAGACTAACCAAAAAGGCATGGAAGTGCTACAGAACTTGAAAGTGCTCTTTTACATTTGATTTCTCAGAGAGATACACAAACTTTCTAATAATCAAAACATTAATTTCAAAGTCAGTGCTATCATCTTTTAATGTAATTATAATCTTAGTTAACGCCAGGTAAAGCAGGGCCACGATTAAATACATTTAACTCTGGAAGTGCCCACACAAAACAGGTAATCTGATCAACTTTGTATTCACAGAGGGTTTGAAACACCGTTTGTTCAGATTATAATTACATTCCTACAAAGTCCTGTGCATTACTTCTGTCCTGCATTTTTTCCAAGTAAAACTACATCCATGAGAGTTTGTTAACATGCAAGGTCATTTTACCCAACATTTTTTGGGGAGCACAACGCTCACCCCAGGTGGGCTAAGCCATGCAGGAGAGGCAAGCAACCCTTCAAGGCCACATCAACTCTCACTCCCTTCCCCTATGGAGCAGGGGGTGCCTCAGCTAGTGAGGGTTCCCCATCTGGAGACCTTCACAGAACACAACACATCTACCTCCCTGACAAGCTGACTGTCTTTCTAGGCAAAATAATTACTGAATGGTGAAATGTAAACTGACAGATTTAGGTTTTGTCCACTTAACAGAAAACAAACAACACTGAGATCCTCATTTCACCAACTCAGAGACACTAGTTCCTATGACCCTAACTATTTCTTACAATACTTAATGATGAATGAAAATTTGTTATTTAAGATGCAGTAACATACTGATTGGTTTGAATATAGTCCCCGTTAATTCAGATTCACATATAAGGAGAAGAAGCAGAATAAAATACTTGGTTCGGACTTACCCCTGGTGGCTTGTAGATTACATTGTCCCCGCTAAATCTCTCTGGTTTTGAAATATCCCTACAACAAACCAACCAGTAAGCATGTCTTGGTATAGACAAACATACCATAACTGTGTTACCAAAAAATCTTACCTCTCCTTTACTATTTCCCCCTGCAATATTCAACAATTAAAGCAACTGATTGTAAAGTGACCCCACAGAGACTTTGGTCTGGCTGGAGGAGATGGTAGTAATATAGGTAACAAAAGTTATCTTTAAGACTGTAAGGTCTGGATTAAAAGCAAGGGGCAAGTGATGAACATTGGTACAACTTTTATTAAAGGACAGATTTGGAAAAAGAAGCTGTGAAGTGACACCACTGGAGAATCATCTTCAAATTGTTATTAATCAGATAATTCTTTAAGCTGTGGAAAAAAAAAACACCCAAAATCCCTTTTTCTTCAGGAAAGAGAGATGCTTTCTGTTTGTTTGCACTTATTCTTCATGTACAATTGTTTATGCTGAAACTGTTTAGGTCTTGGTCACCCTGATAAAGAAGGGCCTTGCACTGGAGTTCCTCCTTCCCAGCACAGGTAACGGGCGGACAGGCAGTGACCAGGCCCGTGCCGACATCTGCTGGCTCCCCACAGACGGGGGTCACAGCCCCCTCTGCCGCCTCCACACCTGGCTGATTCTTTCCTGCCTTTCAGTTGGATATTCCGCCTCAGGAAGCACCCCCCCGACCCCCAGGCTCTGTGGTTGCTCACCACGAAAAGAGCCTTTTGAAAGCTGCCAGCTCGGACCTCAGAAATGAGCATCTCCCATTAAACCTAATGGAGAGTGCTGCATACTCAAAATAGCAAAGAGAAAAAATAAAGGATGACTCCCCATCCCAAAACTGCTCAAATATAAACATTATTCAAGAGTGATTAAGAGAGAGAAGAGGAGGAAGAAACGCCAAGTTATGCAAGTATCTCAATTTATCTCACTCTAAGAGGAGATGAATCCCGCAGGGTTCAAACCAAAGCAAGAGAATGGCTATTTGCCATCACCATCATGGAGCCAGCGCCTCACATCCCAAACAATCTTTCAAACAATCTTTCCCTGAGCAGGATCAAAGGAAAGACACGGAGGCCACCTGCCCAACTATGGCTTAGCAGGGTCATAATGCAGCATAAGTAAATAAAAGCTGGAGAGCGCAGGCTGCTGTGGGACCCAAAGGTCGGTCCTCTTCCAGGCTCCTCCACTTCCACTGCAGTAACTGTGACTGACTTGCATCAGGCAGGTCAAATAACATAGGGACATCTCAACAGGAAAATTGCAAATCCCTGAATATATTCCTTTTAAAATTGCTACCAAAATAACACCCCCCCCCCCCCCCCCCCCCCCCCCCCCAAAAAAAAAGGCAAACCAACAACACCCTTCACTCCCCCTTTTACCCTTCACTCCCCCTTTTTGTTTAGGTAAAGTTTCCCCTTGAGGCAGGTACCTGAAGGACAGGTAAGCATCTGTAGCCACACAAACCCACCATATCTGCTTCAAATTTAGAGGGTTCTTAGACTGCTAACATCAAATTAAGGGAGTTCTTAGACTGACCATTCTCTTCCACAAATGATCTACATTTTATCATGGTCTTTTCAGACAAAAGTATTTTTCTCTTTTTTCTGTATTTGGCTTCCTATGCCATGACTCGGAGTCACACCACCATCCTCCTCCACTTCTGCAGACATTTTTCTCCCTCCCCTGTTGTACTTCTGTCTTCGAAAACTAACTGATGTTTCTCTGCATTTTCTCCTGTTTTTCTTTCTCTGTGGTTACCTCTGATCTTAACAAAATTCTAAAAATCAGCTGTTTCAAGGACAGTTTTCCATATGTATAACCAGCAGCCATTAACAAAGTTAAAAATAAGCCACTGCAGCTTCTAAAAGCCAGCACAATTTTGCAGGAAATAGTTCTGCCATGACAGAAGTTAGTGAACTATTTTCTTTCCTGCCAAACTGACTGTTTTCCGGTCTAGTTACTCTACTAGAGGTCCGAACAGGAGCTGTCATGTTCCCATGTATCTGACGAGCACTTTGTCCATACCCTCCTCAGGAGATGCCATTGGGAGGCTCTTTGTCTCATTAGCAAGAGTTTTTAAAATGAAGAGTCTGACTGACCAGGGCCAGCAACGCAGTGATCACTTGGCTAGTTACAACCTGTTCCAAAGCCAGTATCTTTCCTGGACGTTTATTCACACACAGTATTTTTAGGAAATTTAAAGACAGGAAAAGCAGAGACAAAACCCTGTTTAGTTTCCAGTATTCCCCTCTGGAACACTCGGCTTTAAAGCAGTAACAGTTCCAGGCTGGAAATAGAGCCAAAGTCTTGAGAAGAGTCTTGATAACCCAGCTGAGAAACCTGCAGCTACACTGGCTGACTAGAAATAATAATAATAAATAATAATAATAATAATGGAACAGGTCAGTGTGTTGTTATTGCAGTGTCGGAAAGCTTTGCTAAGGACACTAGCGAGGCAAAAGCTTTCCAGGAGCAGAACATCTTTCCTCAGGATACGGATGAGCAGGAGGCCACCTGAGATGTTTCTAGGCAGCCTAAGCCACAGTTTCTACACAGTGGGGAACATGTGGCTACGGATACGGCACTGCCGAAAAATCCATGGCACAAGTCGAACTATTGGTTCAAAATTACGTGTGGGAAAACAACTACTGCCACATATCTGAGAATCTACAGATAAATACACTGTTTGTTTAAAGTAAAATGGATTCCTCGAGTGTTTGGGTAGGTAACTACCTGCTCTGTGTCTGATGCACGAAACAGCATCATTCATTCCAGGTCCCAAACATGTAAAGCTTTTGGATGTTAACTTTGATGTAGCTAAACTGAGAAGCATCACAAGAGCGGGTATCATCAGCATGTCTGCAGCAGTGCCCTTGCAGTTAGCAGAAGATAGTCCAAAATCGTATTTGGCCAGAGAGTAATCCACTTAATCAGAGCCTGGCTGCCAGCGGGGAGCTCCCAGAAATAAGCTTTACTAGCAGAATCAATTCAGAAGAGATGAACGAAAGCATGTTAGACACTTTTGTACTGTCAGAGAAGGGAGGACAGAGAGAAAGAAAGAATCCCCTTACAAGAAGCTTAAACCAATAAACCTCCCTTGCTCCTTTCCACTGGAAACGCCAGCGCTGCAGGGTAGGCGCCACCTCCACGCCAAGCGGGCAAGGCCTCTACCAGCACAGGCAGGGGCTGCACACAGGCCTAGCAGCCAGCCTCAAATGGAGGCCTGCTTGAACAGACACTGCCCAGGCTTAGCAGCACATAGATAAAAATGCAAGTACTGCTACAGGCCCAGATCATGAACTTTCTAAATTTTCATCTTCACACTTTTTATTAACGTATCTAAAACAACGCGCAGTAACTACACCAAGAACCGTATCCAATACTGGGCCGTGGAAGCCTCTGCATTTCTCACTACACCAAGCTGACCTACAGCCAACTAAAGGACTAAATCCCTCGAACAACGGGATAGGGAACTTGAAATAAAAATGGTCACATTGCAAATAAAGTCAGTCTGTAAAGCTACAGAGCTTTTAAATCTCTGCGAAAAAGATCCCAAACTTTTCCATACTTTTTTTTCCCCCCTCTCCCTCCAAGGAAGCAGGTCTTGGGATACAACTGACTAGCCTCCCTCCATAAAAACTCTCGCTTTACATTTAAACTATACTGATGAAGAGTGGAAAAAAAAAAGAAAAAAAGTAAATCAAAGTCAGATTTCATAGTTTGCTCGCATTAAGACAGGAAGGATTTCCCCCTCCCCCTCCCCTTCTCTGGTTTCTCTCAGTGTATTGACCTTTTAACATCTAATTCCTTCAGTTTTGACACAATGGAAGTATTAAAAGATGCTTCAATTAAATTATATATAATTCATTATGTAATTTCAATAATGGAATTATTAAATCAATACATTTAAAAACTTACCCAAATGCAGACAGGAATACACAATCATCATGCAAAATATTTGCTACTCTTTCAAAAGTTCTGTAGTTGTCAGAGTCCTTTTGCTCAAAGTATCCAACAATATTTCTTCTACTGCGCTGTAAATCAGAATTTAACATTTGTTTTTAATCTCAAATTACAAAAAAAAATTACTCCCCGAAAATCTTGTAAGCAAGCATGAAAAGTATCTTGTTTCAATTGATTTAATGGTAAAATAAGTAATTTGGCAGCAGTGCTATTCTGAAAAAATTAATGAAGTTGAAAGAATTATTAATATTGGAATTTGTAATACTGTAATAACAATTATTACTGATCACTGCAATAATAATTAATTTGTAGTACTGTAATAATGACCTAGTTTCATTGCTAGTTTAAAACAAGTGCTCACAATACTTCGGAATAGAACTCTATACTCCCCCTACTCCAAAAACCAACCTGTATTTCAAAGACATTATATTCCAAAAATAAAAACAAACCCCCAAAAACCAACCAAACAAAAAACCGACCATCACCAGAAACAAAATACCACCCAAACATACATATACTTTGAAGGGCGAAAAATCAAGACTTACATCAAGAGCAGTTATCTCTTCCAAATCCTGCACTTCTTGGATAGGATTGCTCTTCTGTTGCCTGATATAATCTGCTATTGCTGTCACCGATCTCTGGCCCCTGTATTCCCTTTTCATCATCATTCCATTTCGGAAGAGCTTCAGGGTTGGGTATTTGCTTATTCTGTATCTCTGAGCTATGTCCGCTATGGAAATAAATCAAGAAAAAGACACAGAAATGAATACATTGGTTGTGAAATGTTATACGTGCACGTACACACAGCGCATGTGTGCAAGAGCATTCACTTATCTATAAATCAACAAGAGTAACCTGAAAAACACTGCAGAGAAGGGATAGCTACTGTATTTCCACACTGAAGAATATGCCTAAGTCCAGGCTCATTCATCTAGCACCCTCTTCCCACAAGCAGCTAGGAGGGCAATTTAAAAAGGCAGCCAGGAAGTTAAAGGATCCAGGAATACTGGATCCTTTGAACTGATATTTGAACTAACACCCAAATGAGAGTCCTACACAAGGACAAGTCCTACACTTTTATTTTTATTTTTTTTAAAGCCATTTAAAAAAAAAGAAGAAAATGTAAAATGGGGATACATGAAAAAATGTTTGAATTCACTCAGAAGTCAAACAGTGTAAGTCTTAAATATTTCCTTCAACCCTGACATTTGATACAGGTAGAGCTAACGTAAGCAGAGCTATGACAAAATTATATTTCTTTTAAAATTGAAAACACAATGTAAACACACAAAACATTGGTTGAATTCATTCACAGATCACATCTGCTAAAGTAAGTCCTAAAATAAATTTTAAGCTATTTCCAGACATTTTCACTGTACATTTTCTCAGGAAAATGGATTTGACCCAGAGATGGGAAACCTACTAAAAGAAAAAAAAAAACATGTCTGGAAGGTGTTTTTATTTTCTTTAAAAAATACAAGCCTTGCTTCTCCAAACAGCTTCAGATTTCCCCGCTGTAGGTTACCACCCGGGATACCTTCCCGAGTTCACCTAACAGAGCAGCGCGCGTTACCCAACATCTCAAGTCCAACTTAAATCTTATTGAGGTTAAGAAAGGGCCCAAGTATCACCCCACCATCACACCTCAGCCTCCTGCTCCAGTAGCCCAGGTCCCAACTCACACCACCACCAAAAGAGTGAGATCTTAAGTTTCCCAAAGAACTTTTGCTTTCCAAATAGATGCCCACTAGGATTTGAACAGGGACTATTACCCTAAAATCCCCTTCCGTAATATAAGCTACAACCTAAAGCAACTGACACACAGAAGAGAGGGCTAGCATAATCTGAAAAACTACCTTGAAGAAATATCAAAGCTATAAAAGTCAAAATTCATTCAAACAATCTCTGAAAATATCCGCAGTGACTTTTTCTAATGAGGTTCATCTACTGTCTGAAGCAGCAGAAATCCACACTGCTGCGTTTTCTAACCTCTGTGTTTACATGGTGGCATTTACTGGGTTTGATGTTGAGAATATCTCAACTCTTCCCCTACCTCCTGTTTCAAAGAAGCCTTCTGTTTCACTCCTTCAGCTGCATGTCTCACCTTGGCACCACCAGGTAAGTATTCCGATTGCTCACATGAGATCTAATTATTTATTTAAAAAACCAACAACAAACAAAAACTTATCCAAGTCCTTTATGCTATCTGCCAAGAACAAAAATGAAACCTGGTCTTGGTAAGTTTGGTAGGTTAAAATTTGGAGTATTTGTTATTTGCTCTATAAAAATCAAGAATTTTCTTTCAGTTCAAGCTCATCTGAGGCATTTCTGCCTGCTGCTTTGTCATGCAAAAAGCACTACATACACATTACTGATAATACTTTATAATACTATATCCATTCTCCCCAGTTAAACTACTCCTCCCATGACACTTGCACACAAGATAAGACCTCTGGTAATACTCAGAGAGGGTAGAGGTAAAGAGGATATTTAAAACAACTAACCTTTCCCCAGGAAAAAGGTTAATAGCAGCTTTTGCATACTGGATCAAAAGAGGTAATAAAAAAAGGATTCAATGTTCTGCATAAAAGTCAACTAACCAGAAGCTGGGAGCCAGGAATCTAGACCACCTTCTGCTGTTAAGGATCACTCAAAACAACTACTCTATTCTGACAGACTAGAAAAATAGTCCTCCTTGAACAGTCATCAACATCCTCACCGAACAACTTCCACTTTTTGTCTTGTGCCAAGATATCTCTTAGACTGGTATTTTTTTTCCCCAGCTTAAGTGGTAGGAATACAATAAAACCCTTCTATCTGCTTACAGTTTCAAGGCCGTTTATACTCCATTTATGAACTCAAAACTTGTTATCATAATGAGTTATTTTGCTTACTGAAGGCACAATAGTACCATAGTCTAAGTAACTCCTCAAAGAACAGTATTAATAGACATTCAATGAATGGTTAGATCCCATGAAATAAGCAGGTCACTCTCCTATCCTCTTAACAGGGGGTCAATAACAATGTTTAAAATTTGTACTTAGTCACACTGACGCCTAACAACTATCCCCTTCCAGAAAAACATCTTAATATTGGCTGTAAGAGCAGACAGGATGTCGGCTTTGTCATTAAACAACAAACATTTGGCTACGCATCAATTTTTCTCTTTCATTTGCCTTGCCCTCAGAAGCAGGTGGGAGCTGTTGGGATCTGCAGATCACTGCAATAACAGCACGTTCAACAGAAAGTATCTGTGCCTGGCTGACCACTCTGAAAGTTATTTAGAGGTCTTCTGAAAAACCGATCTCTCTATTAGAGTGGCAATCAGTTATGTGGGTTCCCTGCAGAGTCTTGGTTTCAAAGAGAAACAGAACATTTGCAAAGCAAATAACCTACCAGAGAATATCATGCTAAGAGTGAACTAATAAGGGCACAAAACGTGCAGGTATTAACGCCCGCTCTCCCACATTCTCTCCCAAAATAAAACCCACCACCACAACCTTGACTGCAAACTAGAGCAAACTGCCGCAGAAGGTCCATGATGGACGGTACATTAACACTCATTAGATGTTACTATTGGAAAGCTGCTACCAATGCATTGAAGTTAAAACTTTATCCCATCAAATGTGTGCTGTAAATCAGGAATCATGCCTCTGGCTTTGCTATTTTACCTCAAAAAGGCAACTCGGTGAGGAAGACTTGCTTTGTAACATTAGATTCCTATTTTTATTGCTCACATTTCACAGCTTGTGTAGGAGAAGTCATGTTCATCCACTTCTTAAGGACATAAAGACTAAATATAGTAAGTAGAGAGAGCTTATAGTACTCCAGTGACAAACACACCAAAACTCCTCACTGCCTCATACTAACACCCAACTAATACCCGCTGGGCCCAGCCTCAGGGCAGGGAGGACACTCTCTGCTGTGTCATCTCCTCCTCCATCGGGCCTGGCTCTAACATGCTCTGAAGAGCTCAACTCAGTGAGTGGACGAGGAGGAGATTAAGCAACAAGCTCCTAGAGTGCTTCAAGTATTTGGAAAAAAAGAGCTTTGAGGTACATAGCTGTTAAGACAAGAATTTGTCTTAACAACTTCCACAATTCCAGAAGAAACTGTTTCAGAAAGGAATCAGGAAAACAGAGAAATGTCAGTAAGAGAAAGGAAAATCAATACTGGACCTAAAAGTTTGAAACATACCGTATGAATTACTCTAAATACAGATTGCCTGCCCATTTCCTGCTGCTCTAGAAATGCTAGAGCTATAGGCAGTATAGCTCTAGCTATAGGCATGTTACAGAATCTTCTGCCTACAGCATAAATGCTATAGGCAGGTACAGAAGCTGTATATACTGTCATGTAGTATATTTAAGACAAAAAAAAATGTCTTCTTGGAGGAAAAGGCAACTTCATGCCTCGGAACTGTCCCTCAAGCACATTCCAACTCTAATTTCAGTTCCCCAGTATGTCCCTACTGCTCCAGCATCAGAAAGCAGCTCCATGCTCCAAATCTGCTCAAGGACAATATCGATGGGCGAGCAGCGAGTTGACATTGAAAACTGCAAGGTGGCAAGGACACGAGGTGGACACTGAGTTCTTTCCCATAAGAGCAAAGCAGGGAAGTCTCGCAGGGGCAGGGTGGTCTAACTTCACTAGAATTTGCAAACAATACCAAATTTTAGCTAAAGGTCTGATGCACTGGCAAAACTTTCTGAAGAATCAAAACTCGCCTCATTAATGGTGCAAAGAGCAGGGAATCTCATGGAGCTTGCCTGAAGATTCTGGAAAGACCAACTTATAAGGATGACCATAGTCACATCATCTTCCTCTTAATGGTACAAAGGAGAGAGTCCAACACTAAGGGGTTGAGTAGGGATCAGGAACGGCAACCTCCAACCTCCTGGCCTCCCACCTGACCATATATCCCTGCACTCCGTATCCCTGGGATCCTGGACTAAGGTAACTCCTTAAGGCTGAGAGTCCCCTGCACACTCAGGGAGAGGTGCGCTAGCAAGTGTGAGCTGCTTGTAGGGCTGAAAGCAGCCCGTACCCTCAGAGTGAAGAAATGCTGTAACATTTTACTGGGACAAGCAGTGTGCTCCATTTACTTCAGTTAATTGCCAATTATCTGCAACTGTGTCTGAAAATGCCGCCAATATTATGCTACACAAAGTACCCTAATAAGATCTCATTGCAGTCCATTTGCCTTTCAAAGGGCAACTGTTGATCCTGACCTTTTACTTATTATTGAATTAAAAACCACAACTTTGGTGATTATTACTGGAATATAATGAGTAAATTTAACAGCAAAGCCCTGGTGGGACCTTGTGTGAAAGACAACCCGCCTCCTTGCGATTCAGGCCTCTGGTCACACCGTGACTCCTAGTCACGGGGGCAGCTGAGCTGAGCACCTCCTCCCTCTGCTTCGTTGCAAAGTCCCGCACAGTCTGTGGCACCTGGGCCTCTCTGACCCCTCTGAGCGCCACTTCGATTCCAGATCAGGCCTGTTTTCCCTGCTAAATGAGACAGGCCGAACTGATATGTGGCCACTTGTATTGATGTGCTGGGGAAGCAAGGCTGGGGATGGTCCTACCAGGTTTGTCAGGAGAGGCTTGTTGAGGCATATGAGCAATTCTCTTTAGTCTGAACAGGGCAGATCCATCGCACTCTGACTGCTGCCTTGTATTTCTCAATACAGTGAACAGCTTACTGACAGGATATTACACAAAGAACTAAATCAGGATTTACTTACAGTGTTGATCACAGTCTACTCTGGCAAACACTACTTGATTCCTATCTGGGTATTCCTCCTTAATTACGTTGGAAGCTTCCTCAAAAATAGGATGCAACATTTGGCTGAAGCGGCACCTATGGAAAAACACACACATTCATAATTATAAAATATTAACCTAAAATCTTTTGACTGATGACTCAATCTTTGCAGGAAAAAAAAATTAAAGGTTGGAAGGTAGAAAGAGTGGATGAGAGAAAGAGAGGCTTCTACAAAAGAAGCCTGAAATCATTCCAGGAATTGATTGAATAAAGATAAGCTCAAAAATAACTTGAATAATTCAGAAGGAAAAAGTTGGAAACCCATTCTATTCAGAAAACGTGCTATTTTTTCCTACATGAAATAACCCTAAGATGACATTTATAAAAGAAAATAAAAGTGGCTTTGATTGTTGAGGTCCATTGACCAATACTTAAATCCTCTAAGTTCTCTACATGAAGGGCCTTCCAAATTAAAGAAGGGTTTGATTTTTACAGGTGCCTTCAGACATGCTGGCACATGTGTATGGAACCAACAGAGAAAAAAGGGAGAAAATAGAATCCTTTGGGCCATCCTATGTTCAAGAGCAAAAAGCTAACACAAACTGTCCTGCTGAAAGAAAAAACTTTTGGTTACATAACATGCTACTATCACAGAATCCTTTTTGCCTCTGAGGGATTCCCTGACCAAATCAAAAGATGGTTGGAGCAGCAGAAGCAGGAAGAACAAAACCCACACACCCCTACCAAAAGAACTGCCTTTTAAAGTGGCATATGACTGCACTTCAGATTAGAATACCCCAGTCAAATGTGACCGTTTCCAACAGGCAAAAGTTTAAACATAGGAAAAAAATCCACATATATACAAAGAGAAACTTGTACAACTTACCAGTCAGCATAAAAATTAACTAAAGCAACGTCTGCATTGTCTAGGAGGAGGAAAGGAAAAAAAAAAAAGTCACATTAGAAGGCAAACTTCTTACAGAGCTATAATGCAAGATCATAAAAGTAGGCATAAAAACTATAAAAACGGTATTTCTATATTGTACAATATTAAGCTTAGTCTGATAGAAAATGACAAGCATAAATCTTACTATAGATTATATTTCAGGTAAGTGGAAAGAGAGATGAAAGAGGCCTTTAGTCAAGTATTTTATTGACTTTATTGATACATTAGATAGTAAAGATATCAGTATTTAAGGCATTAAGATACAAAAGTAGTGACAAAAGAGACAAAGTAATTCTGGGTTTACAGTTATGGCACTCAAAACCAGCAGCTGTACTTGTGAAATATAACTATATTTACTAATATATACTGTATTTGTGAAATATAATTCAACAACTACCTAAAAATGCTCTGTTCACAGGTTTTTCTTCTATACCAAAGCATTCTCAAAAAACAAGTGTCTAAGAAAAATCCCTGCTGGTTTATAATCCTCATTAAATTCCTCATTAAATTCCAGCAAACAAACTGATGAAGTTTGTACAGCTAATTTTGATCGCAGTTACTTAATATTCTATTTAAATTGCACTACATATTTTTGAACCTAGTGTATACTTAGGTATACCTAGTGTATACCAATTTAATAGGTAAAGAGTGTATTTATCTATTGCAAGACTGACATAAAAGACTGTTGACACGCAAAGAAAATAAAGGTTCAAAGGACTCACTTAAAATGTCATCTATATTTCCACTATCTAGACTGGTTATTTCACTTCTTGTTGGATTAAAAAGCCAAGACACCTAAAAAGAGAAAAATCAGTCAACAATAAAGCGGTACATTGACAATTTTAAACGCAGCACTTCAAGACCTGAAGGACAGAGAAGAAGCAGAAAAAACAGTAAAATAATAGTATTTCAGCCAATGTATTTCAGATACTGCATTACCATCAATAAATAGAGAAGTAAAGATTATTTACAGGTATATAACACTTTTAACAATTTAAGTACAATTGTCTCCATGTTTTCATTCTGTATTATGCTGGCAGAAATGTTATTGGTAATTTTTGTGCATTTAAGAGTAGCTTCTATTCATAAATTTACTCTGAAGTGTGAAATAAAACACACATTTTAGTTATCTAACTACCCTACGACACAGAAAAGGACAGGAACAGCAACTGCACCTAAAGACAAGTAATTCCTCTTTTTACTAGCAGAGCTTGCAGGGCCAAAACATTTCTCGTTAGGTAAAACTTGCAATTGCTGTGATTTTCCTTGCTATTAAGGATTTTTGCCTATCTACACGAAGCAATTACAGTTTTGCATCCGTTCCTGACACTGCTTCAGAGCCAGGACGCAACGGGCACAAAGGGGTGAGACTTTAGGAACGGGGACACCAGGGCAGGCGGGTGGTTGAGCTGCTCCTGTGCAAGTAGGAAGGCGTCGAACACAGCACCACATCCACTGCAGCTGGCACAGTCCTTCTCCCTCAAACAGAGGGGATTCAAGGGCTAAACCTGGTCCTTTCCAGGTGACATTCTCGCAATGACCATCACTGGGCTACACCTTTTTTTCGTGTTGGGAAGTGTAGGACTGTTGGACCTGACAACAGAGATCCTGGCTTGGGACATACGCGTCTCCTTCTGAAGGAAAACGAGCTAAAAATTAGCCCTTCTTCAGGTAGGGAAAGGGCTCTGAGTAGATGATCTACTAAGATGCCTTCCAATCTAGGTTCTCCATGATTGTGATTGTCTCGACTGCTAGGGAAAACCTTTATTTTCTGTCTTCATTAAAGAATTGAATACACATGCCAAGCAAGAACATGGCATAGACCAGAGATTTAAACGAGACAATCCATGATTCTATGAAACACTTAAATTCACTGATCCTTAGACCTAATCTTTGTAGCTGCACTGGAAACCTGAGCAGAAGCAGAGGTGATGGCTGCTTTTTTACCATCACCAAACAAACATTTGGAACTACAAGGAGCACTTGAACAACAGCCCCTAGAGCAGTAGTAACACTGTTACATAAGGGACTGTGCTGTATTTGAGGAAGCACCTCAAGCATGAAGTCCTTAAGTACATATTTTTGGAGCTGTTTCCAACTCATGGCAAGGCTAATTCAAAGCCAGACTTCAAGTTTTCTGGCATTCAGGGCACGTGTACATCAAATATCTGCCTCAAAAACCACCAGAGTGGACATCTGCTTTCATTGAGAGCAGTTTACAAAACTCAGGTGTCTTTGGCACATATAGGTTATCCATAGCTCTCCAAACACCCTTGTAAATGACATGTAGGTGAAGTGTGCAGCAATTAGTCTTGGCTTTGTGGATCAGTAAGCATTTCTCAGTGAAGGTACTAAGCCCACTGATCATATTTCCCATATGGAGACCAACATGTTGCGCACTCGGTCCCTGTTAGCCCTGCAGAGCAGCCTACAGGGGCAACACACGCTCATTCACACCATTCCCATAACGCAAAACATGGACCAACGTCCTGCAGTCGCTGCTGAGGAGCGGCCAAGATTCCAGCACTGGATACAAGCCTAAGGCCTGCAGAGCAATGTGTGCAGCAGCCCCTTGGTGCGTGCTGCAGGCAAAGGAGCCAAGTGCAGCTTTGCAGTGAGGAGTGCGGGCGCCAAATCGCCGGGGGGCTGTGAAGCCCTTGGTTGAAATGGGTGGCGGAAGCCGAGGACGGGTCCCCGCGGACAGCATCAACAGTAACAGCAGAAACACTGTCCCATCAGCAAGGAATAAATAACGTTAACTCAGCCTAAGAGCTTCTGATAGTCACCATGCAACCTGAAGCAGGCCCCCTCTGCAAATCCCTCTGTGCATCCCAGGGCCTGGGTCACCCTGTGAGGAGGTCTCGAAGGCCTCTGCATCCCTGAAGACTCCGTCTTTCCTAATCCTCGCTATAATCTCAGACAAGACTTGCCTACAGGAAAGGCCTGAGAAAGGGGAACTTCTGAGCTGGTGCCTGCAGCTCTGCATCAGTAGGAAGACCCAGAATGAACTTCCGCAAGACACTTGGATGCAGCTACTTTCCACAGGAGCTTTGCACTTTGCATCGACCTTCACAGAGCAAATTGGATAGGTACCAATTTCTTAAACACATGTAGCTTTTTCTGCAACAGTCGCACAGCAGCAGCACCTTCACTTCCTTAAAACAAATCTTATCTAGCATGCCAGGTATGATAAACTAAACCTAAATTAAATAGAACACAGATAAGCACAACACTTGCAATCAAAAACGAGCTATGTTCTTTTGCATAGATTGATACAGATAGAGCTGTGTTTTCATTTGTAGATTGCTACCATACACCTTAGCTTGCAAGGCAAATACTTAATTGAGAAATTAAGTGCAGAGTTTAGTAAGCAATAAAACCCTCTACTAGACTGTGCTACATGCACAAAACCAAAATAAAACTAGTATTTCTTTACGGCAAGAATAAAATTTTTGATGACTTTCTTAGCTCCTATTGCAGAAAAAAATACAGTACAGAATGCCTCCACTCCCAGACCCCAAATCATCTTTATATATTCAAGGTAAAAATTAAATTAAACTGTATATCCTATTGCTCCTCCCTATTAAACAGCAGCACAAAAATATTGAGACTACTGAGACTAACAAAAGCTACATAAAACCTGAGATAATCAAAATACTCTTTTTTTCACTTTATACATGAAATACTCTATATTGTCAGAATACATTCCCAAATATATATAAAATTTTATGTTGACAAAATAGTAGTGGGTGGCAAAACCTTCATAACAGATAGAGTGACTCAAGGAAGAAGAAATTTCAGTAAGAAGTGCCAATAACTATGCAAGGTTGGCTTCACCTGCAGGTATATGGCCCATATAGCAAGGGAGCCCCAGCTTCTAGCCGAGGAACCTCGCTGTCCCATGAGAAGGAACAGAGTTGATTATATTAATATTAACGTTATTAACATTTAACATGAGCAATGCAATTTCTTATTTAAATTGCTAAGAAGCTACAGTGTTTTAAAAATATTATCTGATCTTTGATGAGGCCTCTGAATGACACCCTTGGGCTGAAAATAAGATATTTTTGAGGAAATAGTTTCCAAATTCCCTCGCATGTGTTGTCAATAACAGGCAGTAAACACATTCTCAAAAACATACCAAAGTTCTAAAGAACCTTCTCCACTAAATGCAAACTATTACTTAAAATACATGCTAAACATGCAAAGTATCTCAGTGCTCAACACAATGGAACATAAGGCCACAATATTAATTTTAATTCCTTTCTTCATGAGTAACTCAGCCCTAATTTCTTTCTGCTAAACTAACCACTGCTAAATTTACTATTTTCTAAGATCTTTATCAAGTAAATGACTACTGAAATGCTTCCTATCAATTAAGTCTTGCAAAGTGGTTTTGTATGCAGCCTTCAGGACAAATGCTGACTTTATATTGGATAACATTAACTCTGTTTTGATATGATTTTGGTATGTTGTTGCTTTGGGATTTCATACTTTTTAGATGTCTAAATTAGCTAGTTATAAAAGAAAGTTTTCCTGGAAGAATAAAACCAAATATACAGCAGAGTATTAATATATTACAACTGAAGCACAGAAGGCAGATGAAGATGGACTTACTACACACTCAAACATTTAAGTCTGCATAATACTTTGTGTTTTTAATAGAAAGCTCAATACAGAAACCCTAGTATTTCTAATCGAGTTCCTCAAGTCATAAAAATCTTTCCCAACCATGCAATGCTGCCACTGGCATTTCTTCAGACCTTTCCCAAATCTGCAAGTTCAATCCCGGTAAGCAGGGCACTGACGGCTGCATGTTTGAAAACACCACAGGGAGGGACTGAATGGGCAGCCCTAATAACAGAAGAGCTCCCTGCAAGTCAGAGAGCAGCTCCTCTTTTTGAGGGAGCCTGCACTGGTTGCTACATACAAAACAGCTCACCTTTATTTTTGATTTTTTCTTTCCTGGTGCAAAACCCCAATGCTCAAAGAAGGACTACTATTACACTAGCTCTTTCACCACATGACTCATGGCTACACAAGCAGCCTTGCACAAAACAAAATATTCTTCCCTTCCCAACTCAATAAACCCTCTTCCTTTCAGCCACCAAAGGAGGACCTCCGAGTAACAATGTCAGACAAATATCCCTTTCTCAAAAGGGAAATAAAAATACACCTACCAACCGTGCTGTGCTTCACTAGCTACTCCACACACCCATTAACGAAGCCAACAGGTTATTCAGAGGACTTAGCTAAACCTTCCATCTCCATGTTACTCTTGCCCATTAGTGCTGTGAGTTGTCTAACTGGTAATGGGGCAGAAGAGACAGTTCCATAGGTTTAGTGATACTTAATTCCCCAAATTTATTTATTTCACATGCCATTTCCTTGAAGAAGAGTAACAGTTTAACCAACTATGCAATGCTGAAGGCAGGCAAGCACACTGTTGCTTCTTTAAACAGATTCATTCCACGTTTGACAACTTCTTCCCACTTTTAATGCTGACTGAGATGCTGAAGTTACAACCTGAAGTCAGGCCCCAGGCCGACGCAGATGACTTTCCAGGCCCAAATGCATTTTTCTTCCTGCACGCTGTTAATCTGCTGCTGCTGGGAGATGTGCATTAAACACTCTGAGGGCCAGCAGCAGCAGCAGGGCTTCCAGCCTGCTGTACAACGACAGAAGTCCCACCACCCCAAAGCTCAGGACACTGCAAGAGCCCCTGGGTTTGGCTTCAGAACCAGCCACACACCAGGACATCTCACTGGCAGCATCCGCTGGGGTCTTGCAGGGAACTGCAGAGCTCACAGAGGATGGGAAATGTCCAATAGGACAGAAAAAAAGGACATATTCCATCCTCTCAGTGAGAACAGCTCAGTGCTTAGCTGTGCTATACACGCTCCTGTGTGCCCCTGAACCTCTGCATGCTGTAGGTTATCTGAATACTGCCAGCCCCAATTTGCAGATTAAACAAGGTTTCTATCAGCTACGTAGGCTGCGAGAAATAAAGGGTACCTGACAAATCCATACTGTTTCAAAAGACAAACAATCATTTTGAGCTGTATTTAGGTATTCAGAAGTGTTTAAATTGGTATGAAAAAAAAAATCCAAACTTGCTCTATTATTTTGAAGAGCCATAGCTTAAACTTATTCAGACAATAAAAAAAGAAAGCTACTGAAAATAGATTTATAAGTAGATTTAGACACTGTAGTAATTAACTTTCATGAGAACAGAGAGAAAAATCTAACTGAACTAAAATACAGATAACATACATCAGAAAAGCAAATTTTTTTTTGGCTAATTTGTTTCAAAATTATAATATCTATCAAGGCTAGACAGTACTGTAACAACTACAGGGGTTGGGCAGACAGACTAGTACATTAAGAAGAGATAGTGGGATTTTGGATTTTGCTCATTTCTGGTTATCTTTCCCTTTGTAAAGAAGTTTGACAGAAGCAATGGCACAGATATTATGAGCACTGAAGAATTTTTTGCCGATGAAAAAGCTAGAAACAAAAATCCATTCACAATTTATAACAACAACTTTGAAACTCCAAATGATATCGAATCCACATGTCAAACGAGGAAAAGCCCCACCTTGCACTGCGTAATTCCTACACCTGAACTTCACACCCACGAGAAGTTGCAGGATTATTGTCATTTGTGGCATTCAGGATGGGGAGCGATTCACAGGGATGCCCTAGGGATGCCTCAATGACCTGTTACTAGAGCATTCAGGGTCCCCAGAAAAATGAACAAGTCTGTCCTCCCAAGAGCCTGAGAAGTGCTCACGCAGCGAGCACTGCGTTCATTCAGGAAGTCTGTCACAGAGATCAAAATTAAACTTGAGTATCATGATGCACAAGCTCAGTCTGATGTATCCTATGTTTTCATGAAGCTCCAAACAGGCCCGTGCTTCTGCAGACAGGTGTTGAAGGGTCTAAGGTTGGACTCGGATTGGGAAGGTCTTTTCCAACCACAATGATTCAATGATTCTAAACATCATTTTAAAGCTTAAGTCTCTTAGCACAAATGCTTTTACCCATAGAAGTTATAACAAAAAAAGTTCATGGGACTTTGGTCTTGGAGACTGCTGTTAGATTTCATTCTTTACATGCAACGGATGATTTGAGCAATCTTGAAATGCAAGCCCTTTCTCAATACTTCCTGCATTTTAAGGTAAGTCGGAGACATTTTTACACTTAAAATACTTTGGGAAATAATTAAATGGCATTTCCTGCACCATTAGACATGAACCACTGCTACCTCAGAGTAATATGAAGGTCAGAATATTTGAGTGGCTAACCAAAGTTTCTGAACTCAATACACGCACTGTCCTGCCCTAAAGATAACACTAATACTCGAACGGAACATATTTGAGTAGATTTTTACTCATCCTGGAATTGCTGCTCAACAAGACAAATCAATTCAAGTGAAACGCTCAACTTCAACATCTACTATTCCTTAACTGCATACCTATTGACCATATATTTTCCATCTGGAACACATTTTTGCTCTTCAGCCAAGATATACAACAAACTTGAGCAATGAAAAGCCTCTTGCATTTTACTTCCTAAGCAGTTTCAACAAGCAGTATGCTCAGGTGTCATAACAAAAGTGTATTACAGCCCTTGAGAAACGGGTGCTTTGACACATGTAACAACCCCTGTATGATTCTGGCTGGTTGCTTCGAGCACAAAACAGAGCACCAATATCTCAATACGGAAAAACGTGCATTGAGCACTTCAAGGCAAATTCTGCCCTGCACAGAACCACAGAATGGTTGAGGTTGGAAGAGACCTCCCAAGGCCATCTAGTCCAACGATCCCGCACAAGCAGGGCCTCCTAGAGCACACTGCACAGAGCTCTGTCTGGGTGGGTTTTAAATTCCTCCAGAGAAGGAGATTCCACAACATCCTCGGGTAGCCTGTTCCAGTGCTCTGTCACCCTCAGAGTCTAGAAGCTTTTCTCACGTTCAGATGGAGCTTCCTGTGTTTCAGTTTGTGCCCACTGCCACATCGGCCTAGTATCAAAAACTCACAGCAACCAATACCACTAACATGCTCAGGGCACCACATATTTTTCTTCTCCTTCATCACAATTGAGAGGTGGCACTTCCTCAGAAGACCTCACACGCAACATTTCTGCAAGAGGTTAAGATTCTGTGCAACCATCCAAACACAAGTCAGTAACATATAACATAACCCTAACATAGGAAAAAATTGCCTATATTGAAAAAACAATGAGGTTCCTTCTTACATTGCTGTTGCCTCTCCATTCTTCTCTCCCTGACAGCAAGAATCTGCAATTAACCAGCTCACACATTTAAGTGCTCACTCCATAATTAAGCTGTCATTGGAATACGCTGTGCACAGTTTGACCACTCCAGACACACCGGGATCGGCTGCATCTGCCTCTCAGACCAGGTCAGCTGTTGGCCAACACCAATTCCCAATGGAATCAGGCCTCCGACTCCTATCCTATGGGTTAGCAAAAGAAAAGATGAAACCAAAATAAACTTCATGTATTCATGGAAGTTACTCAAGGTAGGCAGTTGCCATTTGTAAGATACAGGACTGGTTTCTGTGAACCACAGCAACCAAAATTGTTACAAAAATCACAGCTAAGTGTTGGTTTAGTTCAAAGGAATATCTAACAACTATGTAATGCTGATTATTTTTATATATACATATTTACATTATTAAATTCTGTTTGTTTGTATTGATAGAAAAATAAAACAATAATAAAACAAAAAGCCCTCAGCCCCCTGCAATTAGATGATCTTAACCAAGCAGTTTTAAATGTCAATCAAAGGTAATTCCTGAGGGACCTACACACTTGCTGAGCTCCCTTCACTAATTAATGGATCATTAGTTAGAAAGAACCCCTAATTGTTCACCCTCTGCACCGCATACTGTCTTAATTACCTTTGGAAAGCAACCAATTTGTCTTTCAGTCATTTTGTCCAAAAATCCCAAATGAATTGACTTAAGAGAGAGGAGGAAAAAATATAAATGGATTTATGAAAATGCGTAATTTCTGTGACTGGCAAAGAATTTAGGGATTAAATCTCTCCAGCAAGACTTAAGAAAAATGGATTAAAAAAAGAGAGTTGACTAAAGGAATAAAAGCTCTACTTATTATCACAAATGTGTATTTCATCATTGAAATGCTCTGTCTTCATGGAGCTACAGGAAAGAGCAGAGCCCATCAGGGGAGGTTAAGGGCAGGGAGCCCTGCCCTAGCAGGGAAGGTCCAGGTCCCCTAGGCCCAGAGCAGGGAACTTGGCAACACAGGGCATGGAAGAGGCTGAGCTCATCTGTGTCTTCTTTGACAGGGTCTATTCTCCAGCCTTCCACATGCCTGAGCCTGGTGGCACAGCCCAGGTGAAGAGGAGCATCCAGGTGAAAAGAGCCAAGAGTAAATCACACCCAACCAACCCACCGCCTGCTGTATGGAGAAAAACAGCTCTGTGGATACAGGAATCCTGGGTGGTATTTGCATTGATTTTAACAGGGCTTCTGGCACAGTTTCTTACAGTATCCTTCTCCAGTTTGGCTGCAAAGCGGAATATCAGGTTAGCAACAAACTGGCTGGACTGCTGAGTTCAAAGAGTAAGTTCAAAAGTACCAAGTCCAACTTATATCTAGTCTCCAGTTGTGCTCCTTCAGGTTCAATACATGGGGAATAATGTTTGGGTCTTTATTAATTAAAAGATGGAACAGAATGAATCTTTAGCTGGTTTCCAGATCATAACAATTTAGGGGTGAGGAGCAAATACACTAGAAGAGAGGTAAACATTCAGAAATACTCCAGCAGTCCAGAGAAATGCCCCGATAGTATGAAACTCAAAAAAGGGATGTCCTGGCATGGAATAGCCCAATGTAGGTTGGGGGTCAATGGGATAGAAAACTTTAAGTATAAACTGGATAGAAAGCCTTGCAGAAAAGAAAGCGAGGGAGGATCCTGTCCAATTTTGGGCTCACCAAACTGAGAAGCCCAGTAGACTTGTCAGGATAAGAGGCCACTGACACATAGTTTAGGAAAAAAAATCCAAATAGATATCTGATTTTCACATGGCATTTTGTCAGACACTGAAACAGGTGCCCATACACACTGCAGAAACTCCATCCTTGGAGAGACACAAAATCAACAGGTAAATATCCCACGCACCTCATTTAAGCGAGTCTTGCTCTGAGCAGGGGTAAAACCAGACAACCTTCCAATGCCCTTTCTAACTTCAAGGATTAACAAAAGCTTCCAGAGACAAATCAAAAAAAGTCTAGAACTTCATCTCTTCAAGTAAATACTGAGGCTTGCGACAGTCCTCTTTGTAAAAGCTTCCTTGATATAGCAAATTTAAAATAAATCAAGACAAAAGCAAGAAACTCAAAACATGCAGTGCAATAAAAGCAGTACACAGAATCTATCTGTTCATGTAAGGAACCAAGCTGTACCTTAAGACATGTAGACAACACCCGTAGTTAGATGCCATGTATGATGTTCTGTCCTCATTTAAGTTAGTTTTTGTACCACTTTCAATCCTTCCAGTATTTTATCTGTGTTTCGCTTAAGAAATACACCATCATACTCTGCATTTTGTCTAATAACAGTGTGAAATTATGTGTTCTACCATGTTCAGGAAGAGCAGATCCTGGGGATCATTTGGATTAAAGAATGGTTGTTCACACACGGAGCACAGAGCTTCCAGGTTGGGATACACCAGCTCCTTGAGGAGGCTGAAGATAGCAGGTGCTCATCTGGAAGAGACAGTAACGAAGCTCTGCACAGAGGTTTTAAAGCTAAGAACCATTCGTGCCATTAAAGGACATAAGACCAGAGTACTCAGTTTCTCACTAGTAGAACACACAAGAGAGAAAAAAAAAAAAAAAAGCAGCAGCTACGGAACTGTTTTGCAATATATTTAGTCACCAAAAATGAGTAGGCATTTTCTGCAATCACCAGATCATAACTTAATCCGGACAGGTTTCTACAACTGGTTTGGAGAAACACAGCAGTCCGTGTCAATACCCTCAGCTAGAAGTGAGAAGAAAAAAAATATACATATATTTTGAGGTACTGTTGAACATAGTGGTAACTTTACAGAAAAACAAAAGCCAGTGTTAGCAAATAAAAAAAATCTCATCAAATTTTAAAATCTCAGAGATACAAACACTCAATTATATGATCCTGACTTGACTAACCAACAATGCAGGGAAAAACAAGAGCTCACATATGCTTCTACTGATGGCTAGCAAACTTCAAATTAATGAAGACACATCAGGGAAAAAGTGCAAAGACATAATTCACAGAAGGGATTTTTAAGGTCACTTCCTTTCCCAATTCACTGCACTGCACTTATCTTCTTATATTTTTCAGAGGAGATCTCTCCAACTTAGAATGATGAAAGAAAACATTTGAACATTCTTGTTTAGAATGCCTTATAGTTTCTGCTTTAAGAATTCCCCAATGTTTTTTCCTTGAAGGAATATTACTGGAAAATATCTCGACTCTTTAAAAGCGCTTTTGAAGAAACCTGCACAAATGTTTTACAACATATTTGTGCAGTTTCTTTTCTCATGAGACACCTATTCTCCCTTCAAGCAAAGTACATTCCATAGAGCCCCAGTACAAAAGGTTTATGCACAGTGGGCATCTTCCCTTAGAGGCATCACCACCACTGCTCCCATCTTCATTAGGATAGAAAGAGAAAGGGTGGGTGCTCCAGGTGACCCTGCTTGTGCAGGGGATTGGGACTAGATGATCTCCAAAGGTCCCTTCCAACCTTAATCATTCTGTGACTCTCATATTAAGGTAAAAAGCCAAGCAATCAACAGGGGCAGTATCTGGAACTCACTCAAGCCTTCTGAGTATTATTATTATTTGCAGCTAAAACTTTTACGTTAACATTATGTTGGCCTACGTGTTTGGCTTCAGACAGCTATCATTTCAAGAGGTCTGCCACAGGGGAAGCAGAGCTTTCCCCCAACACAGAGAGCTTGTAATATTTAAAGTTGTTGCCTCCAACTACTTTGGAGTAGGCTGTGGCAAAAATGCAGACGACTCACTTGGCTTGAACTGGGCATGCTAAGAATCACCAGCCGTATGCAACCTTCTCAAGAACTCACCAGTCTCTGGCTTGTGATAGCTCTCCTGACAAAAAAAATCAAGGGCAGATTTAGGAAAACATTTTAAAAAACAGTATGAAACGGAAATGAAGGTAAGGAGTGTCACTACAGAGCTCTTCAGCTGCCAGCAACGGCATTTCTGACATCATGTTGCAACTCATTTATACATTTTCCAGAATCATCTTAGTCTTTCTTCTCCTTTCCCTCCTGTCTGCTCTGAACAGGGGACTTGCCAATCACATCAATGCACAGCAAGAAAAATGGAATCGAGGCTTCACCTGTTTTACTTTCTCTCATAAGCAAAATTCCTCATTGAGCTGTTATGTTTCTCTTTAGAGGGCACAACAGGAGGCTCATGCAACTCTGCAGTACTGTGCACTCCTCCTGAAAGGGACATCTTTTAGCACGCGAGACTCAGTGGCCTCAATCTGCCTGCAATGGAGATCTTTGGCTAAAGCCCACACTCAGAATACTGCATTTTGAACAGGGTTTCTGAATATGAATGCAGAGAGAGGCTAGTGCACAGAAATATGCTTTACATGTTGTAAAGTGATATGAGTGTCCAATTTCTCAAGGAAGAAGTCACTGCTTACTAAAGTAAGTAACTAAAAAGTAGGGTTTTGTTTGTTTTTTTAAACTTTCAGGACTTGGGTACTTAGGTACTTTTAGGACGTGGGTTATTAACAAGACAGAAAAAGCAGCTGCAGTGCAAGAAGAGCCACTAATAAATATCACAGTATTTTCTCATTTAAAAGTTTAAGAGGAAACTTGGAGCTCAGTGCTTAGTTCCTCCTCTAAGATACTGTTCCTAACCTGCTACAATAACTGTGCTATGTAGTAACACTAGGGATGTGTCACTGAACTTGAAAATGCAGTGCAGCCTCAACAGTATCACTCCACGTTTGCCAGCGCTGAAAAGCTGCATCAGCTACAGAAACAATACAGACTGTGTGGCCACTGAAACGTAACTGTAACACACACCAGGCTTCCAGAACAGCCCTGTGTGAAGGCACTGCACTAACTGATGGAAATTAAGCACACGATACCATTGAGGTAACATTCCAAATTATCGCATTCCCTGAATAACAGAGGACATAAATACATTCTTCAAATAGTGTTGCAGGCTGTGTTAAGAAGGCACTTTCAGCTTATCTAGGACACTTTCCTCAAAAAGCTGTAACAAAGGAAACTTACAAAAGTGGTGTTTTCACAGAAACACAGGACAATTGAGGTTGGAAGGAGCCTCTAGAGACCATCTAGTCCAACCTCCCCTGCTCCAGCAGGGACACCCAGAGCACAGGGCGGCATCCAGGCGGGTTAGGAAGATCTCCAGAGGAGACTCCAAAACCTCCCTGGGCAGCCTGTGCCAGGGCTCTGTCACCCTCACAGGAAAGAAGTTCCTCCTCACATGGAGATGGAACTGGAGGTGTTTTAATTTATACTCATGGCCCCTTGTCCTGTCACTGGCCACCACTGAGAAGAGCTTGGCCCCTTCCTCCCTACATTCCCCCTCAGGAATCTGTACATATTGATCAGATCCCCTCAGCCTTCTCTTCTCCAGAGAAAACAGACCCAGTTCACTCAGTCTCTCCTCACATGAGAGATGCTCCAGTCCCTTAATCACCTTAGTTGCTCTCTGCTGGATCCTCTTGAGAAGCTCCACATCCCTCTTGTCCCAGGGAGCCCAGAACTGCCCCCAATACTCCAGGTGAAGCCTCACCAGAGCTGAGGAGAGGGGCAGAATCCCCTCCCTTGACCTGCTGGTGCAGCCAGGATCCCATTGGCCTTCTTGGCCACGAGGGCACACTGCTGTCTCATGGCTAACTTGGTGTCCACCAGGACTCCCAGGTCCCTCTCTGCGGAGCTGCTCTCCAGCAGGTCAACCCCTAATCTGTACTGATGCTTGGGGTTATTCCTGCCCAGGTGCAGGACCCTGCACTTGTTCTTTATTGCTAATAAACCTCCACTGATAGAAATGCAAGAATTAGGAAACTGTTTTACAGTTGTTGGGGCAGGGAAGCAGGAATAATGGAGGGAGAAAAAAAAAAAAAATCCTCCCCCGCCACACTCAGCTGTGGTTTTCTCCATTCGGATCTATTCCACAGGGATTCCTCTCTGCGCACCTAGGCCTCTCAGTAGAGCATTAAAAAGGCAAGAAATATCTGTCATACATATGCCCACCCAGAGAAGCACGTGCAACAGACTGCCTTGTTCTGCAAGTGTCTTTGTAGGCAAAGTATACGCAGGTGCAGGTAGAAGCAAACACATCTAACAATCGGAAAGAGCCAAACCAGAGAACCACACCTTGACTTCTTTCCTATCAGCATTTACTCCTGTCTCGGCTTTACCTTCAAGATCTGTCCTACTTAGTACTGAGCAATGTATTAACGCGGCGCTCTTAGATTAATGTTTCTGCCAAGTGCCACGTGATATGATCATGTATCTCTGCTCCTGGGCTCACAATGAGCCATGCAGGGTTTTCTGCAGCCTGTTACACCATGTGCTGCTCACTCTTCCACTCAAGTTCTGGTGCAAGAGAGTCGGTGTTGGTGCTGGCCTGTCTCCCACAGCAGCCTCACCCAATCTTCAGTGAGACGAGGAGAGAAGTAGGTTAAAATTAAAGATATGAGCCTTGTGGAATCTCAGTGACCATCTAACAGCCTCCTACCAACTGCCTTCCTAATATGCTACAACCATTCTACTTCTTGTTTTCTCTTCCCCTCTGCGGAAATCTAGCAGGGCTGGGTTCCTAGGAAATCCGAGGAAACTGAAACACAGGGAGAGAAACTGTCTTGCACAATCACACAGCAGGTCAGCAAGGGAGTCAGAATTAACATACAGATCAGAACATACCAAGTTCATCAGATTTCATCACCTTTTACTAGTCATCCGCTTTAAGCATTTGGAAATATAAGGGTAAGGACATACACAGGGAGGAATATTGCACTGCAGCGCAAAAACCTATTTCATGACATTTTCTATATGCAAATCCCTGAAGATAAAGTGAAATAAAGTAAAAAGAATAAACTATTGCTAAGCAAGCCCAGCTTACTAAACCTCTTTTATGGCTATATACCTCTGTATTCTGTTTGAGGAACCACTGATACATCCCAATAAGCTGCCTTGTCCACAAACTGTCAATGGTTACGCTCCAAGCACAGAGAGCGCATCCCCTGGGTGCAGAACAGAGCCCTACCAAGTGCCACCACTCTTATATGGCTGGTCCCTAAGTCTTCAAGGGTGTCCAAGAGAGGATAAAAGCCACAAACAAACCAACAAAAAAAACACAAAAAAAAAACCAAAGAAAAAAAAACCAAGAAGCTTTCAGAACTTTAAAACTAACTAGAACTACACTACCAAACTCTCTGAATGCCACAAAAGGGCAAGTATACTTGGCTATTAAAAAAAATAAAGATTAAAAAACACAACTCCTCAGAACACCTTCTCAGAACCCCTAGGAGATCTATTAAAAGGAATGCTTGGCTTCCATGTAACTAGTGACCTTTCAACAGAGGGCCAAGTACAATATGGTGGCCGAGAACTACACAGATAACACCATGTAAAATTAGAAAAAAGAAATCCTATCTGTATTTGGAAATTTTATGTAGATGTAGAGACTTTCAATCACATTAGAAACTGTTATAAACAACCCATACACGAGGAAACAAGTAATTAAAACCTGGGGAAACTGTCAAACATCAGTCCTTAGCTGTAATCTATTTTTGTGGTAGATGCATCTAAACACTGCACATTAACTTCACATACACAGACTGTATGATCAAGAAAGAAAAACATTTTTATTGAATCACAAACACTTCTTCTGATTGCACTTGCCATTTAAATGATGCTCCTTTACAATAAAGGGATTTAATACTCCTTTTACAATAAAGGAGAGTGCATAGTTCTTGTTTTGGCTCATTACAATCTGTACTTCAAAACAAAAGGTCAGTGTAGCACATAAGCAACGGCACTGCTACTAGTGCTATTGGTAGCTGTGTGCTTTCTTCTGGATCCCTGCAGATCTATTTACCTTTGCCTTCAATTATTCCTTTGTTTTCTGGTCTACTTCACACTCTTGCATGCTTAAAATAAGGAAGTTTGTATCTTCGGAACAAATCCTATTAAACTTATTCATACAAGGCTTTGGGTTATCGTTCATACTATGGAAGGGACAACACTTGGCCCAACCGTGAAAGCAAGTCCTGCTCGACTGTCCTCCCCTAAATGCGAGGACAACTCCTCCCCTGGGAGCAGGGGTGCCAGCGCCCGCATTCCCGCGGCGCGGGTGTCTCAGGGAAGCGCCGGTCACGCGGCGCTGCCGGCCTGCACGGCCGCTGCAGCCCCTAGGCCCGGCCCCGACTCGAGGCGCCCCGGGGGGAGCGCGGGGGTCTCCGCAGCGCCCTGCGGGGCTCGCGCTCCGCGTCCCGCGGCCTTCCCGCCGGGCGGCTCCGCAGAGCCGGGCCCGGCCTGGCAGCGCCCGGGGGCTCGCCCGCTCCAGGCCCGTTTCGGAGCCAGGGCCAGGCCCGGGCCGCAGCGCCGTGCCGTCCCGCCC
>NW_020455590.1:546376-607408 GCF_003342845.1 Nothoprocta perdicaria
CCGCGGCACGCCGGGAAACGTAGTCCCGGCCGCCCGGAAGGCGCCGGGGCCGCCGGTGGGACGGTGAGCGGCGGGGCGCGGCCGCCGCGCGCTGCGGGCGGGCGGGGGAGAAGGAGGGCGCTGCGGGTCGGCCCCGCTGCGGGATTAACCGTCTCTGCGGGGGTCGCCGGTAGCGCGATCCCCACGCGCGGCGCCCCCGCGAGTTCCGCCCCGCTGGTTCCAACAGGCGGCGGGTCGCGGGCCCGGCGGGGAGGCGGCGCGAGCCTCGAGCGAGGCGCCCGGAGGCTCCGCGGTCCCCGCGTGGACGGTGCGGCCGCGGCGGGAGAAGTGGCGTCGCCGCCGCCGCTTAACGTCCCGCCGCGACCGTTGGGGCCTCCGTTAGGCGGCTGCGCGGCCGCCGGGGCGCGTGGAGGTGGGAGCACGAGCGGGTCTGGGCGCTCCCGGAGCGGCGGGAACGCGGTGGGAGCGCTTGGCTGGAGCGGGGGACGTTGCCTGCGCGAGGGAGCGGCTCGGGAGCGCCTTCAAATCGCAGCCCAGCAGCCTGCTAAAGCTGAGCGTGGTCGTGGCTCGTCACCACACGAGCAAACACGTTTTTCCTTCTTTCACACTAAGCTCCAAATATTTCAGAGGCAGAACACTTATGCTGTCGCTTTCTTCCTTTTTCAGTATTATTTTTTGAGCGTTAGAAGCTTTCGAGCTTGCAGTGCACGCCTGAGACCTCGCAGAACTTTCCGAATGAGATCCCCGTTTCCCGCTGTATCCGTTTCCAGCCCCTGCCTGGGGACTGAAACAGAGCACGGGGGAAACGTCGAGGGGAATCCTCTGTCGCCCGCTCCGGGTGCCGCCGGCACGGGCTCCACTCCACGGGCAGCCTCGGGAAAACCCTTTGGCCGACCGTTTTCCTGAGGTAAGCGCAGCTGGGCATACAGGAGCCCTCTCTTACAGGCTGGAGTAGCCCCTGGCTTGATCGGCTCTGCGTGAGGAGTCTCCAGTCCTTCGTCTGTGAAATGAACACCCTGAATATGTTCACGCTTGTAAATTCTTTGTTATCTTTCATATGAGCCATAAAATTTGATACAGCAGCCGTATTGCTTTAGAGTTTGGCAACTTTAGAGTTTAACGGTTGCTGGAAACTAAGATGGTGCGATTCCAGTTATCCAATTACACGCAATGCCAAGTAGAGGTATCATAATTCAGCATGAAAATTCACGTACTTTGAAGCCCCCTTGGTCCGTCATATGACTGTCCTTGTATTTTAGGTGTATTAATGAGACTATTCTTTTTTCTCTGCAAGTTAGCCTGAAAATGAAAGTGTGAATTACTTATCTGACTCCAGTAGTATAATGTGTATTATGGTTAATGCCAATTAGGTACCTTTTTGTAAATGGACCCTGTATTCTTTTCTCCCTTAATTTTCATGGTTGTTTTTCATCCCTTATAAATAAATGACACAACTTGTTGATGATGAGGAACTTTATCAAGCTAGATATCAGTTTATCTTTTTATCATATGTATGAGAGAAATGCCTAAAGGCAATTATGATTTTTTCTTTTATAAGGAATCAGAGGAATGTAAGACATTTTATAAGGATTAGAGAAATTCTGAAATACTATTAGACCTTTAAATGGAGATATCATTCTGTCCTGGAGGTGGTAGGTAATTGTTCTGGAGGTAATTGGTTTCTTCTCCCCTGCTGTAGAACTATTTGCCCTTTATACAGATATGACTTTTTTTTTTTTCTATCCATAAGTTAAGATCATCCTTCTTTTCTGTATGCAGCCAGATTTGTATTATTGTTGATTTATAATTGGGTTGCTTCTGATGCTGTATGAAGATCTGCAGCTTTTGCTGGGTTTTACTTTACTAAACCCCTAAAGGGTTTATGTCATGGCTTATTTATGCACCTTGAGGCGTGCAGTAGAGTGATTATGTTATTTCTCCTCTTCATGTGGTGACTCTGTAGGGGCTATCAAAATTGCGATTTACAAAAAATAAATATTTATTTGCTATTTAAACTCTTTAGTAACAGTGGTAGAGATATGGTAGGTAAAATTGCATTTTTTTCTCATAGCTCTTTATATATAAAACCTTACCAACAAAATACCAATACCAAAATACCAACAAAGCTTTGCTGGCACAGATGTTTCAGCTACTGTTGCTGCTGGTTCTGTTTCCAAGTTGATGTGAACCTTACCTTGGAATTAAAGCCATGTTTCACATCAGGATTTAATCAATGTTTTGTGCTTCCCAGGGTGTTAATCCCTTACATCCTTCTCCATGAAGTGTTGTAGATTTCCCCTAAAATAATAAAAAAAATCAAATTCTGGTTTGTGTTTAAACAGCTAGTTCTTAGCTCATGTGCTTTTAAATTCATTTTACTAAGTTTCTGTTTGGAGCTACTTTGCTTAGTTCTGTTTGATCACATGAAGATTCAACTGTGTCAGAGCCAAATGACACTTATCCACAGAGTGGATATCTATGCATGAGAAAGAACTTGGGTTTTAATCCTATTGGAAACTCCAGGCTATAGACAGACCCCAGGCAGTACAAGAAATAGGAACAGAAAACTTTACTTATTTTAGTGGGCTGTCCAGAATATTCAGATACAGTAAATAGACAAGTCTTGAAGAAATCGCTTCCAAGAGTGAATTTCCAGATCAGCTGGAATGAAAGCTAGAGGAAAGTCTACAGAGAAAAAGTAAAGGTAGAAGAAAAGATATCAGTAATAATTTGGGAGAATGAAAATAGTACCTCAGAATCCCAACAAATGTCAAATTCCAACAGTGCCTATAATAGAGATTCCTGACATACTTTCCGTATCCAGATGAAGCTTTTGGGGAAAAGGCGGAGACGAGTTAGAGAGAAGCTGTAGTCCTGCGTGCCAAGTGCATGTTAAATTATGTGCCTCAGGACCCAGTTCTGCAGCCTTCTTCCATCTCCCTCTTGTCCCCTGTTCAGATTGCAGCTAAATACTGATTGTGTTTCTTTTATATAGCAGGCAATTTTATGTATCTATAGGAATATCAGGATCAGAGAGAGATGGAAGGTTTGGTTTCCGAGGGGGAAGTGCTGCAGCTGTATCTGATGCTCAGTTTCATATTGTCCTGTTTGCTTCGTTCAGACTTACCTGAATAAGAAGAACCGTATCTGCTTATCTACAGTGTTACATAGGGAATGTAACAGAAAGGAAATGCCCTGCTGCTGGGTTGGAAGGGAGCTTGCCAGTCCTGAAAAATGAAAAAGCAGTTCCACCAAAGGAGAGGATATTCAGAAAGGAGGGAACTGCATGAGTATTTGGAAAGCTGTGGATGCCTTTTTATCTTCTTTAAAAAGAGAGAAAGTGTGTGGCTAGCGCTAGAAATGTTTGAAATGTTGTTACAGCAAGATTATTAATAATTTTTTTCCTGCCATGCCCAGTACTTGTTTGCTTCCTTTAGTTTTCTTTCCATTCCAGATATTAAATATGTAAGATGTGAAGGTAGAAGTGCTGTATTTTGTCCAACTGTTTGATGCTGTTGGGGAAAAAAATTTAAAACCTTTCAAACATGCAGACCTTCTTCAGGTCTGAAATAGTGTGGGCCTGAAGTGATGATTATGAGGATTTTGAGGCAGTGAAATTTCAATGACTTTCACTTCAAAAGTAGCTAAAAAGTCAACTGCAATGATAGCAGATAATTTAAGAATGAAATAGAGAAGGTTGTAGAGAAAGTCATTATTCCACTGTATAAATCTGTGCTTGTATCTTGAATGCATAGTGGAGGTCTGGTTCATATTGTGGATCTGCAAAATGTTCAAAAAAGATAGGTTGAAATGGGCATGCTTGCCAGATGACTTTCCAGTGCAAGAATTAATGGCCCTCAAATGAAGACAGGAGCAAGAATCAGATCAATGAAAGGAAAGGGGGTTCAGCCCTGAGTGTTGAAGGTTCATCCGTGCAGTATTTGTTGTGCTGTGGAACTCCTTAGCGGAGCATGTTCTGGGTATGAGGAAGTTTAACAGGTGGCTGGAGGAGTTAGTTTATAAAGAAGAAAATCCTTGAGGAAATTAATAGAACTTGTTCAGTTCTGAAAGCACAGAAATCAAGTCAAGTTCAGGAAGTGATTGAGCTTGAAGGGATGGCAATTTAGAGTATTTGGGAAAGGGGGAAATCAGATCAGTTGCTCTGTTCTTTGGTATCTACCACTGACGAGTCTGACACAGGACTGAAGGCCAGACTTTACTGCTTAATCCACTGTGGCTTTGCTTGCATAGGTGCAATTTGCCCACCTCAGTTTCAGGTTTGAAGGTCATAGAACTGATCTGACTTTTTCATTAATGGCAGTTATTCAGATAAAAGATACTACTTATAATCCTTATATCTGTATATCTGCAGACAGTTATGGTAAAAAAACACCATGTATCAAGCACCATGTGTTAGTTATTTAAAGTATCCTTTGTTACTGATATGAAGCATACCTTTCAGCACTGGGAAGAACAGTCTCATTAGTGTGTTTGTTTATAGACACTATCCCATTTGCAGCTCTTGGCAAAGCTTACTGACTGAATTTCATGTTAAAGGCAACAAAACTATAATATATATTCTTCATGTAGACTTTGTGTGGTTGAACTTTGATCTGAGGTGCATTTAACTTGTAAAACATGTTTATTGTTACTTGATTTGCCTGTTAGTTTTTTACAGGACAATTTATTCTCTTTAGCATTGCCTTAGTAATCGTAGCGTTATATGAATTCAACTGTATTATATTGCTTTTCTAGAACTGAATTCCTACAAAGATGTTGTTGGTTCTGCTCTGACCTATGATAGTATCTCGGAAGAGTATGAATGTTTCAGCGAGCTGCCTCTTCAATGGTTCCTCGTTAGCCTCTGAGGTGCACGCTGCTGCTGTTAACGGAGATAAGAGCGCCCTCCAAAAGCTAATAGCAGGTAAATGCTTTCAATGTAGCTGAATTTTGATGACATAAAAGTTGAAGCTTTTTGTTTTAACTTTTGCTCTGATCTTTAAAATATGCTTTTCTTTGGGAATTAATTTATTTCTAGAATAAATGCAGTCCTCGAAATAAAACTGCTTATTCATACTTTTATCATTTGTTGCCTTTGAGCTGTACTTCTGTGTGAAGCAAAGCAGAAAATTGCTAAAAATGATGTGACCAGCAGAGTTACTCAAGACTCCTGTTTTAGGAGTCTGTTTTAAAATACTGGAAAAAAAATGCTTTGGACTGAAGTATTTTGGTTCTAAATCACTGTTTTAGGAATCTGCTTTTGTGGGAAATGTGTTTTATGGAAATTGTGTTTCCAACTGGCTTGTTACAATTAATGAAGTTTTATCGCCCTGTAGAATTTGTGGAGAAATTAAGCCCTGTTAGTTACTTTGAAGTGGCATTGGATATTCTAATAACTTTCTTCAAGACAAATAAGGATGAAGAGAGAGTCTGGTTCTAGTGATTCTGGAGAAAAAAAGAAATCTCATCTATTAAATAGTTTAGAATTTTACCTTTCCTCTCTATTTAAGAACCAGTTGATAATGTGGAAAGTTTTTTTTGCTCAGCCTTTTGAAGAATCCCATACCTGGGTCTTGATAAGGCTAAAGGACTGAAATAACTAGAATTTTGCTCTATTTAAGCTGTTAATTTTCCGTTTCAATAAGTATATGTGATTTAATGGTAATCATATTAAACCAATAATTTAGTCTCTTAGTATATCTTCTGCTGCCATGTGCTGAAGACAAGATAGTAAGCTCTATAGGTCTATAGTCTTAATGGTATAGAAAGCCATTCTGCCTTGGTTAAAGGTAAAAAGCTGCTGCAGTCAGGCTAGCCAGCCCTTGTAGCTATAGGAAGTGAAACCTGCAGCCTTACATTAGTGCCTCCTAGCCGCTCTTGTATTAGAGACCCAAGGGTGTAGATTTTCACTGTTTCTGGAGCAAGTATTTAAAGATCTTGAAGTATTCCTATAATTAGACTGTAATAAGACTTCATCTGCATCTGCACAAATGTGTTGTCCAGGCAGAATTTTCACTGCAGTTTCAGAATCTGTGGCTTTATGTTCTTCCTCTTTGCTGATCAAACTACTGCAATGAATGACCTGCTTTACAGAGGATGCCTGATTCTCTCAGAAGATGTTTTTACGTGATGCTATTAAGTGCAGTCATGCAGTCCAATGAATAACATAAACTGCTCAATTTACTTTTGGCCTCAATTTATACAAAGAAAAGTTTGAGGAAACTAACGTTGCTGAAGCTTTTTAGGTTGATTTTTTTTTCCTGGGCCATCAGCTTTGTCTTAGTGCAAAATAAAGGCAGTAACATTGCATTTAATAATATCTGATCGCTCTTGTATAGAATGATTTGTACACAACAGAAGTGCAGTTAATAGACCAATACTTTTCAAAATCGGTTTAGCAAAGCAGCTGTGAGTACCTACTTGTTGAAGTTCTCTGCGTATTAGGAAAGCTTTCAGCTAACCACTGGGACAAGGGTGGGGGGAAAAGACTGAGTTTTCAAATTTTGACTAACAATTAGAAGTGACAGCAAAGAGTTTTCGCTGACTTTGGTGTGTTTTGTTAATCACAGCCAAAAGACAGCTCTTTGAAAACACAGAGGAATAATTACTACTGTATTGCTGGTACACCTTGTCAACTATACCACAAAACAGCCGTTAGAACTGGGTATGGAAAGCTCTGTCTTATTAATGATGATCATGCTACAAAAAATAAAGCTGTATATTATTTATGTACTGGACAGAAAAAGTGCATGATCCATTCAGTCTTTACTATAACCACAACATGTGTCTCCTCTGCCTTTTCATGCATGGGCAGGATATGACACAGGCTTTACTTATTTCCAGGACAGGAAAGAAAAAAAAAAAAAAGAAAACTATTGCCTAGCAGAAGAGGAATGCCTGTGCTGACATCAGAGTAATATTTTTAGATTTTTACAAGGCAGTGTTGGTATAAATTGAGGCCAGAAGTAAATTGAGCAGTTTACGTTATTCATTGAACTGCATGAGTACACTTAATAGAGTCATGTAATCCAGGACAATACTTCAGTGTTACGCGTGAGAGTTAAATACTCTGTTAACGAGCAGGGCTCTGCGTCTGGTTATGCATACAGTGGTGTATCCAGTAAGATAAAATCTCACTTTCCACTTCTTTTAGGGAGGTCTTTTCCCTCTGAATTCATTAATATGTTCCCCTTTGAGTTTTCCCTATTTAAGGAGAACATATTAATGGTGGGGTAAAGGGATCTGGTTAATCAGTTTCTAGGAAAATAGAAGCCCCTCTAGCCCGTTTGCCAGTTACTCCATTTTTCAGCTACTTAGCTTGATGAGGCCTGCATGAATGTATGCAAATACATACATTGCATTTCTGCATAGTGAATTTATATGGACATGTGTAATCTTCCCTTCTGCTAGCTTTTAATTTTAAAGGAGCACAGATGTTCAAAACAGTAGAATGTGTCCCAGATACTGCCTTCCTTTGACAACCTGTACCTCGTCAGATGCCCAAATAGAACTAAAGGTAAAAGGAACAATTTCTAGCGAGAAAGGGGTTTGTGGAATAAGCTTGTGGTTTTGTTTCTTAACCACTGTCGGGCCTTTTTGACAGCCTATGGATTAAAACACAGTATGTACCATGTGTGTTTTGTGTGATCCAGGTTTGAACAAATACATGCTAATAGTTTACATTGCACGAGTTGCCTGTGTCTATATCACATTTTTTTCAGCATCGTGCAATGTAAGGCTTTTTGGTGTGCTCAGAGCGTCAAGTTTCCCGTGTTTTCATGCAACACCGAACATGTCAGTTTTGTTATCAGTTTTGTTAGTGTTAAAACCCATCTACGTGATTATAATCCTTGGAAAAAAGGCAACATAAGTTCATTTTTGGTTGGAGGATCATTTTGCATTTCAAGTTTTCATGTATAGTTTAGGGGAGATGCATGTTATTGCTTTTAAGGAGCATGCAAAGTCTCATTACAAGAACACAGAAATGTGTGTAATAACCATTATACCGAAGTGTCCATTCAGGCCAACTCCTCATTTTAAAACCATTATTATCTACCACAGAGATCCAAATGCTTTTGAAATGTCCAGGATGATGTTTTGTTTTTAATATTGACTAACAGTTCTGGAATGCAAGTATAGAGATATTTGCTTCTGTTTGATCCTCCTCTGCTTCTCACTTCCTTACTCTGCAGTGCTGCAGGTTGAATAAAACTTAGATGATGAATTATAAAAGGCAAGACACTCTACAAGTAACAAGAGGTGCTTTTTCACAACTAAGGAAGATTCAGGTCCTCCTTCCACTTTTACAGTCCCCTTTTTGGTATAACAATGCATAGATATGTTACACAATCTGATGTAAGAGTATTTGAAGATTGTGTTGGAGTGGAGAAGTCTGAATGTACGAATGATATTTCAGAATTGACTCTGTGATATTCATGGCCTATGTAATCTGTGAGAGGGAGAAGGTTTATCCTGAAAGTGGAGAGATCAGACAGTTTGTTTCTTTGCCTGGGATGTCAAATAGAATTTAATTTTGCAGTGGCACATTTTAGGTACATCAGTGTACAATTCATGTCTGAATTGAATAGTAGATTACTTGCTATAGCACATTAGTCTTCTGAGTTCTAAGATTTATAAATTACTTCATTTTTGAATGTTTAAAAGGTTATCTGTGCTTTATTGATTCCAGAAAACAGTAATTGATTTTACTGTTATGTCCACAAGTTTTTGTAGTTCGTACATTTCCTGAACTTTGTCTCATTTAGCATCAGATAGTGATACAGTGTCTCCTCGTTCTTTCTCTCAAGTTGAACATCACCACAGAAATGCTTTTTTGTGAAGTACCTTCAGGACTCAAATCATAGAGAGACCTTTAAACAGCCAGAATGAAAAAGAAGAAACCTTCTGCTAGGTGAAAAACATATATATATATGTGTGTATGTGTATATATATATGTATATATATGTGTGTGTGTGTGTATACACACACACACACACACACACACATATATATATATTTTTAAGGTAAATATATATATTTATATTTACCTTAAAAAGCAGTGCAGCAACCTCAGGCAAATTGCTGCTGTTGAGCTTTAAAGGTCTTGCCTCATTTTTGCCTCAGACTGTATGCAGCCATGGAAGGTGTTTTTCATTCATCAGCTACATGGCTCTCTATGAGCTGGAGAAGAAAACAATGTCCATAACTAGCTAGAGCTGCACTCTTCCTTTAGGTCGTATTTGCTAGTGTGATTCTGTGCCCACTTCTTTCTTTTAGTCTGTAGAGCTGCATAAAACAGAGAAGCAACCTGGAATTTGAAGGAGAGGGACCAATGTGAAAAGTGCTCATCTAAGAGCAGGTGTCTTTGGAGGCTAAGCCGTGTACAGGAAGGTTGTTGGTAGAGCTTTGTGTTTCTGTATTTCTTAAAAGTATATGTAAAAGCCCAGGTCCTCTGATCTGCACCAAATGGAAGCTGCGTTTTAAGCTGTGTTAACGCAGGACAGTGGATGTGCTTTGGAGATGCCTGAATTGTTGCTGACTGAACTAATGCTGATAAAACACATGGCTATATATAGTTTATTAGGGAAACTGGCTTATTAGCTAAGATCATTGCTGTGTTAAATTATATTTTTGCTTTGGACCACAGTAACTCCATACTGCTGTACAGAGCTACATTGTTCATAATTGGCTTTGATGTTCTGCACCATGCTTTAATGAGCAGCAAAGATATTCGTTTATTAAGAGCATTTATTCTTAGCTAAAATATTGAGACATAAGACATCACTGTTTCGGAATATGTAACTACAACTTTTTTTTTTTTTCTTAATAGCAGAGGAAAAAATTATCTTGGCACTACAACTAGTTTGCAAAAGAAACCCTGTAATATTGTGAAAGTCTAGAAGAAGTTCCATATAATCATATAAATCCAAGAAAGCTGCTTAACTATTTTATTAGTTTCCTTATTATCAGGCACTCTGAAGTAAATAATGATATTGACGGGCTATTGATGTCTTTATGCTTTTTAATTAAACATTGCAGTGAGTGATTTCAAAACTTGTTTCAGATACAGTATTTATAGCTTTTAGGAAGACAACTTCATTTACTTGCTGTTGGTGTTCTTTTAAGTAATCTTTGCAACCCAATTCTCTCTAACAATTTTTAAATGATACATAATTGTGTCATTGCAGAAATACACCTGTACTTGTAGGTGTAGTTGTGGAGTCTATGGGCTGTACTCCATTACTTTGATCACCCTAATCATTTATGAATTTCCCTTTTAATAACAGGAATACTCCTCCACATACTGAGAGATTTAATTATTTATTTTATTTTATTTTATTAGGAAACTCTGAGCTGAAAGATAAGGAGGACCAGTTTGGAAGAACTCCGCTTATGTACTGCGTGCTGGCCGACCGGCTGGACTGCGCCGAGGCCTTGCTGAAGGCAGGAGCAGATGTTAACAGGGCTGATCGCAGCCAAAGGACTGCTCTCCATCTTGCTGCACAAAAGGTAATAAAATAAAAAGGGCTCTGCCATTATAGAGCCTTGCAAAACAAATAAGCGGATAGTGTGCTGTACCTTTTGTACTCTTACTTGCTATGAAAAAGGCATTTCTTGTGTGTTTTGGGATAATTACTTCTGTGTAAAGACTTAGAGCTTACTTTACATACACTGATCCTGGTTAGAATGTTACCTTTTCTTTTAGTGGATAGAATCACAGAATGCTTAAGGTTGGAAGGGACCTCTAGAGATCATCTAGTCCAACCCCCCTGCACACGCAGGGTCACCTAGAGCACATGGCACAGGGCTGCATCCAAGCGGATTTTGAGGATCTCCAAAGAAGGAGACTCCACAACCTCCCTGGGCAGCCTGTGCCAGGGCTCTGTCACCCTCACTGTTAAGAAATGTTTCCTTAAGTTCCTGTGGAACTTTTGGTGCCTCAGCTTGTGGCCATTTCCTCTAGTCCTGTCGCTGGCCACCACTGAAAAGAGGCCGCCCCCTCCTCCTCACTGCCTCCCTTGAGGTATTTATAGACACTGATCAGGTCACTGCTCAGACTTCTCTTCTTCAGGCTGAACAGGCCCAGCTCTCTCAGAAGGCCATAAAGTGCTAATTATTTGTGCTGTGTCTGGGGTTTTCAAGAACACCAAATTCTTGAACGCAATCAGTGTTCGAGAGCACAAATCAGTGCCAGAGTGGGAAGAGAAATGTGTTACTGCCTGTAGTTCCTTCTAAAGTTTCAGGCAATAGTGTTATGAAATCATATTGTCACAGCAAAGAGTGCTAAATGGAAGAATTCAGCATTAACATGTAATTAATTTAAAGTTTAATTTCAGTACTTCAATAATTCGGGTTTGTTTAGGACTAGGACAAAATATCCACAGTGACAGGGGAATGAGCAAACTACCCAAGGATGGAGAGGAAAAGGTGGGTTGGCTGCCTACTCAAGACTTGTGAGTGTTCATAAACTAAATATAAAAGCAAGTTGTTAGAGAACATAATTAAAACTGAACAGAATAGCTTTTGCTTACTGTTTTTATATTTGAAAACATAGCTGCTCAAAAATTGAGATTGTTTCAACAACGTAAGCTGTGTCTTTTGGTACAAGTAAGGTAAAGAGTGCTTGCCATGGTTTCTATACCAAACACCTGTTTGTAATTTTTGCATAGCCATTTCCATTAGCCATTTTATATAACTTTATTTACTGTACTCTGCAATTTTTTGTTTTTATTTTAGTCAGGATTACATAAAGATAGCCATAGTGCAGAAACATTATATAGTGAGGTGGGATGTATGCGTTTGAATAGAGAAGCATTTGATAAGGTTGTAATAAGATGATACAACTGCAAGATGGGGAAGGGATACGTGGATGCCAACATAGGAGACACTCCAAGTTCATGAGGAGTTGGACAGACCTTCCCCAAGTGTTCTCACTGTGGGTGACAGTGCTCGGTCACACTTCTGCTCAATGGTTTCCATAGGGACTGTGGGCTGTGCTGCTGCGTCTTCTATTGGGAATTGAAACGTTCATGTGATATATTAAATTTAGAATTATGCGGGTAAGTTCGGATAGAAATTTAGCTGCTTAAAAATAGTGTGAATGCGTTCTTCAGTTGTGCACGGCCATGCCCTGTGTAAGTTAAACTTGACTAATACTGTAATTAGAGTAAGTTGCAGTTTAGAGAAGTACCTGACAGTACCACTGTCCTGAACCTGAAGTTCCACTGTCACTGTGAAGTCTTGTCTGTCCTGTCTGCAACATGTGCTCACCTACAGCACTTAACACATATGAAGTCATGGAAAAGTCTTATCTAATGAATACAGTCATGGTAGCCTAAGAGTCCTAAAGCAGAAATGCCTTTTCTCTTTTTCTTCTTCAAGTAAATGATGTCTGTATTAAAAGGTTATTTCTCAATAACCTTGCCTGGGAGCATTTTATGTATTTTCTCCCACTATCTTTTTCAAGAGGCATTTCCTGGAGCTGTAGTCTCTCGATGTATAAGGAATCTTTTGAACTTCAGAAAAAATCACGTACACTTCTAACATTATTTCCCTGTGTCGTGAAAATAAATATTCCTGGTGTCTTTTGGAGTTGACTATGGTCGCTTCATCTTCTTTTTATCCTAGACTGGTAACTTTTTGTGGGGTTCCTTTGTTGTGAATATTAATTCTGTGTTTGATTTCATGAAGTATGCATAAACTTCATATTTCAAACATACAATATGACCAAATGTGACAATCTGAACAGGCTGAGATATGATGCTAACCAGTCAGACAGAAGAGAGGATATTTATTCTTGCATGCAGGACTATATTTTTCCTTTGTGTTTATTTAAACCACAGGCACTAACTGTGATGCAAGTGTTTTCTTTATGTTACCAAATAAAGAATTCTTTCTTGTGAATGTGACCTGAAGGTGAAGGTGCTGCATATGCTGAAGGACAGAGGATACAGTTTGCTGTATGTATTGTACTACTAGCAAGCTGATCCAGCTATTGTTTATCAGTTCAATGGATGGCAGGATTGCCCTTCCCACCTCAATTCCCTCCCTCTTTACAAGCAGGTGACTTATCCCGTATCTGTCTGAGCTCAATCAGTCAACAGAAAATGAGTTGTACAAAGTAATGATTCCTTTTCTGCCCATTTGGCACAAGTTCTTATGCTCCTAAATCTGCTTGTGCCAATGCTACTGTTGATCCATGCTGTGAGCCAGAAGATTGAAATGGTTATAAATAATTGTAGGAAAAGTTTAAGAAAAAAAAATCACGTTACTCCAGTGATGGGATTTATGAGATGATCCTACAGAATGTCACCACTGAGGAGGAGGAGGAGGAGGAGGAGGAAGAAAACAGCCAGAGACAGAGCTGAAACTTCCTAAGCAAACTTAGATATGAGGGAAAAAACATTTGTAAAGCCTTAGATAGGAAATTAGCAGCTTGCCAGTTGAATAGAGGGAGAAGTCTTTTGAAGTTGCTTGTGAGATAAATGGAAGGTGTGGATTTCTTTTGTGTGTATTGTGTGTTTCTGTACATCTGCTTTAGACTGTCACTGTAGATTTCATTAATAATTTAATTTGCTTTTGCATTAAGCTGTCGTGATCAGTGAGCAAATGGTAAAGTATGAAATGGTGATCTTGAAATTGAAGTATTGGTATCCTGTCAGGAAACTCAGCAGCTGAGAGAGCTTCGGGGCATCTTACATTTAACCATTTCTCCTCTGAAACATGCGTGGCAGTTTGGACTACGGTCATGCAGAAGGCACAAACCTTTTGAGGAAACCAGTGCGAGTCAGTTAAGCTCGTTTGTATGAAGCCAGGGAGAAAAATGATTAATCTGAAAAGGTTTTGGGGAATCAGTCGACAGTAGGTGTTAGGAAAGTGGCCAGAAATCTGTATTGTGTATTTCTCGCTTCCAAAACTCTACTTCCTGATTAATAGCCATGTTAGAGCTGTAAAGGAGAGAGAAGGTCTTCAAAATGGCTTAGAGCAAACATTATAGTAGATGATAATTGCAACCAGTTGGACCCCACCTTCGTGCGGGTGCTCTAGCTTTCTATGAAACATTGACTGCAGTTTTGTTGGGAAGTAGAGCTTGGTGTGGGCACTGCTTTGCGAGATCACGATGTGCTCTGGCCATTTTCAGGCAGTAGATTTTCAGCTTACACACCACATCATGCCTTTGGTACTGGAAAAGGGCATTGCACATTATTACTGAGTGGGAAGTCATTTTTTTTTGTCATTTGATATTTTGCAATCTTCTGGTGTAAACTGTGGCTTAACATCCCGCCAGTCCAGTGGTCTGTAGGAGATAGCACCACAGAAATACTGTTTTCACAGGTCAAGTTTCAGTGTCACAGGAGATTCTGAATATGGTTTGTCATTAGTTTTATGTTAGTATAAAATCTCAGTGTCAGATAAGATTGTGCACAAACTTACATAACTAACTTGAAGTTTTGACTTCAAGTTTGAGATCAAATTTCCAAAGTAGCTAAATATCAGACATAAGCCCTGTGTCTCTGTTTAGACAACATTGATGAATATGATATGAATTGTCTCTAAAAACTACAGTACATATAAGATAGACTCCTTTTAATTAATTTAATGTGCTTTTGAGAATATAACTTTCAGTTTGTGTGTGTACCTTCCTGAACATGCATGTTTTCCAGCACTTGTTTTGAACAGCAGAGGAATTAGTGTGGCTCAATAAAAGTAGTGCGAGTCACTACCTTCAGATAGGATTGGATTTGGAAAGATCATGAGGGAAAGCAGCGTGAGGCAAAAAGAGCATGACTCTGATTTTCTAGTGGGTTGATCCTATAGCCTGCTCTAGACACTATGCTTCTATCTGCTCCCCCTCATAATAACAAAATTTAAAATGGAGCAAATGAGCGAGGGGTGGAGGGGCACATTTAAAGGGGCTCACAGCATCCTCTCAAATACTTGTGGAGTATTTAAGTGAGTACCACCTAGTAGAGTAGATTTGTATGGAGAGGGATGGGCTGAGCCCAGCGCGTTCGCCTGCGTGTGCTGGGTGCACGTCAAGCGGTGATTGCTGACTGCCTGGGGCAGCTGGCTTGCTGGAAAGCTGATATTCAGAGTGCAGTGTATATTCAGCCAGCACTGTATCATCCCTGCTTTGCATTATTTCCTCTTCTTTGTGGGGGTTGCAAACCTACTGTAAAAACAGAACAAAGAATGAGTATTTCTGAGATGTCTGTGAACAGATGAACCCCTGCTGTGTGCGTAGGATTGCTCAGGTGGGATTCTCAGGGATGTCTCCTGGAACACAGCCTGGAAAACACTACAATTTCTGATCCTGACCAGTACTGGCAGAGAAGATTCATACTTACAAGGCTCATAAGCCAGCTATAACTAACTCTTTCAGAAGAAAATGAAGGGATTATCCTGGAGGAGCCAATTCATTGCGTTGATAAGTCTTACACAAAGACACAGATTTTGCCAGTACGATTAGAAATCAAGAAGAATAATAGATTTTATTCACTACCTGGCAGCAGCTAGTCCTCTAGTATAATACTGCTTTTCTTTTGTCCATCACATTTAAAAATAAAATGCTTTTACAATAATAAAAGGCTTTGAGGACCCAAAAGCCAAAATAGAGTACATCTCATGAACTAGCTCAACTCAGTTCAGAGAATGATAGAATATAGTGCTTCAATCAGTAAATAAGGTATGTATACGAAATTATTAGAATCTGATAAGAAAAAATAGTAGTGAATATAACCTAGGATAACAAGGAAGTTTATAGTATGAACAATAAGATATTTTTTTCATGCAGGAAAAACTAAAAAACCTGAAAAACCTGGAAAACTTTCAGGAAAAACCTGAAAAGCCCTTGAGAACGTGGGGGTCTCACCATTTCTAGCATATCCAGATATATGTCTCTGTTAGGAATAGTTTGGAATGAGTTTACTTAATTCTGTGTGATGTGCAGGGTTTGGCTAGATAAGCCACTAGAGGTCCCTTTCAGCACGGGGAGTTTTGTCACTGGTAAATGTTACCAATTCTGAACTACTCTTGTTTTGAAAAAGGCTGAATGTTATTAAAACATTAAACAAATGCTATACTACTTCACTGTTTAAATTTCCTCTATTTTTAGTGATTTATTGCATTTGGAGTACATTTTAGAATGGCATAATAATGACTATTTTTATTATTGAAGAAATCTTATTATAGTATTTTTTTTTAAAATAATACTATGATGTACTTGCATATAAGATTGCATGTATCTGTGAAATCTAGATGTTACACAGTAATTTTTCCTTAAACTGTAGGGTTTTTTGGAAAAAGAATAACCTGACGTGGTTTTCTATGTGTTTTTAACTAAAGAAGCTTTTATTTAGTTTTCAGGTAATTTTAGATTATTTTATTTTATTGTTCATAAATAATTTCAGAAGCATATGAATCCCATACTGGGAAATATCTTTGCCATAGTTAAGAAATCGACTAATTAATGGCCATGGGGCAGAGGTAGTTGCTTTTTAACTCTTTCAGGAAGTGTTTGTGTGCGTGTTAGTTTTATCTTGCATTATTCTTGTAATTACACAGTCCTATTAATGTTCCTGCGGTGGCCTAATGCAATAAACATCAGGAAGAGAACATTAAGAAGAAAACAAAAACAATCTCAGTTCAGGCACTGTCTCTGATCCTTAGTAAAGCTTTTGAATGAAGCTACCATACAAATAATAAATTTTGCTGTTTTTTCTACTCCTCTGTTTGCCTTAGAGGGATGTGACTTTGAGATGTTACTAGATGCTGTAGAGTGTCCTTGAAACATACTGTTTTTTTCTCAAGAAATAATCTAAGAAAATTTGTGTTCAAACAATATATTCCAAAGATATATTTCTGGCTTATATGAGTTCCCTAAAAAGAAAGGAGAGCTTTGCAGGTGTTAACTGGCACAACCACAGCTCTGTGGCGTGTAGCTCAGGAGGGAGTGCTGGTTTTGAGCGGTGCCAGTCCTTGTCTCATAACAAGGTTTCCCACTTCTATCCTGACTTGGTGGGGTTAATTTTTCCAGGGTTTCTGTATGAATTTGAGAAGAGGGCTGTGCAAAGGGAATCAGTACAACCTAGCGGAGAGCAAAGTCCTGAGCATTTGCAACTCTGGGATGTTTTTATTGACAAACGGTAGTCTGCTATTGACATTTGTGTCCCTTGATGATACTTCTATCCTAGCTTATCTTTGCTGGTCAAATGCCTTAATTGTTCTGGCCTTTAATTCAGTCAAAGTTGGAGCATGAGTGCAAGAGAAAAGAGAAGGAACAGGTCTAACGGAGCATCAAGCTTGAGCTGCGAAGCTGCTGGCAACGATCAACCTGTCATAATGTTATGATTTGTTCACTTTTATACCATTTATTAGCCTTTACTTGTTGTGCCATTTGGCCTCCAGGGCAGATAAAGTGCTGTCTAATTTGGTAGGTTTGCTTCTGTCAGAGTGGCCTCGACAGAGAAGGTGTTAGCTGTAGTGACAAGTAATCAATAGCTGTCGTTGTCATGAGGAACGTGAGTAGTTGGGCCTTTCATCTGGAGGATTAGAGGTCTAATTGGATTGAGAATAGGGAGGGTGGGCTGTTGGGTAACCCTGTCAGCTATGTTAAGCTGTCAAATGTCAGCCTTACGGAAAGGAAGAAGGGATGGCGAGTTCTCAGAAATGAGGACGAAGGCATATGGAAGCTTTGGAAAAAAAATAGGGAAGTAGAATAGGCTAATGTATGCTCTGACCCCTTTGTTTAGTTATATGTGTGTGCTGTTAATGAAGGTGCATACGAAGCCTTCTTTCCTGTCGGGATCGTCCGTCTGTCTCTCTGTGACTCACATACATGTAGCCGCGTGCGAGCACACGTCCATACACACACAGGCCCTGGAACGGGTTTGGCAGCGTGATGCCAAATCCGACTGACACCGTGTCCTGGGGACAGGCAAGCCAACTGCTCTGGTGGGGAATGTACCTGTGAAAGAGTGTGACAGGGAGAAGCTAAATGCTCACTAATGGAGAAAATCAGTTTAGCAGAAGCCATGAAGGAAGCGATTGTTTTATGTTAATATTTTGCTGTAAAATTTGGTCAATTTTTTTTGTAGGTATAAGCAATAGCTCTCATGCTATAAGAGAATAAGCTCTCATGCTATAAGAGAATCAAGTCCTGCATAGTACAGTAAATTAGCCAGTTGACTTTGTATTTTCTTGTCGCTTTTGATCCTGCTCTGCCTTTCTTGAGGAAAGATTTATGTTGTTTCAAAGACAATAAGGCCAATTGAAGAGTCACTATGCTAGTAATCCAAAACATTTTTTTCAGATATATGTCTAAATTTACAATACCAAAGTTCTCCTTTCCAGAATAAGGTCTAGATAATAAGCAGGTCTAGATTTTAAAGGGGTTTTTTTTGTTGTTTATAAAATTGCTAGAGTAGCTAGAGTAGTGCTTTCTTTATTTGTCATCTTTGTGTACTGCTCTTTTCAAATGAAATCTAAACATAACCACATCAATATCTCCTTTCTGTATGTAACACATTTCTCCTGGGAGCCATAGTATTAGGCCTAAGTTGTCCTTCATATAACTAGCCATGTCTTACATGCACTTAGCATCCTTTACTCCAGCTAATCTTACAATGATGAAGTTTATAGAAACGAAAAAGAAAAGTCTTTACTTTGCATCCACTACTTAAATAAAAGACAATTTTACATTTTATTATCTGATAAGGTTGTAATTCCTTTTAAATTTCAAAATTGTTTTCTGTTTCTGATTTATTCTGTTCTAAATTGTTTTTTTCCTATTGGCATTTCAGGTTTTATTGATCCCTTGCAGTCACCTTTCGCTAGAAGGGGAAAAAATCAGTCTTTTCCCTTTGGAGATTGACTGTCTTGCTTTCAAACAGCCATCTTCATATATGAGCCTGGATTCACCATTCTTAACTCATTTTTGCTTTTGCAATCTAACAAATATAGTTCCTCTGCCTTTTCTAATCTAGATCTTCTCAGAGCTAAACTACAAATTTTGTTGTAATCTGGTTCTGCTGTCTCCTCCTTTTTTTTCCTCTCTCTGTTTTATAGCTTCTCCAACTTTTAGCTCATGATCTTGGTATTTAGTTATGATTCTATGGAATCTGCTTCAATCACGTTTTACCTTCTGATGTAAATGATGGAAAACCTGATGAAGAGCTGAGGTCATGGACTAGTCTTGTAGATTTAAATGCGGTCAAGATAACTTACCAAATATGACTGAGCTGCAATAAAATTATCATAGTGCTGTGACCAGCTTAGCTCCAGTATCTGTAATAGCCATAAAGTTAAGTTTTTCTGCATACATTTCAGAAGCACTATGATAAAATTGATTCTTTCCTGGTGAAATAATCAGTCCTGGACCATGAATTAATAGAAGATCTTTAAAATTTATTTTTAGCTTATTAAAAATTTCTCCGTTTCTCTAAAACATTTTTTTGTGAAGTTCCTGTTCTTTATTTGTTGTGGTAAGAAGTAGATCTTAATTCACTGAGTTAATTTCCAGAGTTTTACCAAATGCTACCAAAACTCTTGCCCTTCTGTTTTTTTTTTCCCCAGATAACTTCCTTACCATGGCAATGATACATGGTTTACTCATTTCCTTCCCTTCTTAGTGTAACTGGAACAATGCTATTAGTGTTATTTTCCTTTTCTTTTCCTCCAGCAATGTCATTGCTAATTTTATTGACCTAATTGACTTATTTGTGTTGTAGCAACTCTTCTCTCTCATCTACAAGCTCCATGTAATTTCATTTCTCTGTATTTCTGTGCTGATTCTTGCTCTGTTAACTCTCCTTTTTTCCTAGGTTTGGCTTTATATCTTCTTTTATGAATTTCCCATGCTTGAAACAAGCTTTCATTATCCACTCTGCCAAGGAAGATATTGACAGGCCCAAACATATACCAACACATACCACATAAGCATCTCTGCTGAGTACTTGATCTCAAGAGTTCCAGATTTTATTAGGAATAACAGTAAGAAAAGCAAGAAGACTTCAGTTATTTTGTAAAAAGAATTTGAAAATATGAATCCAGTTTAAACCTATGCTTGTATTGAAACCCCAGATGTCAAAATGAACTGATTCTACATGGTATGATACCTTAAATATCTATGTAGCCAGCTGATAGAATTACTTTATTTTCTGTCAAATTTGTGGTCTTTGCCTTTTGTGGGTGCAATGTGGAAGAGCATCTGGACTAAATCCCCCTGCCTTTGGGGGGATTCTAACACCTTTTAAAAATGGTTGATTTTTCTAATCTTTTCTAAGTGCTCTTCTGCCACAGTAATTTTTCAGGCTTATACCACTGAGCGAAGTAATTCATATTAGTTTATGAAGAGTGTCAGTTACTGGGGATGAGCAGTAAAGTGGTCTGGTCATTTAAAAAAAAATCTAAGTCACAATCTAAGAGACTAAAAAAAAATCAGTACTTAACCTCAAAGACTGCTTACCTGGAAAGGCAGGTAAGAGTACAGATATGCTTTAGAATGATTACAATGATAAAATTTTGCCTAACAGTGGTTAGGCAAAATCCTAGCACAAATACTTTGTGCTAGGATGAACAGTGTTTTTTCCAGGGAATGCTGTTCTGTGTTGCTTGGCACTAGCCTGTTGTAAGTTAACAAAATTAAAGTATATCTCGACTGCTAGCTCTGCTCTATGTACTGATAGAGCCATCCCCTCTTATTTCCTTTTATTCAAGGGGTAGATGAAAGTGTCTGTAGCGCTTGGACTTGAAAATAGAGGTCGTGTTTTGAAGTGTAATCACTTTAAAGTGCAGAGTGTATGAGCAGGGAACCGCAAGGCTCGTGTCGGAGCGGGTTTTGTTTGAGTTTGAGTTCCCTCCGTGCGATTCCTCTGGCATCGCGGCCTCCCTCGGCGTACGAGGCGCGCTCAGCTCTTCCCCCCGGACACCCGTGTCTGCCTGCAACCCTCCCTTTCAGAGCGGCTTCTCAGGCAGAGGTAGCTCCCTGTTTGGTTGTCCTTTCTCAAACATGCTTCTTGCATTAATCGCCCCTCCGCAGCTGACCTCGTGTACATGTTACAAGAAGTATTGCTGCTTCTTGGGACCGGGAAACCTCCCACCTGCTGATGGCCGCGTTTGCCAGTGAGAAGGGCAGGTAGGCCTGTAGCGTTATTAGCTCGCCCCTTTGGTTTAGTTTAGCTTATTTTTGTGAGACGTTTGCTAATTTCTGGTAATTTTTATGAAAAATAGGTGACTTTCTCAGGCTCTGGTGTAATAAAAAGTAAAGGTATTGGTTTTCCCTGATCATAATTAATTTTTATTGTAATTTTAAGTGAGTTCGCTTTCTTATAAATGTATCCACAAATGCTTCAGTAGATGTAGTAAAAGCAATGGATCATTTTGAAGCAGGATACCTTTCTGCTGTTTTCTCCAGGACTCTTCTGTCAGGAGTCTGACACATCCTTAATCTGATGCTCAGGCTTGTCATTTGAATTGATAGTATATGAGAGAGGATGTCTTCAGCATTGCTATGGAAGGCGCTTGAAAAATAAATTCACATTTTATGACCGTGACACTAACTCCAGGAGCACTATTTTTTTTATTTATCTCTCTATTTGTCTACAGGCAGTTGGTTAAGTTGTTGATTAAAGAGAATTAGGGGAATCACACTCAAGTCAAAACGGATATGTTTAAATGAATTACATTAGAATTCTCTGTTGTTTCCAGGAAAACAGCAGATCCTATGAACATTTTGGAAAATATAAAATTAATGTAATTTACATTAATGATATAATCATATTTTTTGTTCTTTTGTTACCCTATTTTTTATTATTGAACAATGAGAAATTCATGAGGAACATTATCCATTTTTATTCACGAGAAATGATTTCTCTGAGATATTAAGTGATTCGTGTTATCACCTACGTATCTGCAAGCATAGATTGCACCTGCATACACAGAGCTTGCTGATTTGAAAATGTAAATATACATATAAATACACACACAGAACATTTTTTCACTGTTCCACTAGTATGGTATAGATTTTGGAAGATTTTAAATGCCAGCTTAGCTTGTTAGCACAATTTCCTGTATTTTAAGCAAGAAGAACTAAATCCAGTACTTCTGTTACTGCTAAGATATAATTTGAGTAGCTTATTAAGGTTTTGTTTTATTTATCATTATGGCAAGTATATTATGATTTCATTTTAAAAACTCAAGCTGCATAGAAGGAGATTTTAGAGGCTTTTTGGTCTTGCCAAAATGCTTTTGAATTGTTGTCCCAACTCATCTTACGTTTTTATGTTGCCAACTTTGGAGGCATTAGTTAATGTGCACATAACTAAGCTTTTAGAGAGACTCAGAATCAGACATCTGCAAAGCTTCAGGAGTTATGCAAATTATAAAAAGAACTACTAAGAATGGAAAGAACATTGTGAATATGGACGTAAATCCAAACTTTATTAGAGAAGAATGTGAATATATGAAAAATCAATTTTTAGAAATAGACTAATATATTTCAGAGGCATATTTAACACTTGTCTTTGTTCTTGTTTTATGTAAAGACATTAAGATGAAGAACGTACTTGTTTATTTTTAATACTAGCATTCTTTCTCATTGTTGTTTGTTTGGCTTTTGTTTTTGTTACTTCCTGACAGATCTTTCAGGCCACAATTATCATTATTTGATAACTTTTTCTTTGATGCTTCCAGCTCATGAGGAGCTGGACAGTGATCCCACTTTCCTCTGAAATTCAGGTGTTCTGGGTACTTCTGCATGAAGGAGAAGGACTTGAAAAAGATGTCTAAAGAAACAGTAATATTAGAAGAGATCATGTGGAAACTAGAATGCCATTTGTATTTTCACCCTTGAAGTGTGTGGGGTGGTGTTTTTTTTTTTTTTTTTTGGTTTGTTTTTACATGAAGGAAGCAATTAATTCATACAGGTAGACCATAAAACTGAGATCTGAATTTTACACAGAAAAAGCAGATACAGGATAAATGAAGTCAAAGGCTGATGATACAATCTCCTATTTTCCTTCAACTTACCTTGGGAAACAGATTTCACGCTATTAGTTCCTTTTCTTCTGTCTTGTCTCTTTGGAATGAATTCCGCTTGATAGTTCTGCCTATTCCTATGGAAACCAGGCTGCTGAAGCCTCCTGCAAGAGGCTTTAGGGAGCAGTGCCCCGCACCGCCTTGCTTCCAGTCGAAGTGTTTGACAGCCAAAACTGGTTGGAATCAGCCTGATGTTTTTGGCTGATGTCTTGCCTAAGATGCTTTGCAGGATGAACACACATGTTAAACTTGGAAACTGGGAGATAAGAATTCTGTTCAGTTGTTGGAGCTCTTAAGTGTTTTAACTTAGAGCGTGGGATGCTGCTAACAAAGTGGCTAAAAAGGGTACTTTGTAAGATGAAACCCTGTGTCAAGATCACAGTTGTCATGGTTGACCGAAAAGGATTAGTAACACCTCAAATATTTGAATATGTTAGTGATTTGTTAGAAGACATGGCATCATCCTTGTCTGCACAGGGATAAGAAATAGCTTGATTTTTTTTTTTTTTTTCAAAGATGTAGATTAGTGGATGACTGCTAAGGGTTATACAGGTCTAAAATAATAGTTGTAAAGATTTTCCTTTACTCACAAGTTAATGAGCTTTTATTATGTTTTAGATAAACAAGTTAACCCTCTATTTTTGCTGAAATAAAAGCTGTGTCTGAATCCTGTCTTCCCATTTTGCTGAATTAAACTGATGCAACTGTGACTGAAGCTTTTTCAGAGCTGGAAGAAATACCAGTGTCGACTCCCTGTAATTGATGACTTACACTGTTCTATTTCACATGTTTGCTCAGAGGGGTATCAGTTCTGTTCACTGTATTTTCAGCTACTCCACAGCAGCCTTACTGAAAGTACGAACACAAATCAGCTCTTCCAGCTGTAGCCTGCCACCTGGAGACCAGAGGACAGCATAGTCCTTTCCCAGCTCCTCAGTTAACTTTGCTTGTAACATAGCATGGATGGCACAGGTAAACAGTTTACAGAGCAACATGAGCTAAGAGCTAATTCCTAGGAAATGCAGTTGTTATTTTTGTTTTCAAAGGACAAGCTGAAGTGTTTGTGTGTTTCTTTTGAAGGCTTACCTAGCAATTGCTGAGTTTCAATTCCTTGACTTTCAGTGGCTCTTCTGGAAAGGCTCCAAAAGCCAAGAGCTGCTCTCAGCTGTGGTTTTAACTCCTGTGCTCATCTGCTTGGAGGGCATCCCATGTGGTGTGAGGTGGCTGCTATGTTCACTTTGCCTCTCCAAGCTAAAATCTCCGTGAATTTCATTTAATTTGTATTTTATGTCCAGAGGGGGTTTGTGTGCACAATGAAGTTTCTTACTTGTCATTCATACTAACTCTAGAAACTTACATGTCACTGTATTTTGTATTTCACATATGAGCAATGGCTGAATATCGACTCCATGTCACCTGTTTTCTTTTGTGTCCTGACTCTGAGAAGTTTTAAAATATATTGTGCCTGTTAAATAAATCGTGATCTATGTTGCTGAGAAAATTTTCTGTTATCTTTGAATATTAAGTGGTATATTTGGGACAGAATGTACTACTATAAAAAAAGCAGATCAGCTGTTTGCCTGTTTAATTTCCATGCTGCTTTTGTTTTCTCATTTTTGCCCTTCTCTGCCAAACTGGGTCTAAACACAAAGAACAGTGTAGATAAGTGCATATGTAGGTAATAAACTATAATACAATTTGTTTTTCTGCTTTCAAGCTGTTGTTATGTATCCAGCTATACTTTCTGAAATCGGAGTTTAAAAAGGAAAATCAAAACACAATTTACATGTGAAGGCAGAAATATTATAATCGGTGCCTGTATGAAGATTAGTGTATATTAGGAAAACAGATGTTTTTTAACTTTGTCATAAACCCAGTGATAGTGATGCAGTAGTGTCGCACTTATAAAAGAGTAAAAATAACTGATTTATATGTAGTATTCCTGTGAAGAGGAATATTTTATATGGTCTCTCTTTTTATGAAGAATATTGAGACAGTTGTGATAAAACAACTTGCATAAGTGCTGCTAAATTAATAATGCGTTTTGAAAATCAAAATTTAATAAGCTAATAAATTATTAAGGTATTGTAGGATCTATAATTATCAGATAGCCTAAACTCCTACTGTTGGGGATGGTATACAGGCTGCGCTGTTCATCCTTCTCTCTTCTCTTTGAATGCACCTTCCTACACAAGACCTTTGCACATCCTGGTTTTGTGGTGACTCCACTCTCCACTGTCCGTGGGTTTTTTGTGCACCCACTCTATGTTTTGTAGTTCTTTCTGTCAGGAGCTATGATCAGTGTTTAATACCAGATGGAGAGCACCTGGTCTTGATAAATCTAATCTTAACAGCAGGAAAATGAAACGTTCTTTGGGAATCACAAAGCTGTAGAATTTTTGTGTTTGTTTTAATACTGTTAAATAATGTTTAAAGGAGAGAGAAAAGTAGCTGAGGAAAATATGTTTAATGCAGGGCTAGATGAAAATTTGGAAAGTAAGAGGAAAAATAAGACCAATTTCAAGTGGGCAGAGTTTGATAATGAACTAAAGCAGTTACTATGGAAATATCAATTATAAGTTTGGAAAGAGTGTATTAGAATTTCTTAGTAGCTGAACTTGAATCTAGTATTAGTCAATATTTTCATCTAATAAAATTTCCACAACATGTAGGACTCTTTAATGTTACCCAGAAATGACACGAGATTGGGTGATATTGTCAGTGGAAGACAGGGTCGGAATGTTTAGAATATTAGAAGTAACTAAAATGTTTGGAGACAGGATAGTTCATAATGGAAGTCTGTGTTGAGGCAAGGAGGCATAAGAATATATTCTGTACATTTTGAGTTTATTATTTGAAAATTACTCGAAAGGAGTAACTGAGCAGAGAATGTTCTCAACTGAGAGAGGCAAGTGCAGCTTTAGGGTGTATCTGACAATATATGTCTTGTAGCGAGAGTGCTCTCCAACATGCATTCTGGTAATGCTCTCCAGCATGCTGCTAGTGGGAACTCTTCTGGTCAAGAAGTTTTTTTCTCAAATTCAGGAGGAACTTCCTTTGTTTCGGTTTGTAGCCATTGCTTCTTGTCCTGTCTCTGCCATGGAAGGCAGAGTCTTTTGGCAGAGTCTTTTGGCAGAGTCTCTGCCAGAAAAAGAGTCTGGCCCTATTCTGTTGATACCCTCCCTTAAGATATTTGTACACACAAATGTTAAGATTCCCCTCTCAGCCTTCTCCAGGCTAAATAGAATCAGCTCTCTAAGTCTCTCCTCAGATGAGAGATGCTCCAGGCCTGTAATCATCTTTGTCACCCTCCACTGGACTCCCTCCAATAGCTCCATGTCTGCCTTGGTAGGGAGCCCAGAGGTGAACCCAGCACTCCAGCTGTGGCCTCACCAGGGCTCAATGGAAGGGGAGGGGATCACCTTCCTCAACCTGCTGCCATTGCCCTGCCTAACACAGCTATGGATGCCGTTGGCCATCTTGGCCACAAGGGCACATTACTGGCTCATGGTCAGCTTGTCTGCCAGGACCCCCAGGTAGTTCTCTGCAGAGCTGCTTTCCAGCAGTCAAGCTCTAATGTAATACCAGTGTGCTTGAGGTTATTCCTCCCTAGGTGCTTGCCTTTATTAAACCTCATGAGGTTCCTCTCTGCCCATCTCGCCAGCATATCCAGGTCTCTCTGAAAGGCCACACAACTCTCAGGGTTATCAGTCACTCTTCCCAGTTTTGTGTCAGAGGGTGTCATCCAGGTCACTGATGAATGACTTGAACAGGACTGGACCCCGTGGTGGCCCCTGGGGGCAGCGCTAGCTACAGGCTTCCCATTTGGATTCTGTGCCACTGATCACAACCCTTTGAGCTCTACCATTCAGCCAGTTCTCAGTTCACCTCACTGTCATCTCACCCACACTTCCCGAGCTTGTCTGTGAGAATGCTGTGGGAGACAGTGTTGAAAGCCTTGCTGAAGTCAAGGTAGACAACATCTGCTGCTCTCCTCTCATGTGCCCAGCCTGTCATTCTATCTTAGTTCTCAGATTGGTTAAGCTGGTTTCCTCTTGGTGAATTCACACTCTCTACTGATCACCTTCCTTCTTGTCCTCCACATGTTTTGAGGAAACATCCAGGATGAGCCGTTCCATCCCTTACTTAAGCACCTAGCGGGCGGTCATTATCTCTGTGGATAAGGAATCAGGTCTGCAAATGGGCACCTCCAACCCCTGCAGCAAGAGTCACCCACGGCAGTCACATGCTGCCACTTCTGAGTGTTGACATCTGTATTCCAGGCATGGCCGAGGGTCTGGCCACTCAGTTGCTTCCCGTGAAGCCATGCCTGGTTCTTTCTCACCCGGAGGGCACTAAACATGTTCCTCAACTTCAGGAGGATTAAGAGCCTTTCTTCTCCTATGAGTAATGATGAGTTTCCAGCCTTCATCTACAGTGTTAGTTTGACCCTGCACAGAGCCCTCCATAAACTCCACTGCAGTGGAGCTGTGTGGTCTCAGGGAACACCCCGTCTGTCTCATGCCCATCCTCCAGGACAGCACACAGCCTGCTGCTTTTTTCCTCCCTTAATTCCTTTACCAGTTGACACAGCTCCTTAACAAAAGAGCGGTTTTGTCACGAGGACTGACTGTCAAGAAGAGGCCCCGAGCACTGTCTGCACCTGCAGAGCTGCCTCAGCCGTGAGAGGGTTGCTCTGTACAGAAGCATCTGACGCAGCGATGCCGGTGTCTACCGGGGACCGTGCCGTGCGACCTGTCACGAGCCTTTCCCGCGCACACTGCTGGGACTGGGGGGAAAAGAGGAAGGATCCCTCCCGGTGCCTTCTGCACGAGCCACAACTCCTCAAACTGCAGCCTCTGTTCGCTGCCTCTGCTCGCTGCACACCCTGGTACACAGCCTGACCTGTGGCTGCTTGTGTGCAAGACAAATGGAGTGAAACTGGAATGAGAGCAGAGAACAAATCGTATTTCGAAGGGGATGTGGAAATGTGGAACTTGTCCCTTATCGTGAGGACAATCTTTAATCTCAGTCTTTATTGAGATAAGAAGAGGTGTGCTTGTTAAGGTTTTAATACCTGTGCTGTGCTTTCCTGGGTAGGACGCATATTAAATGGGAGGAGATGTTGTTAAATAACTTGGGGGAGGTCTTTAGAATATGAATATCTATATAAATAAATAAAGAAATAAATAAAACATGCACTTAAAAGTCATGGAGTTTTTGAAAAAGATTAAATATTTTTATTTCCTTCAATTCTCTCTTATGGTTTCTATTTTTCTTTCTAAGACTGTCCATTCTACTAGAGGCATATTGTGCACTGGCATCATCTTCAGAGGTGATGGCTGCATCAGCAATGAACAGCCCTAAAAAAAGTCTTCTTTGTAAGGGTCACTTTTTCTTTGTTAACATGTTCTTTTGATCTGTCCCTGGCAAAGTATCTGTGTGATTCTGTGTCAGAGCCAAAGAAGTAGCATCTTCACGGCTCTAGCAGCTTGGCTCTCGTTTTAATGACCCCTGCCTCACTTACCATGAGTTATATAAAGACATTGTGCTGCCTCCTTTCTGGTGTTCTAGCAACCCTTCCATTTGACTAAGTTAACACAAGCCTAATGTAGGTATTCCAAAAAACAAGTGTAGCTGTGCAACATGTGTGTGGAACTTGTTTGCAGTTAGCTTGTGTGCAGTACATTATGAATTAATACAAATCGGTCTTACAAGTCATGGGTTTATTTCAGGTGGAGTGGTTACGTTTGTTGAAAATCAACAAACAAGTTTGTTTTGTATGTGGCTTTCAGCAATAAATAAGGGAAAAAAAGTGCATATTTTCTGTATCTGCTGGCCCCTTTTAAACCACTGATGTCAGGACGATGGTAGCGTATCTGTGTGTGTGGTTTTCATGCTGGGAGAGGTTCCCTTCTGACTCTCAGACTGTCAGCTGTTTCTCTCTTTGTAAAATAGTATTATATTTATTTACCAATGTCATCTATTTTTAAAATTCACAGATAAGAAGTGCAACCAATGAGGTCTGTCCACGCTACAGAGTAAGGGAGATACACGTAGTTAGTCAGAGCACTGAAGCATGTGGCTGTGTAATGACAAGTCCAAGAAACTGTGCGGCGAGGAGAAATTCCCAGAGCCCTGCTGCGTGTCAGCAGGATGTTCCCTAGGCTGGCCGTTCTCTCCCTATCAGGCTGTTTAGCTTTACCTTACAAAAACACTCCTCGTAAAATCATCATGCTTAAAATCTATGATAGCATAGATTTTAGAAGCCTAGAACCTAGGTTTATTCATTAAGGTAAGCTCACCTGTCTCGAAAGAACATTGACATTTACTGTGCAAAATACCCTGTGTCATTGATCGTTATGTGTCCAGCAGTTTTATTTGGGATTATAAAAAATTAAGTTTTATAATCCCCTCCTCTAGATTTTTGGTGCATAGTGAATGATAGTCATTGGACTACAGTGAAACAGATACACTGCATCTCAGATTTAGATCAGACACTATTTCCTGTCTCCATTTATCCTTCCCATTTGTTCTAGAACCATATCTGAGTATGGGAAATGGCCTATTAAATTACTGAGGCTTTGGCCAAACAAGATAGAATCCATAACAGGAGAAAGAATATTGGCAGATTAAAAGGGATGGCTACTATTCCACTAGCAAGTGAATAGTCTACTGTTTTTTAATATTATCTGTAATTTGGAAGCATATTTGAACTGTTACCTGCTTCATGAATATCTGGGAGACATCCGTGATAAAACTTTGCTTCCGTAACTGTACTGTTGATATCAAGATGATAACAAATCCTTAGTTTCAGATGGTGTTTTTACCACAGCTAGTCAGCAACTCAGGCTTTTATGTACACAGTGTTACTTTAAGTGTCCTTATTGGTATTGCAGACTCTGTTTTCGGGAAGAAAATTGCACACATTTTACAGGAGCTGCACTTAGTTTCTTTCCAATTTTGAACCCAGTCAGGGTGTTGATTCTCATTTATAAAGTGTGGTGGATGCTTTCAGGCCCTGCCTTTTGCTGTGCGCCTGTGTGGTAGCTGCTGAATTGGAATTACTTTATCCCTAGAATTAAATGGCTGTAGGTTGGTTACAGCACTGTTCTCATTCCCAAGTTCTCAGCCAAGCTTGTCCTAAATGTTTTAGCCACCCAGCTGTGATGCAGCCTCATGATTGATCTTTAAGGGCTTAACTGAAAGGGAATATGGGTGATGGGTGGTTGTTACAGAGAAGGTCTGTTATTTGTAAATAAAATCTATGCTGCCATAGATTTTAAGCAGGAAAGGATTTTACTAGGAGTGTTTCTGTAAGGTAAAGCTAGACAAGTAAGTTAGAAAGAAAATGACCAAATATTTTTCTCCAGCAATTTAAAGGAATTTTATGAGTTAATTAAAGACAGATGTTTATGCTTGTACCATTCTGTGTGCCTTCATGGATCAGAAAGCATCAACTTTTCACCAGTGAGGAGAAGATGAAATGGATATCCCTAGTCAGTATGAATTGCACTGGTGCAGTTCTTTCATCTCTGGAGAGCAGAGCAGTGATGCAGACCACCCTTGCTGTCATCAGGAGGCTCCTACCAAACACAGTGCAGATGTCTGTGTCTCGGAGGGAACGTGCGTGATCTCCCGTGGTGGGGAGAATGTCCTGTCGCCTGTGAGGAGCCTGACGCTCCTGCATCCTGAGGACTTCCCACAAGAACTTGGCTTCCAGGAAGGATAAAAATGTTCGTGGGAAATAGCATTGCCTGCAGTAATTTGTTAACTCTGTGTTCATCCGAGTTTCAGATATTTACAATGTCTGGGAATGTGTTAAATTGTACCTTTATTGAAAAAGTAAATTAAGAAAAAAAAAAAAAAAAAAAAACCTTTGATTCTTTCTTGTGTGGTTAGATATGTCATAGGGAACAAAAAGAATTTGCCAAATTCTCTCTCTCATATTGGGTACCGAGGAGTTTGCACAGCTGTGTTTTTCTGATAACGTTTTTCTACATCTGGTCTATTGGCCTGTGGTTTTCCTTTCTTCCAGAGAGCCAGTTAGTGGAACCTGGTAACGTTATTTAAACTTCCTCAACAGTAATACCCAAATAATGATTGCTCCAACTCCTGCAGTATTAGTGAACTGCCCTGGAGAGCGGTCCAGGCGGAACCTGGCTCTGCTTGCATGTTTGGGAAGCTGGAACTCGGCCTGGTCGGACTTGGGATGCTGCTGTGGCTTCGCAGTGGTGCTGGGATCCCAGTGTCCCTGTGTCCCAGTTGTGAGGAGCGTTTGGAAGCGGGCAGGCAGGTGCAACGTGACCAGGCAGCATCAGATAGGGAGCCTGGGTCAGGCTGCTCGAGTGGCACTGTGTGCGTTTTTAATGCAGTGGTAGTGTGACCATCAATAATTCCAGTAGCAACCTGCATTTAGGTTGATAACAACACCGTTACCAATACAAAGGCTCCTTTTTTTCCCCCTCTTCTTTCGATTTGGTAGCCCTATGAAACAAGAAATCACTGTTTTATTGCTACCTGTGCTCTCACTTGCACATGTGAGTGATTCTGTCTGGTAAGAGCCAGCATCCTTTAGAGAAACAAACAAACAAACAAACAAACAAACAAATAAATAAATAAATATCATAGGCATAGGAATTTAGGTAGAAAACAGTTTACTGGGAATACCTATGGAAATAAAAGATAAATATATGGTCCCACTTTTTCATTAATCTGAGACCTATTCCTAGGAGTATTCTCACTCTGAAAATGCTAGACAGCTTTTTGTTTTTCCAGATAAACTTGCAATTTTGGTAATAGCTTTTCATTTGGGGGATAGACTGAGTTCTGGCAGATGCGTTAATTCTGAGTTTTCTCCCCACATTCTTTTCTCTGTGGAAAGGAAAGCCTGCCTAGAGGTCTGCCTAGTTGAACAGCTGCCCAGAAGTTAGGCTTGGCAGTCCAGACCTTTCCTTCAAAGCCATTACCTGACTGCCTTCAATAAGTGATTGCTTATTGAACTGTTATTCTCTAGTGCAGTTAATATGTGGCTCAAATGTAGCTTAAATTTTCAAGTAGCAGAATATATTCTTCAGATCAGGTGGTGTTATGTAGAAACTAATTGACAGCTGTTCTCTGACACTGCTATAGTTTGTTTAGTGTTTGACTAATAATAATTTTTATAGGATATGAAAGAGTTTTAAGAATCAGCACAGGAGTAGTAAATATTGGTTACCAAGAACTGAGCTTTCTGTACCAATATTTAATCCAATTCGCTCGTAATGTTTTTACAGTATGACAACCATTTTAAACAGACTCAATAGCAATTTCAGGCCAACCAAGTGACTTTTCTGAGTAAAGTTAGCAAGTTTGAAGGTTTGTTATACACAAACATATTATAAAAATAAAAGAATTAGGCTACTAACTGCTTTTCAGATTAAACTCACCTTTTCCTCTCCACCTACTAAGACTTAAATTAAATCTGCCTTTCCTTGATGCTGAAGTATTGTGTATTTAAAAAATCCAGAAATTATCCACTCAAGATGGGGAAATATTTCATTTGTGTATCCTATTAAGGATTGTTACATTTTCTAATAATTAAAAGGAACACAGAATACTCAGGGGATGACTAAAGAAAAGGACAGTAGTCAGAAGTAAGAGCAGAAATAAAATGATTACAAATAAGAACATACAGTGTAGGAACAGATGTTTCCAGTGGTGATGTATGTGTGTGTTTAATCTTAAATCATTTGGAAGAAATAGAATTTTCCTGTTTCAGAAAGAGGGAAATTATTACAGATTCGTTTCCTAAGGAGAGGAGTTCTTTGGTAGCTTAAGAATAATAAAATAATAACTGATGAAAAAATGCACAACAGCAAGAATAAAATAGAATACAGGAAAAGAAATTGAAAGGAAACCTGTGTTTTAGTTATTACAGTTTTAGATATTCTTTAAACTGTGATACTTCTTTTCAGCAAGATTTCTTCAAAACCACAATGGTTTTGCAAAACTTCCAACAGATCCCCACTAATGGGAGAAATTCAGATCTTTTATATGTATACATGCACACAAAGTAGGAAGTATCAAAACATAACAGATGCATTATCTTTTCTATTGAAGAAAAGCAGTCATTTTCCTTCCAAGAATTTATTGTCTCGTGCTATTTATGTCTATCTTTCTCCAATCTAATTGCAATACTTGGTGAAATCTACCCTGCCTACATAAAGCTTAACTTCTGCAGTTTTATTAGACAGAGACCAGACAGGTAACATGTGTAAAATCTACCCTTCTGGTCTCAATGGCTACTGTGCCACCCTATGAAAAATGCCTTGGAACTGGATATCCCGGTGGCCTCTGGATTCTTTTGGCCCATCTGGAGCTGACTTTAGCAACCTGATTCCCTGCTGGGCTGCATGACACACCAGGAGAGCGCCGCTCCTTAGAGTGCTGACACTTGCCTACACCTGGCTACGTTTTTTCCTCTGTCTTTCCAAGGACAGACTGAAGGAACTAAGTTGAAATACAGGATTTATTAAAGAATTGCAGTGGATTTAAATGTGTTAATTTACAGGTAGTTCCATAACCAACAGAATCTGAAGATGTGACTTCAATTGATTTGTGTGTCATTTTTCCTTTGTACCTTGTCTAATAGATCTTGATCAAATGCTGTAGCTTTTCCCCCAATAGAGGAATGAGTATAATTTATCTTCTCCTTTGAGCTTTCTGTTTCATTATACTTATAGGAAATTGATATTTTTACTTAAACTGCCAGTTTAAGTAAACTAAGATTTATGAAAACATTAAATAGTTTGGGAAAGACTGGAAGACAGTATACAAAAAACTTGCATGCTCCTTTGCTGTTTAGGAAAGGTTAAAAGTTAGAGTGAAGAGAGAGCAGGAATGTAGAAAGGATGATCACATACACGCCTCCAGATTTGAAGGTTTTTGTTTGGTCAAATGTTTGGTTTGTTACTACTCGAGCTGTTTGTTACTGATCCTCAACTGGATTAATTGCTGAAGATGATTTGGGGGAAAAAAAACCCCACCACCTACAAAAAATATTTTGTATTGAAGTGGAATAAAAAATACGGAAATATCCTTTGTAGCTTCTCAATTCTGTCTGAATTAACTTCCAAGTAAGAGGCAATAGCAAGACAAGATTGGCTGTACCTTAAATCACTACAGCTTTATAACGATTACGTGACTTTACCCTTAATTTTTGACTTTGAGGTTGGGGGGATCCAACCTCAATTGTTATTCCCTCACAGGATTATTTGTGCATTATTCTTTTTGAAAAATAGATCTAAAGCCTGGACTGTTAAATATTTTTAATAAGTGTTATAAAGCTAGATGTCCTATGCATTCATCATGCATACAGTAGATCAAAATTAACATGCAATTCAGAAGCAAGCACTTTTTTTTCCAGGTTTTGTTACCTATTCACATGAGTACATATTACCTGGCTCTTGTTATTCTTTTTCATTTTGAAAATTTTAGTCTTTCTTTATGTTCTACTTTATTCCTTACTTGATATCTATCTACCTTGCAGACTCCTGCATGTGTTTGATCAAAACTGAAACTGCTGGTTCACTCAGGTTTTACATGGTTCATTGAGGTATAACTGACTTATTTTGACAATTTCCTGACTTTAAGTTCCCGAAGGCGGGAGCACTTTCTGTCTCCCTTTCTTTGTACTTTTGCAAACTGAAATTTCCAGTCTTCTCTTGCCGTTTCAAAACAGCTGCAAGGCACTGAATGCCTTTTGCATTCCTATGTACAATTCATGTGGACTTCACTGAAAATTCTTTTAATGTATCTACTTCCTGGAATTGGTTACAGAAAATTCTTACAATTTTATATCTTTTAAGCTTCAGTTTTCCTATTTCTCGTTAGGTTAGCTCTTCCTTTGCCAGTTGTCACTATTCGGTGCTAATGAAGTTATGCCAATATCCCATATCACATTTGGGATTGTCAAAAATGTTAAGCCAAAGGATAAAAACGAAAAAAAAAAAATGTGCAGAGTTTTCCTTTTTTACATTTTTTGAAAATACTTGTTAACCAAGAAGGAGAAACTCTTTGAAATCAGCAATTTCTGCAGCTCAGATACTTGAAATATATTTCATGAAAACTAAGTGAAGAAGTGTTTTTTAAGACATCAGACATTATGAAGAAATTGCTGACACTGTTGGAGTCTTATGGCAATGTCTGTTTTACTAACTGTTGTCTTATTCAGTACACCATAGACTATAGAAAATAGATTTAAAAATTAAGAAATAATGTTTTTAAGAACAGATCTTTGTTAGGGGTTTCCAAAGTTTATGTTACTGTTCTCTTTTTAACACCCTTGTTTTATACAACACTGAAAATACCCAGCCATATATCTGGATTGATTAACTGGAATAAATTTCATGTGTTTTTCCTCACCTAGGGAAATTACCGCTTCATGAAACTCCTGCTGGCTCGTAAAGGGAACTGGATGCAGAAAGACTTAGAGGATATGACACCATTGCATTTAGCTACGCGTCACAAAAGCCCCAAATGTTTAGCTTTGCTGCTGAAACATATGGCACCTGGAGAAGTGGATACACAGGACAGAAATAAGGTATAATATTGCATTTTTTAAGATACATTTTTAGCAGCTTTGGAAATTGGCTTCGCGTCTAACTGTTAGATATAAGTAATAAACTTGTTTTTTTTTTCTGTACGTGACAGATATTTTTTGACTCTTCAAAATAATAACTAAAACTAGTATTTTATTGATCACCATTAAAAGTATTAACATTTTCCCACCAATAATAATGTGACAATTCATTGTGCTGAGTTCACTGACATCCATGCTGAGAGTACGTAGATCTAATAGAGGATTCAGAATCCGTGTGTTTTAGGGCCGAAACCTTGCTGTGATGGTCCTTGTTAGAAAGTGGATAGGATGTGGTTATCTTGCTTTTCTTCCTTGGAAACATTCAGAAACGGATGCTCATCTGCCTTTATCTACCACCATTATTCTTTGCACTAGTCCTCTTAATTTTGGAGTGTTAGAAGGAATTTCAAATTAGGTAACACAAAGAGTTATGGGAAAACCTTAAAAAAGAAAATTCCTTTGGTGCTGAGCTAAATGCAGGTTTACTGCTGGAAGACATTGATCCTATCACTGTGTGATCTGGCCCTGCACTGGAGGCCACCAAGATTCTGTACAACAAAACATAAGGAAATGTTGGAAACCAGCTGCCTTTTGCACTGTTCCAGTCACTCATCCCATTTTCACTGTGTCCCTTGTGCTGATACTGAACTCTTGCTCTCTGGATCAGCTTACCAGTGGCCTGGAAGGGCCTCTGCTGTCAGGGGAATTCTTAGTCTAAGAGCTGAGAGAGGAGAACAAATCTGTGAGGCACATGCTCTTCACCATCATCTTCCTAATAAGATTTTCTTTTTTTTTTTTTTTTTTTCCAGATTATTTAAAAAATCAAGTTTTTTTTTAATGGATCACAAACTACTTCTTAGAGATTTTCACTTTGGTGTCTCTTTGCTATCTAATCAATGAGAGGTTTAATAAGAATCATGTTCTGCAGATAGTGACTGACTTCATCCTTGTAATACCAATGCAGTGTTTTGCTTAGTGTATTTTCATCGTCCTAGAAGAAGGCATAGTTAAGAGAAGGGCATAGTTAATAAGCTTTCTAGTGGTATTACTTCTTAAACTTTGAAATTCTGATCTGGTCCTATCATCTAGAAAGCAAGATAAGGCAGATGCAAGTCCAGTTTCTATAAAATAAATCATTTCCCTCCTCCAAACAACAGGATTGAAACCTGCCTCTGCCCTAGCAATTAGCTGCTTGCCTTGCAGGATATTCTGAATTGTGGAAACTCTGTGGAAAATCACAACAGTCATGCTGGGAAAGTCATGCTGACTTCGGACTGCATTAGTTAACTAACAAAGCTATACAGAAACCAGCCAAAAACTTTTAGGAACCTTTCCTTTTGCTCAGCTAATTTTCAAAATAACATCAAAGCATTGCTAGATTTTCCACAAAATGTAGAGCACCTTTATTCCAGTTCACATCATGAGTAATCCCAACAGCTAAGATGTCATTCACGTTCCTTGAAGGCACTCTCTGTGACAGTGTCCAAGAAGCTGGACTCTATTGGGCTTGATCATTGCTCTTATTGCAACAACGTGCATCAAGACTATCAAATGCACTTCCTGATTGTAACAGAGAACAACTGTATTATATAGTGATATTTGTGTAGGTAACGGCCTGAAAAGTAAGTTGCATATGAGAGAAATCAGTAAATAACTACTGCATTGGCTAGGTGTCCTCATAATCAAAAGTTTTGCTTTCATTGCAGCTTCAGTTTCTAGGGATAAAAAGTAAAATAGATAAAAAGCTAAAAAGCTACCATGGTACTAAACTAAGAGCTTAAAATAAAAAAAAAAATAAAATAAAATAAATGAGCCCCTTTTTTGATTTTCTTCAGAGACATTAAGGATAGGCTAGTGATCTTATGTGTTCTGTCAGACTATCAAAGGATGCCGATACAGATTATTGAGGAAATAAACCCAAATGTCCTGGTACAGCTATTTCTCAACACTTTCAAATCAAAGTACTACATAATATTTTGCTGGCGTGGGGTAAAGTGATGAGGAGAAAAATGTCCCTTCTCTCTCTCACTGCCTACTCCTACTCAGCAGTTGGGAGAGATGTCTGATCAATAAAGTTCTTGTTAATCTACAAATGTTCTACTGTTTTAAAAAGTGTTTTACTTACATAGTTAGGAACATTTCATGATGCCTGGAAAACCCACTGACAATAGTTAAGAATTGGCAATAGGGGCATTCACTGTCTTTTGATATTTTATTCAACTACTCTTGGTTGGGGGAAGGTGGATGGAATAATATTGATCCTATAGACTTCGGAATAACTGCTGACAGTGCAGAACATCAAAACTTTGTCTCAAGGTGGATCTAAGTCCAGAGTCAGTATTTAATGTACTTAATAAATTAAAACATTAATATTAAAAAAAAAAGTTTTTGTATAATTCTCATCAATTTATATTATTCCAAGAGATTGCCAAATTTAAGAAGGACCAACTCTGAGGTCTTCTTGAGCTCTGGCTTTGAGGTCTGCTTCAGATAGCCAACTTGGACATGATCATGTTCTACCAAAGTCAGGTATTTTCTCCAGCTCTGAAGGTGTTGTATCTTATGACATTGTCCTGTTTGTTAGCCAAAGTACCATGAATAGAGTATTCTTTTTTCCTCACGCAAATAAATTAAGCAACTACCAAGTTAAATGTCTATAAAAAAAACCCAAAACACCTTTTATACCAACTATAAGTGCTTCTAAGTGTGGTTGTCATGTAAGATAAGGTAGCTTAGACCTAACTCAGGACTTAGTATGAAAGATCTGTGAGTATCTACTCACACATGCTACTCACATACTGAAGTAGATGGGACTCTTGCTCAGTATTGTTTAAAGCCCATTTTCCAATGATTTTGATGTCGCTCATTCTAGGTAGATGTGTTCCATTTTTTGTCAGTCTTCTATCAAAATTTAACGAATTATTGCTCATTTCCTCATTGTTCAAGGAAGTTTTCCCTATTTTCCCTGGAATTTATGCAAATGTCTTTTACCACACAGTGACAGTGACATACAAAGACTGCTGCCTACCTGAAAAATACTGGATTATCCATGTTAGCTGTTTTTTTTTTTTTTTTCTGTGTAATGTAATCATTTGATAACTATCCATCCCTGGCTTCCAGACTTCTTGGGATTCTCCTCAAAATTATCAGAGAATTGGGGCAGTGTCATGGCTTCTCCCCATATATTGCACAGGAGCACGAGGAATTGTAGGATTCCCGTGGAACGAAACGTGTTGTTAAAAATAAAGCCTTATGTGACTGAGTAACTTCCAGGACTGCAATGAAATCAATGATACACCCCCCAAAAAAACCAGTAACTTCAGAACATATATTCTTGTGTTGAAATTGTCCTTGTTGCAGTAACAACTGTTAGTAAAACAAATGAACAGGATACACAAACCAAATTGTGAAGATTATGACAGATATGAAGATTAGAGCTACCTAGAATAAAGCCATACTAATTAAAGATATAAATGGATTGAGATTTGGCCTCAAATACGTCATATATATTATTCTGAGATTTATTTGCATAGTTTTTAATTCCATAATAGATTTTTGTTCCATAATAAATTAGAAGCCAGCCCCTTCTCAGTAGTATCCAGTGAATGGACAAGAGAAGGGTGTAAATAAAATACAATAAATCTGATTTAAACATAAGAAAAAACTCCTTCACAGTGAGGATGGTCAAGCACTGAATAGGCTGTTGAGAGAGGAAGCTCCAAGTGTCCCAGGTGGAGGCTCCATCCGTGCACATACTCAGAACTCAACTGCCCTCAGCCAAAGGCAGCGGCTCTTCCTGCTGACCCTGCTTGAGCAGAGGACTTAGACTAGATCATCTCTGGAGGATCCTTCCAATCTCAACTGTTCTGTGTGATTCTGTGCAAGTATAATCTAGATAGTAAGAATGTATTTCAGGCTCTAATTGATTTTGCTTCTTCTATTTCTTTTTTTGACTTTTTTTTATAAAACTTGTGAATGTTGTGTCCCAGCAAACTGCGTTGCATTGGAGTGCCTACTACAATAACCCAGAGCACGTGAAGCTTCTCATAAAGCATGATTCAAATATTGGAATCCCTGATATCGAAGGAAAAATCCCACTTCACTGGGCAGCTAACAACAAGGACCCTAGTGCAATTCATACTGTGAAATGTATTCTGGTAAGAAAGTCTACTACATGTAAAGCTTTTTGCATGCATTCCTCTACTGAAATAAAAACTTCTGATTTTTCTTTTTTTGTCTGCTTGAAATACTGGTAATTATCCTTGCTGTAAATCATGAGTTATGAATACTGTTCATAATAATTTGGTGTTTCACTGTACATTTTAGGAAGAGGAGGAAGGAAGAGTTCACAAGTTCTCCCTGTTAGAAAGGCCAGTCATATTAGTCATGCGAATTGCCTTGTGCACAGCAAGTTCTTTGTTGTGTGTCTTTTGTTTCTCATTTGCAAGTTTACTTCCAGTTAACTGTATTGAGCAGTCTCATTCCTGACTGTTGAGTCAGAATTGTAGGATGAATGTGATCAATTATCAGCGAGTCTTTGATCAGTTTACTGAGAGACTCTCCAAAAATCTTTCTATACAGATTAAATATCCATGTATTTTTTTGCAGCATTTCAGTTTCATTTTCTCCACTGACAACTATAATGACTACAATCAGATTTTTAGCTTGATTTCGACCCTGATTTTTTTTTCTGTGGAAATCATTAAATTCAAGAATGTTTAAAAATACAACAGTTACATTGGTGGTGTTCTCTCATATCTATTTCTGTTTTTTTGAAATTGACTCAGAACTAGGCACGTTCATTGTAAGCTAAATGTAATGATTTTTATGCCTGTCTGTTTGACTAGCTTGCAAGTTGAGAGCTTAACTTGTGACCTATGAAAAGTCAATTTGAATCCACTCCCATCTTCCCCAGTCTCAGTGATTATCTTGTATCAGTTGTATTTTTTCCACTATTAAATAGCTCTTCACATGCAGGTTAACGCCATAATTTTTCAGCTTCTTTCTATGAGGTGTTTATAACATCTCCACCCATACAGTTACAATTTCTGCCAGCTTGTGTCATGACTTATGTTACTACCAGAGTTCACCAGGATATTGTCCTGTAATGATAGCAGTGCAGAAGGCCTGGCTCTCTGACTTGAGCCAGTGTTGCCTCATTTTTTAATATATCCAACACAAACTATTTATCTTCATTTTCATGAGTGCAATAAGCTGTAAGCTACATGGCCTGGCTCAGAAAGCAGTCAGATGTTGACATCAGTCTGCATTGGTAGCCTTTGTTGCACGTTCACTGCATTATGGTATTGTTCTCCTGTGTTATCTTTATCAGTTTGGGAAAAATCTAGAGAAAATGGTTGTTCTCCAGTGTCTTCCTTGGACATCTCCAATGCTGTTTTACATAAACTTGACGACAGTTAAGCTGCTGGTTTTATTAAGACCACAGTCTGTGATACTGCAAATATTATCTTGTTTTTGTGTGCTCTGTTATCTGAATGTATCCTTCTATTGTCTCCTCTTTGAAAGCTTTCAAAAGTGAGCAGGAATCCCTTTTCTCTTTCGTGTTTTTACAGTGTTTAGCCCAGTGTAATCTTGCCCAATGACTAGAGCTTCTGGGCATTGTGATTGTAAAAAGAAATAAGAATGAAAAGAGAACCAAATGCTGAAAAAGTAGGTCAGATTTCCAGGGGTGGCAGTTAGGCACATGTGGTTGCAGCCAATAGTGAAATCCATGAAATCCAGTGGAAATGGAGCACATAAGGCTTATAGGTCTGGATATAATAGAGATTTTATCACTGAAAGTGTAATAATATTAGTAATAATTAATAATAAAAGTAATATTGCAGGTTATGGGGATGTATTCTGTGGAACACAGTGCCTTTCAGACAAAAGTTTTTGTGTGTCATCTATTTGACATGTTTTGTTAAAGATTCTTTTTGTTGTTGTTTTGGGAGGATCACAAATTAGCTTTCCAGATCACATCAATAAATTATAGATGAAGAGAAGAATTATTTTTTTTCGGTTAGTTTATTTCATTCAAACATATTTTCCTGTGATGTGGTTAGAATTTCAGTATGAACTTCTGTTTGAATTGTCACTGCTATTGAGTCATGCTTTCAAAATGATTCTCCGAAAGATCCGTCTGCATTTTTTTTGCAGTGGGCTCCATAATGCCCCTGCTAAGCAATTTGAATAGACAGAAAATAAGCATGATGTCAGTTAGCTGTGTCCTGAGAGAGATTAAAGAATGGGAAAAGCATAAATCTTCACTCTTCACTCTAATGGCTCAGATCAAATGCTTTTAAATACTCATTCTAATAAGCAGTATTCATGCTGTGATCATTCTGGTTTCTGTATGTAACAACATAAAGTTCAGTTTTACTTTTGGTAAGACAAATTCACATTTATCAATTTTTTATTTTCCTAATGTTCTGTGATTATGCTAGTGGCTGCCTATTATAATGAACTACAGTGTGTTTTGAGTAATATTTTTTTTCTGGCAAGATTTGGCCACTAATATTAGTATATAGTTTACTGATGTGGGTGCTCGTATAAACTATTGTGACAGATTTTTCAAATATGTAACATGGGGCATTTTAATAGTGGTTTTGTGCAGTATCTAAAACATGATATTCAAATAAAGTACAACAAGGTAATTTAAGCTGGCATTGTTAGAAAGTAAGACAGGAAGGAAAAAAAAGGAGGACATTCCAGAGTTGAGCTTGCTACTGCAATATTAATTTAGCCAGATTACACTTAGGAAGTATGATTAAATACTGCTCTAAATATATCATTTTATCTATTAAATAAAACCTACAGAATATACAACCATGGTAAATTAATGTTGCATTAAAAAACATAATTCTAGAATTTCCTGACTTTCTGCTTCTTGATTTATCATTCTCAGTGTGAGATATTTGTAATACTACATTTTAAATAATGCAAATGCAGTTGATTTCTGGCCTGTTCATGTATCTATTGACGTTAGTAGGAAAAGTTGCAGTGAATTTAACGAGAATAGGGTCAGGAACTTGTTCTGTTTTGCTAACAAAATGTATTGATCAGAGTCTCTTCTTTCCCTCTCTGCCTCTCCCGCTGCTGCTTCGTACATATGTTGAAGGACATGGTCTGGCTCTCTATTTTCAGGATGACTTTTCTCAGTAGTCATCATAGTTTGAGACCCAGACTAAGGCTGAAAGTTATTGTGAATTAAATTTGCTTCCTCAGTGAATTGTTCTTAATTGTTGTTTTCTCTCTGTAGTTAGTTTATAGGCCTTCTCCTTGTAGTTAGCTTAAGGATTTGCTTAAATGTTCTGCTTGTGCTCCAGATTTTTAGTGTCCTACCATCTGGGTTCCTGCATTTTCAGTTTTCTTTATTTGGTTGGTTGTTTTTATGTTGAGATAGATAAGTAGATGTATTCATTAGAAATATTTTCTATCTTCTATGCTGTCACCTGGAGACCTTGGCATCTCCTTCGGGAATGGTTGGATAGCATTGAGGTTTTAAGATGTTAGAAAGTATTGTGATGAAAGCCATAAGATTAATTTGTGTGAAAATAAGAGAAGGAGAGGTCCTAGGAGAAAAATATTAAGATATCTATCTATCTATCATATGCAGCTTAGGTAAGCAGGTAAGAAGATGGAGTTGTTTTCACAAGTGCCTGAGTTAATCTTTTAGGGTTGCTCTGTAAGGAGCCACTTCCACTACAGTAGATCACAGGAAGTGTATCAAAGATCAAGTCTTGTACAATTTGGGACACACACACACACATATATATGTAAAAATATTTGGAAATCACCTATTCTTTAATGGAAATATTTGACTGTAGAGCTATCTTCTACAAAATACAGACAGTTTATCTCACTCTTATTGTAATATCTTTTGTGAAGTTTCTCTCTTCAGCTTAAATATTTTTTGATTTTTTATCTTTTTTAAAGGAAGCTGCACCTACAGAATCTCTGCTTAACTGGCAAGACTATGAAGGCCGAACTCCCCTTCACTTTGCTGTTGCTGATGGGAACGTAGCTGTCGTGGATGTCCTGACCTCGTACGAAGGCTGCAATGTGACATCTTATGACAACTTGTTCCGAACTCCTCTTCACTGGGCAGCCTTGCTTGGTAAAATCGACTGAATGCAAAAGTCATTTAGTAATCAACTGTCTGTGCTTTTTAATCTCTGTATCCTTTTTTTTTTATTTAATTCTGGCCTGGCATTGTGATAACTAATCTCTTAGAACAATAGTATTTGGGGTCTGCTAGACCGATATTAGATGTTCATGTGTTGAGTGATTTTTATCTTGAAATCCTCCAAAGGATTGTAAAATGCTGTAGCTCAGCAGGCTATATTGAGGACAGTTAGAAGATATTAGATGTTCTTACATAGCTGTTTGTGTATAGATGATTAATTTTTCAGGGAACTAGAACTCAAAAACCTTTTATTCTAGAGGACTGTATCCATCTGGTGAATTTTATCTTGAAGGATAAACCAACCAAGACACATTGGTCTTATAGTAGAATCTACTTGGTAGTCTTGAAGATAGTGATACTGAAAACATTAAAATTGTGGAATGCTGTGGACTTATCCACAAGGAGCTCCAGCCTCTTCACCAGCTTCGTTGCCCTTCTTTGGACATACTCCAGCGCCTCCATGTCTTTCTTGTGCTGAAGGGTCCATTCCATTTGGCAACAGGCTTATGTTTTCCATCCTCAGTATTTCCTAGCGAGGGAGAGCTAGAAACTGCCCTTTTTGCTTGTGTTCTTCTCTTCCTTTGGTCTCTGGCTTTCTTGATATCATCTCTGCATGTCCAAGCAATGTTTCTAAACTCTTCCTGTGTAACCCAGGCCTGCTGTCATCTCCCATATACTCCCTTTTTGCATTGGAGTTCCCTTTAGCATTTTGGAGCTCCATCTTGCTATCTTGAGCTGCCTGCTCAGCCAAGTCGGTCTCCTGATACGTCTGTTTGTGTTCCTGAATATTGGGATGAACCATTCTTGGTCTTGGAGAGTGCTGTCCAGGAGGATTTGACAACTTTTCGGAGCTCCATTACTCTTCAGAGATGCCTCCATGAGTTCCCAGCTACCAGCCTTCTGAGTAAGTGGAACTCTGCTTACCTGATTTCCATGGTCTCTTCTCTGCTGCTCCTCACAGTGCTCAGGAACTCCACAGTTCCATGGTTCCTAAAACCAAAATATCGTTGTTGTTACATTTCTAACCAGGCCTTCTTTCTTCGTCATTAGCAGATTCTTCTGTGCCCCACCTCAGTCCACCCGGTCCTGCTGTCCCTCCGAAGAAGCCCCTTAACGCAGTGACAGCCCCTCAGTCACAGCCCTCCAGCTGTAGCCCAGGATGCCATCTGCTCCAGCACGGAGCTCTCCTTCCAAGGCCAGGACACGGGTAGCTGCATCCCCTCTGCACCTCTCTTTGTGTTGAGTCCTCCACATGCCAGGGGGTCTTCCATGTGCCTCTGTGTGCCAGAACTTCTGTTGGTGCTGGGGGCTCTGCCCTGTGCTCGCAGCATGCTTGGCTAGTTGAGTATTTTTAAGGCCTTTGTCACTCCAGTTTTGAATGGATGGAGTTTCCACAACTTCTCTGGGCATTTATTTCAGTATTTAGCCTTTCATATAGTGAAATGGATTTTCTCTCTCTCTAATGGGAATTTAATGCAACTTGCCTTCAGTGCCTCTTGTCTTATCACTGTGCACCTTTGAGACGAGTCTGACTCCATCTTTTCTACAGTCTCCCTTCACACAGCTGTAGAGAGGAATGAGAGATCTCTCCTCAGCCTTTCCTTCCTAAGGTTGTCCTGACTCAGCTCTCAGATTTTCATGTCGTGTGTTCCAGCTGCCTGACTGTCTTGGTGGTCCTCCTTTGGACTTAATCCAGTTTGTTAATGTTTTCTGGATACTGGCAAGCCCAAAGCTGGACAGCATCCCCCAGATACAGCCTCACAAGTACTGAATAGAGAAGAATCAACTTCCATCAAGCTGCTGGCTACACTCTTGTTAATACAGCCCCGCTGTGATCGTCCCTCTTGCCATGGGGGCAAACTGCTGACTGCTATTCAGCTTCTTGTGCACCAGGACCCCCAGGTCCTTTTCTGCAAAGCGACTTTCTCTCCAGCTGGCCCCCAGCCTGTATTGTTGCCTTTATTCTTTTTCTTCCATGATATTTTTCTTTTTTTTTTTTTTTTTTTTAATGAAAAACACAAAAATACAGGTTTAACTTTTCTATTATAAGGAAATCTTGCTAGATTTTACTAGAGTCATCTTTAGCAGTAGCCCTATTAGCTGGCAAATGCATTCACTAATGGTAAAAATTACTGTGGCTTCTCCTAACATGATTCAGTTAAATTTTTTCACTGTTTGATGCTGGTGGTGATTCAGATAAAGTGTTTTTTGTTATTGTTGTTCATATTGCTAGCCTGATGCTCACATGCTCTGTACATTATAAGCTTGTGTATGTGAATTCTGTACTGTTTGTGTAGATACAATTAAATAGAGATAGTATAAATAGAGAAAAATGCAATTCATAATATGACAAAGATAAGAAGATTTTAAAAGTTGACCTCCTACGTTCTGTCCCCCTCATTGCAGGAGGAAACAGTAAGCAGAGTACTGGATAAAAAGCAAAGAACCTTCAAACACTCCTATTCTTTTTTTAACAGATGTCTTCCCCCTGACCGTTTGGGGCACTGCAGAAAAAAAATCAATAAAAGAATCTGATTTCTCAGTGGAATGAGTTATTGGAGCTCCAGTGACAAAATACATGCAGTATCATTAAGTTTAGGACCCTTTTTTTTAGGGCAAGCAAACAAAAGTGTTCTCAAATTTGTATTTACACTCAAATGCTGGTACTAAATTTTTATTGAGAAATTACCTATAGAGATGATTACCCATCTTTTCCAAAATGTATATTCTCAATCTAAAGATATTCAAATCTATTTTGATGGAAGTATGTATGCGTCAATTTGCTGTTTCTGTATTTATTGTAGATAGGGTATCTGGTAATAGAATATGCTCCAAATTTTGCTATACGTTTTCACTGGGATTTTTGTTTGAATAAAATCTAACTAAGTAATCCACACTTAATTTCTGTAAAAGACTGTCCTATAGGATGAAATGTTGGTTGAGTTGACCATTTAAGCAAAATACATGGAAAAATGCACATCATAATCAGTCTGTGCTCACTTTATTGTTTCCGATGGACCTCTCACTCATATGCAGTGCTATCAGCTGAGCTATCAGAACTGTATTTGAAAATAACCTTCTTGCTCCCTATAATGTAAATATTGCAGTTGTTAGACCAAATACAGCTTCTTTGTGTAGGGAAATCAAAGATGATTCTTTTTTTTGCTCCAATGATTTCTTTCTCCCTGTTGCTATTCATAGGTCATTATGGTTTACTGATGCCATGTAAGAATGAGGACACAGAGCTTGGAACTAGAATGCTCTCAGGAAGAAAGGGCACGACAAGATTATTCGTTAATATAGCAAGTCTTACAACTTTCTCCTCATGTTTAGACCATTCACAAACAATGTGTTTTTATTATGTTGTTTTTCTCAGGTCATGCACAGATTGTACATCTTTTACTAGAGAGAAACAAGTTTGGAACTATCCCATCTGACAGTCAAGGTGCAACTCCGCTACATTACGCAGCACAAAGCAATTTTGCTGTAAGTTGTACAGTCCTATAAAGTAAATACATTTTGCTGTCATATTTATGACATAAGTTATTCTATACTGTAGTTAATCTGTACACAGTCTTACAGTTTTTAAAAAATACAAAATGTTGTCTGCACATGCATAATCCATGGTTATCCCAAGTTAGGCAATATATACATGGCTGATTTCAAACTGTTAAAAATAAAATAGATTCCTTCAATTGTATCATTTTGAAAAAAAAAATCTTCAACATTTTTGCATCAGAGTACACTCTAATAACTTAGGAATTTTTAAAGGAAGGAGAATGTTACCTACTGTTTTACAGTGCATTTGCTTTTTAAGAGTGGTCATAGGAAAATCTAGGAACTTACAGTATATCTAGAGGGAGAACACTCATGTGTGCTTATACAGTTGCTTGTATCTTTAATACCAACCAAACTAGTCTTTGACTTTAAGTAGTGTTTAACTTATTAGTATTTGCTATTGTAAATGTAGTCCTTGTGTCATAAGGGATGAATAAAGAGCAAGTAGCTTTTGTCGCAGTTCCTGTGGACAAAAAGTGTGCAGCATTCAATATCAGTGGATTAGCCATTCCAGACAACAAGCAAATTGGTTCCTCAAATGGACTAAATCTGATATTTTTGTAGAATCTATAATTTCTATCCAAAGCCAGATGAGTTAGAGTGCAGCTAAGCCCAAAATCCGGCACTTTAACGGTTGCTGCTAACAGTTCCCAAGCACTGAATGATGCTTGGGAAGGCTTTTCCCCATCTTCTTTTTTTCTCTTATAGTTGAATTATACTATGTATAGTAAGTTGAGAGTTTTTAGGCTCTCACTTCAGCTGTATTATTCATAACTTGTCTTTACTACAGGGTCTGTCCAGTTGATGTAGTTGAGCTACATATTGTAGCCTAACCTTTAACAGGGATACTAATTTGAGTCTCACTATCTAGCCACATGCTAAAATTCATAAATGGTAAAGTTATAAAATCCCTGATTCAAATGCCTCAAATAATTGCATTGTTGCTTTTCTTTCTGGTTTAAGTCAGACTTGTTGAAAATTCAGAAGGATTTAATTTACAATCTAGTGATTATCTTCATATGCTTTTATTCTTTTTTTTTCCTTATTAATATATTCCTACAAAGGCATTTTTTCCTACTGGGTTTCTTTCCCTGAACTTGATTCAGTTGTATGAAACATTGTCATTTTTTACCACCTTTTAATCCAGATAGTCAATCAAACCTTAACATCTTTTATATTTTGTGTGGAAAGCAGAGTAGGTGATGGAATCAGAACCAGACATTCTTTTGTATTCTTGTGTGCTTATCATGACTGTAGTGTTTCCCATATTACCTGAAAAACAAACAAACAGAAAAGTCTCATTCAGATCTGCTGACTTTTAGTTGGTGAGCTGAAGGTTCCCGTCTCCATGTTTCCCTCAAGGGCACCTCCTGTGCCTGCCTAAATTGTCTGGGCCCTCTCTTTTTCCACCTGCAGTGATTTCCACCTGTGTCATTTTCTTTCTCTCTTACCTACGAATCCTTCAGTAATTCTCTCTACTGTGTTCCATACACGTAGTTCAAATCACTGAGTGGACACATCCCTATTCGTTCTGGCAGTGACATTTAAATATATATATATATATATATATATACACATATTTTATTGTTCTATATGAACTGCCCAAATGCTGCACAGACACATCATGCCTCTCAGTTGAAAATAGATGTTTCCCAATCCATAGCAAGAAGAAGGAAGAAGTTTGATCTTTTCATTATAAGTGCTTTGGTTGCTCTCAGTCTCAGCTTCATACCATATTGTCTTTTTTTTCCTCTTTTTTTTTTTTTTTTTTTTTTTAAGGCTGAAGAGACTGAGCTGGCATTTAATTACGATGAAGAGCATCTTTTATAGACCTGCCTGTCTATGAGTGGGGACTCATTATATGAGACCTATGAATCCCACAGAAGGCCTAAAAACAGTCTTTTGAACTTTATCAGTAAAAGCAGATGCTCTGTTAGTGTTGGTTTTAGAATTCAGATTACAAGACTAAATATTTATTGATTTTATTGACCTATTTCTTTAAAATTTATCGTTAAGTTTTGCTGCTGTTTTTCTGTAATGTCCAAGGCAATGTATTTATCTTGCCTATATTGGTATAGATTGACCTAGTAAATGAAGTGTGGATTGGCTCTATATTCTGCTTGGATTTTTAATATTTTTCATTTTTTTGGTAGCCTAGAATGAAAGGTTTTATTATTCTTTTTCATCCTTGTTTTATACTTTGTTTTCTCCATTTTTACAAAGGTAAAACAAGCAGTTTTCATGAGGAAGTAAATTCAGAATTGAAGTAAAAAATGCTTGCTTGTTTGTTTGTTCTTTTCTCAGGTTGCAATATCTTCATTTTGAAAAACAACTCATTGGGCAGTATGGGATTTTCTACTTTTTCCCATTAAAAGGATTAGGAAAACGAGAGTTAAACAAAAGATCAAATTGTAACAGTTAAAGGAAAAATAAAATTACTTATTTATGTTTGTAGGACTTGTGCCTTTTTATTAGAAAGGTGCAGCCTTGGTACTGCTTTTCATTCTGCAGCATTTTGAGGCAGTGCAGAGCTATAGTGGGGCACTGAGTTGTTGGCCCCCGAGTACCAGAGATAGTGGTGCTCAGTGTGAGAACACAAAGCTAGTAACACGGGCTGATTTTTCTTTATTTGTTATGTTTCAGTAATTCAACACCTGATAATATTAAAAGATATTAGTAAAATAAAAAACCTCTGTGTTGCCTCAGAAGTCCCTATGTGGTCAATTTAGTCAATTAGTGTTTGGAAAATTAAAAATCATATTCAGATTTGAAGAAAAAAAGAAATGTGGAAGAAGTATTTTAAATGAAAAATATTTTGGCACTGTAATGTTAGAGTAACATTTTGATATGATCATTAATTACATTTTTCCCATCATTTCCCTTACAGTGACTGCAATGCCTTTCATTCCTTTACCATAAACCCATGATATTAGATACTAAAGGAAGAGGATAATGTGAATAATAGTGTTAAACTTATAATGAAGGATACAGATATGAATGTTGTAGAATAGAAGTGCATAGCGGAAAATACATTGCTCCTGTTGAGTTATTACTCTATATAAACATAAAAAGGAAAAATGAAGCTTTGTTTTCTTCACAAACAGCTAAATGGGACACAAGAGTTTCTTGTTGTTATAAATTCCTTTGAATGTTAATTTCAGTGGTATGTCTTTTCAGGAAACAGTGGAAGTATTTTTGAAACATCCTTCTGTAAAAGATGACTCAGATCTTGAAGGAAGAACGTCCTTCATGTGGGCAGCTGGGAAAGGCAGCGATGATGTCATTAGGACTATGCTGAATCTGAAATTAGATATTGATATCAATATGACAGACAAGTACGCTGGCACAGGTAAGGCATGCTTTATGGTAAAGAGACACTGGGTTTTTTACAGTTGTGTGATTTACATAGAATGAAGAACCTTGAGGAATCCTTAGTAGTCTTTTCCTAGACTTGTGCCTCAATTCAGAAAATATTTATATGTTCATTTGTATATACTTCATTGTATGCATACATTCATCAATACTTCATTGCTTTGTTGTGGGAGAAAATAAATCTGTTTTGTACAAATGAGACTGATTTGTTTGAAACACAGTAGGCACATTTAGTAAATCTCTGATCCTGGGAAATAAAGAGCTATTCCATGTTTTGAAGTATAAAATGAGATATAATTACAATAAAAAGCCCTCCATCGAAGTGCCTTTAAAAATATGTATCTGTAGGTAAAATATAACTTTGAAAGACATAGAACAAATCAGTGAAGTGGCTGAGTCATCAACATGAAAATCAGAAGCAAATGACTTCTTACAGAGGCAGCGTAATAGAGATTAGAGCTATCGCTTTCCTTTGGTCTAAACCAAAGCTTACACTTGGTAACCCCCAAGAAGTTAATCATCCCTTTAGCGAAGAGAACGATGATGTATGTGCAGCTCAAACTTTGGGAATTGAGGTACCCAAGGGAAAACTCTTGCAGGACAGAGCCCTGGGGCTGTGAGACACTTCTCTTGGCGTGGAGCAGCCTCCGAGAGAGCAGCTCCAGCACTGTCCCCAAAGGGGTCCCCTCCTTTCCTCTGCTGTTTTCTCCTCTCGTGTCTCTTCACATTCCTGTCCACGGGTCTGCTCGTGTGTGTCCGGCCCCAGCAGGTGCTGCTTTTCCTTAAATGTGAACTACCCATGATGGGTAGTTTATGCCACGAACCAGACTTCATAGGTAATATAGGTAATACTGTACTGGGGCTTTTTGTTCTTCTCAGGTCACACTTATGGCTTCTATTCTATTATTAAATAGAAATGGTAAATGAATGCAATATCAGGGCTGCATAGTTCAGTGTTGAAAGACAACAAATATGAATACTACTTACAACTTGAAATTACTGCCTCCTTTGTGTGCATGGGTGTCTTTACTTAAAAAGTCAAATACTGTTACTATAAAATTCTGTTTAAAAGTGTAATATTTTGCTTTACTTACAAGTTAACATACCAAAATTAAACCTTTCAAATTGAGATAGTTTCTATTTTTAATTAAAATATTATGTGATAAATAAAATAACAGTCTTCTGCTTTAGAAATTGTATCCTACTCCATTTTAGCCTTGTTTCATCTTTTATCACTTGCCTGCATTTGCTCCCTGCTGACAGCTCCCTTTCAAATCCCATGCAGTATGTGGCTCAGCCTCTAAGGTGAAGCCCTGTTATGTTGTCACTGCGCTTATTAAAGCTCCTTAGAAGAGGTTTTCTTCCGTATAGGCACTACTCACATGTTACATTTTTGAAATTACTTAGGTGTAGATTTTGTGCTTAAATAATTCAGGTGGTTTGTTTTTATCATCCTTTAGTCGTAAGCCTTTCAAAGCAGTCGTGTAATACTTTCTAATCTGGATTTTGCTTTAGGGTTTTTAATCCAAAGTCATTAATGGATCTGCCATTCACATGAAGTTGTCATTGAGCAGAGCATCCTAACAGTATTAAGTTCAGAACTTCACCATTCTTTATTGGTTTAAAATAATCTGAATTTTACCATTTTGCAAGCACGTGCAACACCATTTGCTTTTATCACAGTGAGCTATCAAGTTAAATGGAAGTCCACCAATAAATCACTTCCTGATTTCATACCTGATTTTCTTTTCTACAGCTTCTTAATCGTTCTTGAGGTTTGGGGAGGGAAAAGTAGCGCTGTATTTTAATGGGAAACTGTGGAAAACTGTGTACATGCCACTGGACCTGGGATACAGTTGCTGCGGAGACTTAAGTCCGTGGGGCTTTGCTTTTGTGTACGGCTCAGTTAAGCTTAGTTATAAAGTTGCATTTCCCATTTACATAAAAAGAGCGAGCTCTGCCCTCAGCTGAGAGCTCCGATAGAACATCCAGCCTGTCCTTATTGTGCAGGAAAATGACACCAAGGGAAAGGAATGTGCCCGTTGTCAGAGCGCCGCGCGGCAGGAGCGTTACAGGGCCCGCTCTGTAGCGCTGCCGTCACTGCGCACAATGGCGAGGGCTCTGCCTCTCGGGCCCACAAAGCTCCCATTGTGCCCAGCTGGGCAAAGAGATCCCGTCAGTCACCGTGACTCCATCACAGAAGGTCTGGCTTGCGAGACAATGTTGAGCACAAAGTGCGAAACAAGATGCCTGCGTCAGAATGAGTGATAGAGGGGGAGAAGCGGGCCAAGCTGACACAGCAGCTCTTTTTCTATTGTATTGTTGTGCACACCCCATGTGCCAGCTGATTGAGTGGTTTACTGCCTTGGGTTTCATAAGAAATGCAGAACAAAAACCAGAACCTAAGGTTTACGGTGAGGTCAGAGCCTGAAAATCAGGCCCGTTGCTGCATAGAGCCACCTCCCCGCATTGCTAGCACAGATACTGGTGCTTACAGGTATTTCACATGAGGTTTTTTACAGCAGATTAATATTAATACTGTCTTAAATGGATGATTTCAATTACTAAGGCAGCAACTCCCATAATGACTCTGGTATGACCCTTTTTCATGCAGTAAGTTCCTCTTCTTTCTATATCACAAAATTATTGTCACTAAGTTTGAGAATCCGTGATTTTAGGCCACGCACCTCAGCTGGATTTGATTCACTGACTGTGTCAACAACTGGGCCGTTTAGTAGGAACTGCAGAACAGGTTACACTGGGTTACTGGTTCATCATCAGGATGAAGGAGCAACAGTGTTAAACAGTGGCAAGCTCATAAAAAAAAAAATATATATATATGTATATATATATAGGGGGTAGACTTCAAGAAGCAGTTTGTTTTAGTGTTGGCCTTTCTCTATGGATGCCTCTATTGCATCCTGACCTTGCATTGCTTTTAGCAATAGACTAAAAGATATATGGGGCTGTTTAAAGCCCCACGTTTGGCTTGTTTGAGCAGTGGAATTCTCAGCAGTGATGGATACGTGTGAAATTTGTAGGGGAAACATGAATTGTACTCTACTAAATGTGCATTTATAAAACTGCACATTTTTGTATATTTATTCTAAGTTGTTTGTCATTTTATGAAATCATTTAGATGTATAATGTGGATAATGTGGAATGTGGATAATCCTATTAATTACTGAATACAACAAGTAATCCAAAGCACTCTGAATTCATTTTTAAGTGAAATCTAGAAATATGTGCCCTCCACTTGTTTGGGATGTCACTGCCATGTGTAGTTTGCCTTTCCTTCGGAAACAACCCCGCACTGCCTGTACTACCATTTCAATCCTTTCCTCAGCTCCAGCTGATACTGCCAGCAGGATGCGGTTGTAGCTGGTAGTGACCTCAGTTGTAGGAAACTTTCAGGTCTCACTCTGCCAAACTTGCTGTGTAATTTAGACTTAGTAGAGTCCATACAGACTGAGGGATGAGGAGACACAAAAAATGAAAGAATCAACTTACATGATTTTCATACAAATGAATTTCATTAATAGTATGGATAAGAGGAAATGGGGTATCTGCTCTGTGCATCATCTTCCCTTGCGTGAAAGAAACAGGGAGCTGCAGATACTCTATGATAGGTGATGGCCTTTTTACACAATTTTGTGTATTTTATTTTTCCAAAATAATTCTCAAAAAAGTGGGAAAACATCTGAGTGGCCACATGGAGTTAGTTTTAATTGAGACAGCTTAAATTATTTGAAAAAAAAATGCTGTGGTTGAAAATCAGCTTTGAAATTTTGTATTAATTTTTATTTTGACCATTCTAATCGCCAACCTGTAAAACTCATGATAAATGTCATTCCTGAATGCTTTTGCTTTTTCCTACTACTTTGCTCTTTTAGCATTACACGCTGCTGCACTTTCTGGCCATGTCAACACAGTGAAATTGCTGTTGGAGCACAACGCACAGGTCGATGCTTTGGATGTCATGAAACACACTCCGCTTTTCCGAGCCTGTGAGATGGGACACAAGGATGTAATCCAAACACTCATTAAAGGTCAGCCACTACCAATATACCAGGTTGCTCAGAATTCTAATGTTTCTTTATGTGGGACTGTGAAGTAAACAGCCTTGCTGGGCAAGGGAGGGGGGTAGGAAATTCCTGCTTTAATGAAGATATTGTCTCCAAGTGTATACAAATAGCAGATGTAGATACATCTAGTAGGTACAAATGATTTTCAGAACATTGTGCAAAATAGCCAAAGGAGATGAATGCAAAAATTCAAAATAGGCATGCTTGTATCTGCATCTCTTTTCTGCTCAGGCCTTCTCACATACATTCTAGTCTCTCAAACCACCCATATTTTATTCTGTTTTTTTCTTCCTTTTTTTCTTAGTAAGGCCAAATTAAGCTTCCTTCCTCTTTTGTAAGAAAGTATTTTTAGGCTCTTTTTGAAGGCTTTATGACTACATAAAGTTTTAGTTAAGATAGCTATCAGAAATGCTAAATCATTAATATTTTCATGTAGTTGTTTTTGGAAGCAGTATTTTGTTTATAGACAGAACCAAGTTTTAACGATGTAAACAGATTGAGTTAGTTGTAAAAACTGTCTTCATCTGGAATATAGCATCTTAAATAGCAAATGCTGCTATTTTAGCTCCACATAAGACTTCTGGGCAGGTTCAAAGCAGTCTGCCACCCACCTGAGAGGTTCACCCATTAATAACCAGTCGGAGCATTCAGGTATTCAGGCTCAGGTGTTGTGTGTTTCCTGCTAGACTCTGCACTGAAAAGCTGCCCTCATGATCTGCTGGGCATATTCCAACCTCCTATTAAGCACCTCCCTTTTCCCTCCCCATCCCTCCCTTGGCTTCTGTGGATGTGAGAAGCTTTATTACCAGAATCAGAGTTTTGGGTTTGGATTGAGTTTTTCCATCTCTCTTATAAGAACATAACAGAGAAATTAGTGAACTGGATGAAAGGCTACAAGCATGTCTGAATTAGAAAAGAAGTTTTTCAAAAGTCATTTGTACGTTGTGAATATTTTATCTTCTCTGGTTTAGTGATTTAAAAAGAAATTGAGTGATGCCCAATTTGCAAAAGTGTTTTTTGTCATTAAGGAGCATTAAAAATTGGATCTAGGTGCTGAAGTTGAAGTTACTCTGGACTGCCAGTTTTCCAGACACGTTCCAATTGAACATGAACTTATTCCTAGCATTCTTTTTTATGCATCAATTCTTTTTTTTTTTTTCATTCAAAAATGTATTTGTTGTTACAGGAGGAGCAAGAGTAGATTTAGTTGACCAAGATGGCCATTCGCCCCTTCACTGGGCAGCCCTGGGAGGAAATGCTGATGTGTGCCAGATCTTGATAGAAAATAAAATCAACCCTAATGTGCAGGATTATGCAGGTAGAACCCCTCTGCAGTGTGCTGCATACGGAGGTTATATTAACTGCATGGTAGTGCTACTGGAAAACAACGCAGATCCAAATATTCAAGATAAAGAGGTATGTTGTCTTTCACTGAGCCTTTGAATGAAATAACTTCAGTGTAAGCCTAAATCAAAACATTTTTCTTAAAGATCATTTGTTTTGCTGGGATGTATGGCGTCACTGCTGCAGTTTGTTAGGAAATGAAAGAGTCTGAACGTAACTTTCCCCTTGGCTTCACTTCTCATATCTTCAATTAAAAATAGTATTTTAATATGCAACATGAATTGGAGATGTGCAGTTTTCCATATTACCTCTGACTTTTCTATATCATGTTGTGACTGAGCAGTCATTTTAAGCATCATTGTTTTTAACATCTTTCTTCCTTACTTACAATTGACACAGGAATGTTATTTTATAGTCTTCAGTATGTTTCTTTAGGTTGCATATGCTATATAGAGCAAATGAAATATTGTGAGGTTTGATTCCACAGCAATTCTGTCATAGTCGTGAGAGTCATCCAACATGTCTTGGATGAGCCTAGAAAGCAGCATGAACTACAAAACTTAAGGATCGTTGCCTCAGACCAGTAGCCTAGTTATGATGAAAGCAACTTCAGAGCTTGCCTCCTAATGCTCTTTTTCTATTGCTTTAGATGAAATAGCACAAATGTTATAAAGCCTATTTCAAGCAAACAAACAAACAAAACCCACTTCATTCTTAAAATGTTCTTATTTTAACAAAAAAAATTCATTTATTTGTTCTTCATGTCCAGAAAAGCATTGAGTTGCACAGTATGATTTGCAACTTTTATTCCATCATGATAGACTTTGGGACTGATATTCCTTGGTTTTGTCCGTTTCACTGCTTATAGGGAAGAACTGCTCTGCACTGGTTGTGTAACAACGGCTACCTTGATGCCATAAAGTTGCTGCTCGGTTTTGATGCGTTCCCCAATCATATGGAGAACAGCGAGGAGAGGTAATGTTCATCTCATCGCACCTTTTTCTGACTTAACAAAGATTCTAGCAGCTGATTTAAGAAGTGGTAGATGTTCTGATATTGCCAGAGCATCGTGATCTTGCTCATATCTGAAAAGGAGTGTTGTAATCTTGGGCTTCTGTGTAGGCAGGTTTTCTCGTTAGAAAATATCTCTTCTTTAAATAAGGTATCGCAGATTTGACCTTCCACTCTTTATGCTTTTGAACTTTAAACTTGCAGGAGCTGCTTTTGCACGCTGCTCACTTCAGACACTTCCATGGGGATACTTATATAATCTAGTCCCATTCTATATAAATATTACGAATATTTTTCCTTTATATGAAACTGAGAATGGAAACATCTGACAGAAGGATAAAATAGGATTTCAGCTCATCTTCTATTTTGTAGGAATACAGTGAGATGAACAAAGATGGAATAAATATGAAGACATGTTTCAAAACAGTGATAACAAATGACCTGACGGTTTGACCGGACGATTAGGTGTATTCCAAAGGCCTATTAAAAAATAAAAGAGCCATGAAGATATAGTATATTTGCATATTTTTTCTCTTTTTTATGCTTTTTATTTTTATTTGCATCATCTTTCATTGATAGGTGACCTCCTAGTAATTGTACATAAACTTATGAGCAGTATGCCTCATAAATTGGAATATTGAAGGTTTTAAGTAATTAAAATACCATGAACGCCTATTTTTTAGTGCTATTTTGGGGACTGATATGCTTATTCCATTTTCATAGTTGCATGCTTTTCCCCCTATCATTTTTCCTTTGTTTTCTATGCTAATCATTCAGATCTCTCTTCCTTGTTGTCTTTCTTCTTTCTGGTGTATAAATCTAGATTATTTCAAGTACAACTAGCAGATCCCCAGAAGTTCTATGGTAAGCTTTTTTAAAATATAATTAGCTTAAAATATATATTATTGCCTCCTTGTTTTTTGTTAAGAAATTTGTAAATTGAAAAATTGTAAAAATTGAAATTTGTAAAGTGAAAAAGAGTGAAAAGTGCTGTAACAGATGTAACTCTATGATCTTGATTTTTGGTTTGTGACTGATATTTTTCAGTCACTAAATGTTTTTTCATAGTGTTTTTTTGTTGATGAGGAAGGCATGTATATTTTGTTCCTCTTCAATAACGAGAGTTTATTTTCTTTTTCAAAAGTGCTTAAACGGCTTTAATGCCTGTATCCCCTTTAAACACCCAGACACTTAATATTTCTATTGCCTTTGCCAATTTTAATAGGTATAATCTTTTCTTTGCTTTTCCTTTTGTTTCTTAATGCAGTTTTAATATTACTGTTTGTTCAGTCATACTGTCCTCAGTCATTCTGCCATGCCCCCTCACTGTGTCTAAATTCTGTCCTTGGTGCCACTTTCCATTCTTTTTTCTTCTGTCTGCTTACTGAGTAATGTAATTGTCTTGCTCGTGTGGTGGTCACACAACAAATACTTTTATTTAACTTCAGAGTTAACCCATAAAACTTGTTTTTAACACAGCCAGACTTTTACAAGTTAGATGCATATGGAAATATACATCTGGAAATAACACACAAAAAATTCTTCCTTGCTTTTCATTTAAATGATATTTCTATATGACAACTTCAATAACTATTTCAGGATTGCTTGCTTAAAGAAGTTGCTTGTATAGATAAAACTTTGGAGGATTTTCATCCATTATTGCATAGTGTTGAAACCCCTATATTCCATATTAGGAGACCAAAATATGCCTTACATATAGTCATGGTATTTAGATTAGTAAGTTTAGATTTAGATGAGTAAGAAAAATACTATTAAAAGACTACAAAAACAGTCTGCTGAAAAAAGTGTGTAGGCAGTTTAATAATAGAGGTTGCCTTATTATGAAATGAAGACGAATGTCCTCAAGTAAATGCACGTTATGGTTAGGAATCTCATTCAGTGGTACTTGTTGTGTTCTCTTTTTCAGATATACTCCCCTTGACTACGCCTTGCTTGGTGAGCACCATGAGGTGATCCAGTTCCTGTTAGAACACGGGGCTCTGTCCATAGCTGCCATACAGGACATTGCGGCCTTCAAAATTCAGGCTATCTACAAAGGATACAAAGTTAGGAAAGCTTTTCAAGAGAGGAAGAATCTTTTAATGAAACACGAACAGCTGAGAAAAGATGCAGCTGCCAAGTAAGTCTAAAGACCTGAAATTGAGTGTAATAAAATACACAGTTGTCACACATTTATATATGTCAGTTTTTAATTTTATCTGCTTCTTATTATTACTTATTGTTCATCTTAGTAAAATTCAAAACTGAGCATATAATGGAATTTTATCTGGAATACCATAAATGGGACTTACTTTGCAGATAATCTCAAATAACAAAAACATGGCGAAATACAAAAGGCTGAGAAACTGCTATATAGCCATTCATTAATTTAGATTAAATTTTGAATGATAATAAAAAGGTTTGGAAGACATTTACAACTCTAAGGAAATAATAATTATTATCCTAATGAGTCTGTGATACCAATTTTAATTAATTAGTAATTAAATGAGTAAGAAAATGGAGGTAGAAGAGTACTCTTTGACCAACTTTCTTTTATAGGCAAGGTTGTGTTTTTTTGCAAACTAAACCTTTTGGATTTCATTTGAAAATTTTGTCTTCGCAATGTTAAATACTACACACAGATGTTCTGCTTTTAAATGAAAAAGTTACTGTGTAATCATTATATTAGAAATAGATAATGAGCTTATGCAATTCACGTAATTGTCCGAAGTGAAGGTTCTAATTAAGCTTCTCCACTATATAATTGGTTGTGGAACAAAGTGTTAAAATTGTATGATCAGAAGTTACATAAATAATTGAAATACTTCCATTGCTTGGTTTCTAACCTGAAGGTCCATATTATGAAAAAAAAAGAATGAATTAGCACTTGATATCCAAGATGAAGAAATCTAATTCTGGAATGAAAAGCATGATTTAAAAAGATTGCTGCATGACGGTGTAGTATTCCTGGAAAAGGTGATGGAACAGCTCATCCTGGATGTTATCCCTTAGCATATGGAGGAAAAGAAGATGATCTGGAGTATCCAGCATGGAGTCACCAAGGGGAAATCCTGCTTAACCACCAGATAGTCTTCTCTGATAGAAAAACTGGCTGGGAAGATGAGGGAGGAGCGCTGGACGATGTCTGCCTTGACTTCAGCAAGGCTTTTGGTACCGTCTCCCATAACGTAACAGGCAGGGGTAGTATGAGCTCAGGTAGCAGAACCACAGCGAGGTGGACTGAAGATCAGCTGAATGTCCAAGGTCAGAGGGTTGTGATCAGTGGTTCAGTCTAGTTGGAGGCCTGTAGCTAGAGGTGCCCCAGGGGTCAGTATTGGGTCCGAACCTCTTGAAGTTACTCCAGAGTGACCTGGATGAAGGGGCAGAGCGCACCCTCAGCAAGCTTGCTGATGATCCAGAAGTGGGAGACGTGGCTGATAACCCGGGGGCCGTGCAGCCCTTCAGAGAGGCCTGGACAGGCCGGACAGCTGAGTGGGGAAGAACCTCATGAGGTTTGGCAAAGGCATGTGCAGGATCTTGTACCTAGGGAGGAATAACCCCCCGCACCAGTACAGGCCAAGGGCTGGCCTGCTGGAGAGCAGCTCTGCAGAGAAGACCTTGGAAGTCCTGGTAGGCAGCAGGTTGACCATGAGCCAGCCACGTGCCCTTGTTTCAGAGAAGGCCAGTGGGTCTATTAGAAGAACCTGGTATTAGAGTCCAGTTGATGCAAGGGAGCGTCCAGAGTCAAAGACGCAGTCTCATAGAGATTAAGTCAATGCTCCGTTTATTGCAGATTCCACCACACTTTTATACAGTGA
>NW_020455591.1:0-41559 GCF_003342845.1 Nothoprocta perdicaria
ACAGTTTTTCTTTCTATTATGTTATAGCAGGAGTTAAAATTGGTATTTTAGTATAGTTTAGTAGATCATTCATGGTGTCAGTATTTCTTTGTGCATGAACTGTATCAAGATGTTTCTTCTACCATGAGTTTTATCTTATGGAGAAAATGATAATGTTTTACAGTGCAGTAAAATGCAGGTTAGATTGTGCAGTTACCTGGATTTAGAAGTATTTGCAGGCAGACATTTCATAATCTTTTTGATTCACTTCACACAAGATATGCCTAGAGTTGTTTTATTATCAAAACATACACTGGAACAGCATTTTAATACCACTGTTAGGATTTTGTAGGAAGAATAAGAAGGACAAATAATTTTGGAGAGTAGCACGTATCACTTACAAAACAAGAAAAAAAAAATAGTAAGAAGGCTCAAAAAAATCCTTATAGATAAGATTCTGAATTATTCATCTTCTTTCAAATTCTTCTATAAGAGTAGGTTAACTTCCTGTACAAAACTGTAGCACAACAAGCAAGAAGAAAGGTTTATCATAGCGGCTTTTATAGTTGAGAGAATACCTCAACTATAAAGTAGATGTAAGTAAAAGCAAATAGCAAGGTTAATGCTGTTGGTAATTAATGCAGGTCCTTTGATGCAAGACTTATAACATTCAATGACACATTTTAAGGGTTACTTCTGTTGTATATAGTTGAATATGATTTTATGCCACGGCAGCAGGTTGTTGGTCCATCTCCTGAAGAATCCTGCTGTTCTAGTGCAGAAACTAGCCTGGGGTCACTGAAAGAATAACAGGTTCATAGACTTTGAAGCTCTTCTGCAGAGAAATTCTCATTTTTTTTCCTAAGGAAACTCTTCATTGTGTGCAGGTCTGGGCTCTCCAGGGTAAGAGGGATGTGGAACTTCTAGAGAGAGTCCAGAGTAGAACAACAAAGCTGATTAAAGGACTGGAGTATCTTTAGTATGAGGAAAAGACTAAGTGAGCTAGTGTTGTTTAGCCTGGAGAAAAAAAGGCTGGGATGGGAGCTTATCAATATGTATAAATACCTGAGGTGAGAATATAGGGAGGATGGGACCAAACTGTTCTCAGTGGTGGCCAGTGATAGGACAAAGGTCAATGAGTATAAATTAAAACATAGAAACTTCCATCTGCATGTGAGGAAGAACTTCTTCACTGTGAGGGTGACAGAGGCCTGGAACAGGCTGCCCAGAGAGATTGTGGAGTCTCCTTCTCTGGAGATCTTCCAAACCTTTCTGGATGCAACCCTGTGTCCCATGCTCTAGGTGTCCCTGCTTGAGCAGGGGAGTTGGTCTAGATGATCTCTAGAGTTCCCTTATAATCTCAATCTTTCTGTGATTTTACGATTCTGTATTTCTGCCTGTTCCCTTATAATTCACTATCCCTGCTTCCTTTTATCAAAGATGCTGTACAATGTACAACATTAAACTTACTTCCCTGTAAAGCAAAACTTTTCAGGATGAGATGCAGCAATAGAAGGGTAGTTTTCTCTAGTTATAAACTATCTGTTTCTTTATTCACTCTTAATATAGGTATTTGTATAGAGTTTTTGCCAGGCAAAACTTTGACCTTGGTAGAAGCCACAAAACAGGATGTCAAGTCTTAAGTAAAAAGTAGTATTGAAATGCAGGATATATCCAGTCAGGCTCACTAGTGTGCTAACTTGACTAGTTTTCTATCCGCTGACATGAAGCCAGGCATGGAGATTATGTGTCTACTGAGAGCACAGCTCATGTACCTGAGCTGGTATTTATTTTTATAGTAGAAGGACAGCATATGCCTTATGAACAAATTATGAAACTAAGTGGTGCTGAGTTTTTGTGTTGCTCCTGTGGCAAAGCGTACTTCCTATCTTGGATTACCAGAGACACTTACCTAGGTGTAGATGTAGGTGCAGACACTTACCTAGACGTAGATCAGGCAGGYGCAAGTGCATCTAAAAGTGCATCTAAAAGGCCACTTGCCTAAGTAAATAAGCAGTCATCACACCGTCATCAAACCAAATAAAGAGAATAAATTGTTAATGTTCTGTCTTTATAGAACAACTTACCAAAAAATCCTCGCAGATAATTCCTCAACTGCTTCACATGTCCACACTCAGACTGCTGGTTTTGTTTKTTTATTTGTTGGTTTGTTTGTTTGTTTCTACCATATAAAATGAGATAATGAGACCAAAACACTTCGTAGAGCAAAGGTGAAAATCAGTGCATTTCATTAATATTAGTAAGTATTCCAGATAATTTTCAGAAGATGGGAAAGAGCAAGAGCAAGAAAACTCTTCAAATTTACATTTGCTGTTGTTAAAAACTTTGGAATTTGAAAATTTACAGTTCACATCATTTAACAGCTATCATGTTCATTTCATTTGCCTGTGCTAAAATGACTGTTCTCTGGGCATGATAAATGCATATAATTTGGTTTAAACCTGGTTGGAAAAAAAAAGGCTAAGTCACAAGAAATTAGGAAACTGATTTCTAAAGAAAATAAATAGATTTTGGTGGCTAAGGCTTTAACTGAACTGATTGTTCAAAGGAGCTTAACATGTGGACATAAAAGGATTTCCCAGAGGGCTAATATAGTAAAAGAAATCAGATGTGTTACATGATTAATACAACTGCTTTGTCATCATAACTCAAATGGTCATCAATTAGATCAGTGTAATGAGGTCAACCACTAACTGTCAAAATTGTACATAGTATGAAGGGGACAATCACTGAGACAAGAAGGGGAGAAATAAAAAGAAATGAATACAAAATTTTTATTTTTTTCACAAAAAATAGATATGTAGCCATTCAGAAGTGCTAGTACATCTTCTGCCTAATGACTGGAGGGTGAATATTTATTGCATTGTGAAATGTGGCTGAAATTGGTTTCTCAGATTGGAAAATAACAATAAATCTTCATCAGTTATTACTGACTTTAACAAAAATCAGTAATTTTATTTCAAATAACAACGGAAGCTAAGAAAAATGGACAAGAATATAGAAAACTGAGCTCTTCTTTCTTCTGAAAAAGGTAATATATAAATAAATAAATAAATAAATAAATAAATAAATAGATAAATAAATAAATAAATAAATAAATTCCTGCAGGAGTTCCTGTTAACTTTAGCTTTAGCTTAAGGTTAATAAAGTTAAATTTAAAAGGGTCAGGGTTAGTTTTATCTAATATACTTTTCAACATTTATTCTGTTTTAATGCATGTTTTAATGCATTTGGTGAATGGAACTTTTCTACATTTCAGTTTCATTTGTCATGAGAAAGTTGATTAGATTTTAAGAGGGAAAAGAGCATTTGAAAAAATGAGTTATGTTTAAAAGTCATCTAACTAGCTCTACTGGTCATGTATACTTCTGCCACAGTCTGTGGTGAATGAAGACACCCCAGAGACTCCTTATGAGTCTTAAGAGTCTCTTAAGAAGACACTCCAGAGCTCTCCTTAAGAAATATGTCTAAACAAGTAGGATGTCCTCTTGACCCGTTTTTCATCCGCTCCAGAGACTAATAAGAGCACAGAGAACTAAGTTAAATTAGATGTCAATGTCTTAGAAAACAGAAGTTGGCTAAATTCCACTACTGTAAGAGAAAACAAATAGATATTTATGTCTGTTGTGTTATACAAAGCAATATTATTACTCAGCCGCTCTCCATCATCTTTAAGAGGTCCTGGAGARCAGGGCAGGTGCTGGAGGACTGGAAGAGAGCCAACATCACTCCAGTCTTCAAAAGGGGCAAGAGGGAGGAGCCRGGCAATTACAGRCTGGTCAGCCTCACCTCCATCCCTGGAATGGTGATGGAGCAGTTCATCCTAGAGAATGTCTCTAGGCATGTCAAGAAGAAGGAGGTGATCAGGACTAGTCAGCATGAGTTCATCAAGAGGAAGTCATGTCTGACGAACCTCATAGCCTTCTATGATGGGATGACTAGCTGGCTGGGTGAGAGGAGAGCCGTGGATGTTGTCTACCTTGACTTATGCAAGGCTGTCGACACCATCTCCCATAATATCCTCATAGCGAAGCTCCAGGAGAGTGGTCTGGACGAGTGCAGAGTGAGGTGGATCGAGAACTGGCTGGATGGCAGAGCTCAGAGGGTGGTGACAAATGGGGCCAAGTCCACTTGGAGGCCTGTGGCCAGTGGTGTCCCCCAGGAGTCTGTACTGGGCCCGGTGCTGTTCAACTTGTTCATCAATGACCTGGATGAGGGCATGGAGTGCACCCTGAGCAAGTTTCTGGATGATACCAAGCTGGATGGAGTGGCCGACACTCCAGAGGGCTGTGCTGCCATCTGGAGGGACCTGGACAGGCTGGAGAGTTGGGCAGAGAGGAACCTCATGAGGTTTAATAAGGACAACTGCAGGGTCCTGCCCTTGGGGAGGAATAACCCCAGGCACCAGGACAGATTAGGGGTCGACCTGCTGGAAAGCAGCTCCACGGAGAGGGACCTGGGAGTCCTGGTTGACACCAAGTTACCCATGAGTCAGCAGTGTGTCCTCGTGGCCAAGAAGGCCAATGGGATCCTGGCCTTCATCGGGAGGATGTTGCCAGCAGGTCAAGGGAGGTGATTCTGCCCCTCTCCTCAGCTCCGGTGAGGCCGCACCTGGAGTACTGTGTKCAGTTCTGGGCTCCCCAGTATAAGAGGGATGTAGAGCTTCTAGAGAGGGTCCAGCAGAGGRCAACCAAGATGATTAAGGGACTGGAACATCTCTCATATGAGGAGAGACTGAGTTGGGCCTGTTTTYTCTGSAGAAGAGAAGACTGAGAGGGGATCTGATTAATATGTATAAGTACCTGAAGAGGGAATGTAGGGAGGAAGAGACCAAGCTCTTCTCATGGGCGGCCAGTGATAGGACATGGGGTAATGAGTATAAATTAAAACATAGGAAGTTCCATCTCCATGTGAGGAAGAACTTCTTTCCTGTGAGGGTAACAAAGCCCTGGAACAGGCTGCCCAGAGAGATTGTCCAAGGACCTCCTTCTCTGGAGGTCTTCAGATTTCTAGAGGTCCCTTCCAACYTTAATGTTTCTGTGATTCTGTGATATTTTCTGTGATGCTAGTAGTTAAGATTATAAACACAAARGATGTGAAACTGCTCGGCACAGGACAAAAAAAAATGTCACCCAATTATCCTGTCTTTCTACTGGATAAAAGTTTATGGTATTCAGGAAAAGCTTTAGCTGACTTCATTGCATTTCATACATAACATAAGAACAACTACTCTGGGTCAGGACAAGGGTCCAATGACCACCACATTTGTTACTTCTAGCACGCATTAGGGGAGGCTAAGATGAGATCAACTGTCTTATACTGTCTTGCAGTTATTTTCTGCTCAAGAATTTAATAATTCTTARTTCTTAAGAACTTAATAATTCTGTGATTCTAGTCCTTTAATATTTTTTAATAAATTTTACTTCCAGGAAATTGTCCTCTGTCTGAACAAGCCTTCCCTGGCTCTCACACAATCTTGTTCTCCAAGATTCTTGCTGTGTGAGGGAAATGATTAAGCAGAATGATCTGAGAAAAGCTTGTTTTAGTTGCCATTAATGACTTCAATCTTAAAAAGCCTGAGAATCCAAATTAATGCTGTCTGTGTAGATTTCTGCAGTGTCTAGGCCATCTCTGGTTTTAGGGATACTTTGTGTTAGGCCAGTGTCATTCACCAAWGCCATGCAGGACATGTAAAAAGAGACACAAGAAAAAGATGAAAGAAAATGATCCAGTTTCTGGGCTGGAGAGTGGCTTCAAATTGATGGGCAAATAAATAACCTATTGAAGATCTCATAGGCAATCTGTAAATGTGCTGAATGACAGTGACAATTTAKTGGCTCAGCTTACTTCTTTCTGGCTCTGTATTCAGTACTGTGAAAGAAAGACACAACTAGGACTTAGTCTAAAAGAGGATGGTTTCCTTTGACTTKCACCCTTTTATGGCTATTGCTTTTGTATGATGATTACTAAGYATCAAGAGAGGAAAGGGCAAATCAGCTTTTCTTTAGCATAAYGAGACTGATAAGTCTCAAGAGACTACCATGAGCTGCCCTTACACAGACTTTGTAGAGATGTTTTAATTAGTATTATAATACAAAATAGTGTCCCTTCTACTGACAATTAAAATCAACTTCATTTTCTTGATGTGCCTTGTTTTTCTTCAAAAGCCTGTCTGGATCTGGGAGACTTCAGTAAGTTTAAGGTGTTTTTCTGAAGCATGTCCTGCTTGAAGAAGTTAGGGAAAGGCAAAGTTTGGCTAGCTTCACTAATCAATTAAAGAATATCAGCAAGTGCTAAACTACATCAGGGATATAGAGCTGGACGGACTGGGCTGATGGTGGCAGTAAGATTGGGCAGAGGAGCAGGAGAGATTGGTGGGAAACCTGCAGTAAGGACAGCATCAAAAGAGGAAAAAAGTAAACTTAGGAAACATGAAGAAACTGTGATGGAAGAAAAATTGAAGTAGTTTCATACATTCAAGTGGTAAGGGATGTAGAGCAAATTGGGGCAAGAAGACTAGAAAAGAATGTTTTTTGGAGGAGGGAGATTTGAGGAACATTGGAGAAAGAATTTGTAACTGACCTGCAGGAACCTGGAGGGAAAAACTCAGGTTATAGCAGGTTTATATGGTGTCTTAATAGTGAAGGAAGTGGATGTGGRTGGAAATGAGAGGATTTATGAGAGCCGAAGTGGGAGTTTAGAGATGGAATAGTAAAGGTGTCTGGAATCGGATGACAGAGAGATGGCAGCTCCAAACTGGATGAGAGGAGCGATACAGATTTCAAAGTGAGAACAAACTGGTCCATGAGGTGCAGGAGAGGGTTGCAGGTTCTAGAGCAAGATGGGTATCACCTGCACCATGCATCAGACTGAGGTCTCTGTTTAGATTAGAGGACACCTGCACATGACTGAGTATTCTTTCTCTTACTGCTCTTACCTCTCTTTTCACTRTACATCTTTATTTGCCACTAGAATTTAGCAGACCTAAATTTAGCAGAGCTAGTTAGGCATATCTCTAATGTCAGGCACTTCCTGTACTGTATATACCATGCTGTATACACAGTAATTTATATATATATATATATGTATATATTGTGATACATATATACATATACACACATTTATGTATATAGAGCTGTGCATTGCACTAAAGACTAAGTTTTCAGAAGTGGTAGTTGAGTCTAGACATTTACTCACGGCTTCCAATTAACATAAGCTAGTGATGACCCTTTGCCTGAATTTTATTATTAAAGTCACAGTTCCTGGAATCACATGAGTGCATGGTGCTCATTGTCTTTTTCTAGAAAAAGGATGATTTTTGATTCTCATCAAATTGTATTTGATGAGAAAAGCTGGCAGGAAAACGGTATGAAGCTCTCAGAAATCAGAACACAAAGTTTTGTTTTATTTCTAAAAGAGTCTTATGACTCTGAAACCAACATGCCATTATTTGGGAATGGTTTTCCTCATGACTTTTGAATACTCACATTGTTAACTTTATATTTCCTATGTCTTTCTTTTATAAGACTAACATGGTCACAAATGGCTCAGTGAGACAGTGGGGTCACACAGTTCTGTTTTTACTTAATTTGTCCATTGTAGAAACACTTCTTTGGATATATTCTGTGGGCATTAAATATATACRTATCTGGGACTTCATCTAAATCCCTACAGTTTTTGGAGCCATTTTGGAGCCTACAGTAATTTGGYATGCATTGTATACCTGAAGTATCTTTACTCATTACTCATTGCTTTAAGAGCTGCAATTCTTTTTCCTCTCCCTTGTGATTTTGCAATATAGACTTTATTTTCTATTTAAATTGAAGCAATTTTTATCATGTTATATTCCACTTTCCCTTTTCTTTAATCATCTCCAAACACAGTYCCACCATGTTCAGGTTGACAGGCCCGTCTGTTTGACATGTGCATTTATTCTGATTTCAATTGTTTATTTAATGAGAATATCTTTAATGAATCTGCATTGTAAGATGAACTCTTATATCTTCCTTAAGACTTAAAAGACATTTGGCAAAGAATTTGTCCCCACTTGCATTTTCTAATTTACATTTTTTTTCACTCAATTTCTTTATTAGGTGGTAAATCACATCAATTATATGCCTATTGTTATTAAAGCAATAGACCAGTGTGTAACCAGATGCAGTGATAGCTTCTGTAACTCTTAAATCAAACTTGGCTTTACACAGATGCAAATGAAACCATTTTTCTTTTCTATGCACGAAGTTTACCTATAATGTCTAAACTCACAGCAGCAATGTTTTAGAATGAGATAAGCTGCTATATGAGACAGCTGCTATAAAACCAGAGAGGATATTTTATAGATTTTATAGAACTTGCGCCCATAAATCTTARGCTTGGTTCTCAGCTGTGCTTCCACATCTGTTTCCAAATGACCAGCAAATGGTCTTTGTAAGCTGAGGCATAAAGCTCATAAAGGTTGTGATGAAACTCTATCACTCTTCATCGAGCAATTCAGAATTTATTAAGAAAAAAAAAAACTTGTGACTCTCTTTATACCACGTTGGTTATGGCATCCAGTCATGGATTACAGAATCAGACAGAATCACAGCATGGTTGAGGCTGGAAGACACTGCTAGAGATCATCTAGTCCAACTCCCCTGCTCAAGCAGGGACACCCAGAGCATGTGGCACAGGGTCGCATCCAGGCAGGTTTTAGAGATCCCTATATGAAACCAAGAGCCGGTATCTCCTGTTATTACATGACTTTGCTCATGTACTTACATTTCTTTTGGCCAAAATATATGATGGCATCAATAGACATCAAGTTCTGAACAGTTTTGTCATTGCCTGTTCTGAAAGATTAATGAGTTTTGGTCTTTTTGTAAAGAAAAGAAAAAATAAAACGATTAAGATRTGCAGATGTGTGGAGCAGGGACAGCAATCTAAGTCTTTGGTCCTTTTCCATGCAAGTACTTTCACTGTCACTCTTGATTAACTTTTGGCTAGTTCAGTCTAGCCTCTGGCCCCCAAATAGTCATTCTAGGCAGCTGAAAACTGAAGCTGAAAAACTTCCACTGCTTGCCTCAGGGTATTACACTGGGCAACAAGAGACAGAGTTTTGAACCCCACCATGGAGAAAAGTTGCACATTTTAACCAGTCAGCTACTAAGAAGAAGAAAGGGAGCAGTAGGACTTTGAAATTGCTGTTTAAAAATCAGCAATCAGGAGTGCATGGTGGAGGAATACTGAGAATTAACCATGTATGAAGTTGCTTGGTCTTGTCACAACAGAGGCATTTGTGGCCGTGCCAAGGAGCTGGATTGAGGTATCTGGAGAGCTGCAGCTGYCAGGAACTGAGGCAGCATGATGTTGAACACCTCTAACAGCTACCCGCTCTATTGGTGATCTGAGGGTTGCAGTTTTGGATTTAAAAACAAGTCTATATTGCCTGTTAACATCTTTTAGATTTGTTTTTTTTTGTCATTCTAATTACTTAAATCAGTCATGGCCAAGACTGCATCTGATGTATGGGTCTGTGCAAATGCTCCACAGATAAGCCTCCTCAGAAGCTGTGAGAGGTTGACTTTTGTGACATGCCCATGCCTATGCCCTGGCTTGCTCAGGAGACTTGAGTGATACCATCTTCACCTAAAAGTTTCAGCAGAGGATAAGTGTGACAGCAATCCTTGTTCCCACATGTCAAGAACCCAAAGTACCACAGGGAGTATGAGCTCTCCTGAAGGAGCAGAAGAGATGAGCTGCAAGGACAAGGATTTGCAGTAAAATCCTGTACCTCCGGGGCTCTAACCACTACAGTTTTTCTAGACGTGCTGCTCTGTCCGCCCACATCAGACTGCATCTCAGGGTGAGAAGCTGAAGGGTATCTCAGGCTAATGACGCATATGAGTTTATTGAGATGGAAATCCTATGATAAGTGATTTATATATAGCTAAACAAGCAAGCCCTGCAGGGACAGGCATGCAAGAAACAGGTAGATAGAGAAGTGGAGTTAGTGTGTGAGATAAATATTCATATATCTTTATTAATCTAATTATAGAGCTAATGAAATATTTCTAGTTGTTGTTATTACCTTTTTGAATAGTGAGACTATAAGCCTTTAGGATAGGAAATATCAGTTTGCACTGCTGGCTTACCTGTACCTGCACAGAGATGAGCACAAGAGAATGAAGATTTCCCAGGATGGGAATAACATAGAGTGTCAATATTATAATATAAATGTCATATTGCTGATATCAAAAGCTATGATAACTAAGTAGGAATAGGTTTTATACCTCTGTATACACCAAATTCCTGTATTTTTCATCAATCTCACTTTTCCAGTCAGACCACTCAGCATTCTCCCTGTGGGCTCTATCCCAGATGCATTAACTAATTGCATGACCTGAACTGAGGACCAGTTTGGGTAGTAGGCCCTGGAGTCTAACCCAGAAAAAGGGCAAGATGGACAGTTCAGTTTTGCCTGTTTCCATTCCCCAAGGCCTGTCCTGGTGGCATTATTGCATATTTTCATTTTGATAGCTGTCCCAGACCAGCAGTTTTCCAGACTGCATCTGTCTTGGAGGGCTGGACCTTGACCAGCCTTTGAGTCCAGTGTCATTTTGTTGTGCACTTTTGACCATCTTCTCTTTTGCACTGCTAGTAGTTAAACGCAGGGCACAGGGAAGCTGTTGTGGAGTAAACAAACAGAGGCATATAAAAAAAGACCCTACAGATCACTGTTAGCTCTGAGCAGTTTCCCAGAAGCCTTGGTGTAACTTTGATAATTGAATGCATTTATTGGTGTGCACAGATGAAAATTATAATACAACAATTTCTGTGTATGTGAATATATATCCAGAAGAGTCGGATAGTACTGACTCTTAAGCAGACCTTAAAACCCCAACCATGTAGCACAGCTTTTCTTTTACTGACCTTTACTGTGTCTTTTTCCTGGCTAATTTGTGCCCCTTCCACCTCTCCCAGACTGCCCCAGCACCCCCCCCCCCTTTTTTTTTTTTTCCTTTTTCTATGATATTAATTGTTTCTCACAGACTCATAGAATGCCCAAGGTTGGAAGGGACCTTTAGAGATCATCCAGTCCAACCCCTGCTGCACACTCAGGGTCACCTAGAGCATGTGGCTCAGGATTGCGTCCAAGTGGGTTTCAAAGATCTCCAGAGGAGATTCCACAACTTCTCTTGGCAGCCTGTTCCAATGCTGTCACCTTCTCTGTCAAGACATTTTTCCTTAAGATCTTGTGGATCTTTTGATGCTTCAGTTTGTGGCCATTTCCTCTTGTCCTTTTGTTGGCCACCATGGAAAAGAGGCCAGCCCCATCTTCCCCACTGAGGTGTTACCCACCTTGCAGTATATACACTCACCTTGCGGTATATACACTGATCAGGTCCCCTTTCAGGTTTCTCTTCTCCAGGCTGAACAGGCCCAGCTCTCTCAGCCTTTCCTCATAGGGCAGATGTTCCCAGTCCCTGATCATCCTCCTGGCCCTGCGCTGGACTCTCTCAGGCAGCTCCACATCCCTCTTGCACTGGGGAGCCCAGAACTGCACACAGTACCACAGATGAGGCCTCACCAGGGCTGCGCAGAGGGGGACAATCACCTCCCTCCACTTGTTGGAGACATTCTTCTTAATTCACCCCGGGATCCCGTTGGCCTTCTTGGCCACAAGGACACACTGGTGCATCGTGGTTAGCTTGTCATCCACCATGACACCCAGGTCCTTCTCTACAGAGCTGCTCTGTGTATCTCATCATAGAATCATAGAAATCAGGATAGAAAAGATCTTAGGAGATCATATACTCTAGCCAACTTTGCCTCCTCTCCTTGACTTTCTCTGTTCCACTATAGAGCCTTTTAATTACTACGCTGGTGTATGTTCGGTGCTGGTGTTTTTGGGAGTCCATGTCACCCCTAAGATCCCATCTCTCAATCATGTAGTCCTCCTCCTATTCCACTTGCTCACCTCCTGCTCCTCAGGGCGTTTGTGCAGATGAAGGCATCTGAGCTACCTGAGGAAGCCTGTCTCATTTGCTGATCGAAGCATCAACACAGCATTTTCTAGCACTAAATAGGACACCTGAGAAGTCAGTTCAAAGCCCTGTATTGCGTTTTTCTTTTTTTTAAGAGGTCAGCTATTTTAATATAGGCCCAGGAAAAGTAACACCCATGAAACTGTTGAGATTATATGAAAGACATATCCTGGGAAGTACAAATTCAGAATATCTGAGTATTGAGTGATATATTTAATTCTTTTACCTGAGAAGGAGCTGTCTGGCCAAGGACAGAATTAAGCAATGTGTCCTGCTAAACCTTGGCACAGATGCTGCTCTCCTGGGAGCCTCTCCAAGTAACAACATACACTTGGAGATGATGTCCCTCACCGGGAGATGATGTCTCTCACCATTACCTTGACAGGAGGCTCTCTGCAGAGTCTGACCTCACCTTCAAAGCAACACCGCTTTGCATGCCAAGTTGTGAAGACTGACAGCCCAAGGTGACTCCTGCATGCACTCGTGTCCCCCAGACGCATAACCATCAGTGGAGGAGGCTGACAAAACAATTTCTTTTGACCTGTTAATTTCTCCCTTCCGTTCAGCATTTGCTTTGATTTGCTTTTCATTTGAATTCCCCTTTCATTCCAAACACAGATGATTCCGTTTACTTGGTTTGTCTAAATATCTGATATACTGTCACAGCCTCCAAAGGCACCTTGATAAGTTGTCTCATTTAAAAATCACTTAGACCTAAATGGTGTCTGCCTAGCCTCCAGATGACCTGTACACAGATTTGAAAACACACTGTATTACATTCTGAATTTTCTGACTGGTTAAAAGCATCTATTTGATGCTCTATTTTATTAAGACACAGATTCTCACATGTTACTGAAAAAATCTATTACATTGCTCATACTGGCTATTTTTATATTCCAGGCCTTAAAATTTCATCTGCTTATCCTGCAGATTACCCCTCGTATTTTATGGATTATAATCATTCTGTTTATAAGATAGCCGAACTGTATGGGAGGACTCATTTATTAACCACATTTTCTGTTGCAGTGCTTGACTGCCAGAAGATACCTTTCTCTTTGTTCATTTAACCAATTCAGGCTACCTTTCAGAAAGGGAAATCTATTAATCTTAACTTCAAAATAAAAATCTATTAATCTTAGCTAAAGAAATCAGAAATTTTTGCTTCACAAAAAGCTTGTGCTTTGCAATGTAATGGATTAAATAAGTTGAAACCAAATTTATTTAGTGGAAAGAAGAACAGCTTATAGCTCGTGTTTGTTTTTCAACCTAGCAGCCTTGACTAAAGTAAAGTGGTTGCTAAACTACATTTTCTCTCCAAGGCACAATGCAATGGCAGGAAGAATTTATTCTATCACATCAGGTATGGAAAAAAACAACAGCTCCACTTTGTATCTTCATTATAAAAAGCTACAAAATGCAAAATGATATCCAGGCTAAGTAGGAGTGTAGTTGATGTCATGTGCTGAACCCCACATTGCATAATGAACTCATGATCAACAACAAACAGGGAAATAAAGTTCTCTTTAACAAGCAGCTTGAGGTTGGCAGGCCTCTATGGTTTTCACAACACATAACTGGCCTCACATGAATTTATTTCTTCTTAGAAATAACACCTTCAATGTGCACAATTCCCAGGGAAGACAGAGGGTACTGCCAAATAGCCCCCTTCCATCAATATATCATTTCTGTCTGGGAATATATATATATATATATATATATATAAAAAAAGGAAGTCATAAAGCAATGTGCAATAGCTAATTCTTCTGCCTATTACCTGATGCACGTTTTGTTTGCTGACCTCTGTATCACACTCAGTTTTCTCCTTTGGTAACCAGTGGAATCGAAGTTTTTTTGCGAAGATTTTAAGGCCCCTGGATAGGAATGACATGCTAGCGAAGAAAAGGTCAAGTCTTAAGTATCTATTGTCTGTGTGTTGCTCAGCAGTGGAGATGGACTTAAAGGGGCAATGCCCTGAGAAACTTCTTTTTGGCTTATTCCATGTTTCTAACTTAATTTATTCAAATGCCAGCTACTCTCAGAAAAGGAATAAGCAGACTTGGCTTCCAGGCTAGTTTGTGGACCTTTTCATCGGCCATGTGTCACAATGAGACTGACCATCACTGGTGATCAAAATGCTACTGCAGGATGGCAAAAGAGTCTTAGAGGCATGGTGAGTCAACCAACAAAATTTTGAAGAAACAAATTTTGAGGTGTGCAAAGGTGTGCAAATTTTGAGGTGTGCAAGGTGAATATGTATCTCTTGGTACCCCAGACAATTCATAAACCTCTCAGCAATAAAACTGTAAGAAGAGGTCAGATTTTTACTGAGAGATTTCTGCATTTTTTCTCAAGAATTGGCCAAGCATCTTTTCATTGCCCATGAGGAAGCCATTCTTCCTGAACTGTTTCTGGCTAGGATGCAGATGCTTCTGTCTGCCCTGACAATAGCTGTATTTCTTTCCTTCATGTTCATGATATTCATCTCCTTTCAGGAACTGTTATGCGGCTGGATCCATCTCTGCAAAAGGAACATCTTGAAACGGTCCTTTTCTTGTGTGCCATGTGAAAGCCAAAGATATGATTTCACAAAAGCAGGAGATATATGGATAGGTAAGCAAGGGAGTTAGAAACCCAAATGAACTTTCAATGCCTCAGAAAATATTTAGGTATCACTGACATTTAAACCTTTAACAAAGATGCCATTTCTGAAGGAAAGATTTTGTCTTTTAAGACTATTTAAACTCTGTAGATGCCTCTTGCAAGTATTGTCAGTAGCAGTTCTTTGTTGCAGTAGAACACAGCTACTAAGTCTTAGCTTGAAGCTTGTTTTCTGGATGAAAATAGGAAAATATCAGGCCGGAACAATTTTCTCCTGTTATTGATGTTCAGAAGAGTCTACCAGGACATGTTCATTATTAGCTTAGCTTCTACTCTGGAGAGTAGCGTGCTGTGGCTTTGCTCAGTTTAATATTTTATTTTTGTAAACTATTATTACTGCATTTGAAACATAAAGCATGGAGATTCTGGTCTTAATTAGGCAGTTGAGACAGTGCAACTGTAATGCAAATGATTTTCAGGAAATGAGCATTCCCAAATTGTTCAGGCCAGGATATTTCTTCGTTACAAGCTAATTGTTCATAATAGCTGAGATAGTATCGTGAAATCCTGAGGATTTTATTGTGCTTCTTGCAGCTCCTCCAACCATAGTGAACTTCAGATTTCATTGCCAAAGAAAAGCAGGGAAAACACAATGTAAATTTTCTGGTGACTGCAGAAAAGCTGCAAAAAGTAAAATAAACACCATGTCTGCACTGCAAGCAAGTGCCTCCTCTTTTTAAATGCATAGATCTGCAAGACAGTTTAATAGGTGTAGGGACAGGAAGAGCATCTGAAAAGGTCAAGTACACAACAGTGCTGCAAGTACTGGCTGGCTCTGACAGTTGAAGATGAATGCAGTAACTACGTTTTGGACATGTAGCTGCTTGATTTGCAAGTACAGCCCATTTATTACCCATCCAGAGCTCCAAGAATGGAACATATGGTTAATAATGAGCCCCCAAATTGATGATGCATCTATTTGTGAGTCGAAAACTGTATCTGTAAAATCAGACTTTGAACTGAAGCTCTTTCATGAGCTGAAGCTTTAAACTGCTTTTGGAATTGCATATCAAATAGAAATGATGAAAGGGAAAAAGGTGAGAAGTTTCTCTCTCAGATCTGTAACACTTTAATCAATGTCAAACCCTGATCTTAAACCCTCAAGAGAGATTGTATATAACGTCAACAGCCTACATGAGGCTATTCTAAATTGCATTATATATGCATATATATATATATATACATATATGTATCAGATATTGGCGACCTATGAGGACAGCTGAATAGCTGGATAGCTACTTGTGTTAACTTACTTTAGTTAATCAGTTTTGCAAAATATGCATATTCTGTATTTCATCAGAAATATCACCATACTACAACAGAACTTTTGATCACGTGCATAAATACTGGTAAAATATATTTTCTTTGACTCTTTGCTAACAATTGATATAGAATTGCATTTCCCACATGTATGTAGCCATTTCATCCAGGTTCACCAGTTGTTTTAAAAAGGAAAAACAAAACTGTTGTTTAAACATGATCTTTCTTCCTCCTTCTATCTCTCCCTCTCTCCCTTTTTAAATGGTCAGGTAGATTAAAATAGAAGCAAAAAAGGGGTTCTGAAAACAAAATATCTATGTCCAACAAGACAGGTTACATACACAAGGTACTGTTGGGAACTAGATGACTCCTGAATAGAAAAATTCAATGAATTTTTTAACCGGAACTCTTCTGTATAAGAAGAGCAAAGTCTAATTTTCCAGAATTCTAAAGAGCTTTCCACTGAAAGCCCAAACAGAATTTACCTTTCCCTCCAGTGGTTCTCCTTCTGAAAAGGGAAATCAATAATATTCACATGTTTCCAAGGAGTTCAGAACCATTCAATTTCGTTTGTTCAGAGCATTGTAGATGGAAAGCAAAATGGACAGTCCCATCACTGCTGCTCTTGTGTCTGAGATGGTAAATGAAGCCTTGGACTGGAGATGTTGAAACACCATTTTCATGAATAGATAAAACTGGTCCCTCACTGCACAGCATGCATGGGTGCACCAGTCTGTGGTCCCGGGTGTTGGGTTCCCCAAAGAGTATTGTGTGGAGGACTAGGATGAGGAAGAGATTTCAAATCCACTTTGCAATACCTTTTCCCCCAAAGAAGGCCATAGAGACTCATGCCTTGTGTTATTTATTTGAAGGAGAAGAGAAATGTCATATGTTGAAATGGCTGTGCAGTTAAAACACCTGGACCAACAAAGATACTATGGAATGTTACCATAAAATACAAGGAAATCCAAGTTACTAGGGCCTGATGCAGTATTATTATTAKTAKTAGTAGTATTTTCCTGAAAGGGTTTCAGCACAAACTGTTCTCATTAATTTGAAATTAAAGCTTTCATTCTGGACTGCTTGTGACAACCCCTTCATGAAGACAGCCTATTTACTGGATACACGGGTGGCATTCACACATTTATTGCATTATAGCAAGAAAATTGACAAGTTCTTATCACTTCAGTACAAAGAAAATGAACATTTGGAATTGTGCAACCTCCTACAGAGGCCTAATTGTTCATGATCTTCTAATTCTTATGGTGCAAATAAATTTGGTCTCAGATCTTTACAACTCATAAATCCTTAGTCTTCTAGACTGCCCTTTCTGCCCTCTGGCTATCACAGCTGGAAAATCAGGATCAGAAACTTTGCTCTAGTAAAACTTTGCTCTTTAGTAAAGATAGTACAACAGAAATAAGGAGAAAAGATGGTGACTTGGGAGTTTAAAGGAGGTTTATACAATCCATTGAAGAAAAGAAAAAAAGATAAACTAAGTGCACTTTAAGTGTTTTATTTACGTTTCTTTTTAATTACTTTTATTCCAAATCTTTGCATATAGATTTCTAGAAACATTTGTGAGTGGAAGTTATCAATATGTTTAATAAATGTTGAGTAGAAGCCGTCAAAGACAAATAATCTGAAGATAACAAAAAATCATCAACATCTGCTCTTTTTGGTGCAAGTAGAAAACATAATCATTTTTGGAGAAAATGACAACTTCCTCTGCTCCACCTGAGGCATCCAGTTTTATAAAGCATGGCATAAGATTAAGCTTGTGAAATTTAGCCCTTTACAAGTCAACTAAATGTCTAGATTCTTGTGATCCCCACAATATTGTTCCAAGGTATATATTAAATGTCATCCTTGATAGAGCATCTGTATAGCTTACCTTAAATAATGCTTTAAATTCAAAACAGYTGACCCAACACTAGGTCTGTGCTGAAGCTTTACTGCTGAGATTATTAAACTAGTAACATGACATTGGTGCAGCTGCAGTCTCTGTTTGCAAGTCATCTGCAGCTAATCTAATCATCCTATGCAGTCACATATTGCTTTATAACCTGAACTAGGTCAACTGAGGTGGAATAATTGAGGCTAATTGTTGTAGCACAGACAAGCCCTGGATAGAACTAAAACATTACGACATTACAGCACCATGTATTCATGCTAGAGGGCACTCATATTTCATTCTGAACAGTAATAGAGCTTGGCATTTGTGTAATGTGTCTTCAAAGCACTGTGCCAAGAGGAACTTTCAAGGAATCCTGTGAGGTAGGTGTGTACATCAATCCCTATTTAACAGATGAGGAAACTGAGGCAGAAATGTTATTTGACTGATATCACAGCAGGAGCCTGTGTTAGAGGATGACACTTCAATCAGGACAACTTGGGAATTTCTCTCCCTGAAAAAAAGCCATCATATATATATTTATGTAGTATATGTATGTGTGTATGCTTAGTGTATATACATTATATATATATATATGTATATTTGCATCCATCTATGTGTGTATGGCTTAATTCTGGCTCTTTATTTTTAAAAGTACCACTTTTTCTTTTTTTCTTTATCTAAAAGTTCTGGTTCAATTCTAAAATATTTACAGTTTAAGGCTTTAAACAGAGCACATAAGGAGCTACATCTCTACCTTTTGTTTTTCTCTGTAGTGGATATATATTAAGAGATGATTTAGGAATAGACTAAACTTGATATCTCAGTTCAATAGGTCTAATAGGGATAAGGCCGCCCTGGGTTATTTGTTTTATTTTGTTTTGTTTTGCTTTGCTTTGCTTTTCCTAGCCCACATCTATTTACTAGCCTTTGACCACATTTCCCCAGTGGAATATTGCAGGATTTCTGCAAGTCCTATTCTGTCCCCTTGTCTCCACTAAGTATACATCTCTAAAGCCAGAAACTCACAATAGTTCCTGCTACTGAAAGTACACAGCTTAGGAAGGAAAAATCTGAGAGGGAAAATAAAATGGGAGTGATTTGTCTATAGTCCTATGTCACGAGAGAGGCAAAGCTTGCCTTGCAGGGACTTGCAGCTATGTGCCAAGACTTCTTGTCTAGACAGACTTGTTTGAATGACTTCACCAACCTGCATGTTTTGTGAAATTCTGAAAGCAACCACTGCCCTTCCACAATGCAGCTCAACATATATCCAATATATCCCAGGAGTGTTTCTTCCCAAGACTGTTTGTTTTTGCTTTCTACAATCATTCATACAATTATATTTTTAGAAGGGTGTTTTAAGAAAGCAAAGACAGCCGTACCCTTTTATTTGACAAGCCTGAATTCCTGCAAAGTTCAATAGTTAACATTATGATAGATAGTGAGGCCTTTATTTTTCCCAGGAGAATCAATGTTTGGGGACAGAGGTATGCAGGAATTTATTGAATACATATAGTTTAGATATATAGGGACAGTGTATGGAAGGTGGAAACAGTGAAACAAACTCACTGAGATTGTCATTTGGAGGAGATGCTGGTTTCAGGAACACATAATCTTTTTGAAAGCCTTCAACAATTGTACTTGTGAGACTGAACCCGATTCGTTGTTTTGCCACCTTTCACCCTTGACTGTCTTGGTTGATCCTGCTTCATCAGAGGACAATGATGACAAGGGCAAGAATGTAACTCTTCAGAAAGAAGCAGCAACCCCTCCTAAGATCTACATCACAGTTCAGCTCACAGGCTGGGATGCTGAACAACATGAAAGGTCACCCTGTGCTGAACTCCACCACTTCATTCCCACCACTGAACCAGTAATGCTCATGTTTCACAGTGGTCACTCTTGTTGCCTCTTTCTGAACAGACATATTTTTTATTATCATCACCATCTTCCTTGTCTGAAACCAGATCACTCAAATCTGAGGAGTGAAAAGACAGTGTAATGATGATGGTTGCCAGCTCAGGCTACTGAATGATCTGTGACAGAACTGCAAACCAAGGGCTTGAGAAGTGATGGATAAGTGGGATATTGTTTTAGTCACACTGCAGATGAGAACTTTCACACATCACCTTGCAAAGATACAGGTTTGGACATCACTGCTGGCAGTGCCATCCAGTCAGGAAGTCCAGCCATCACTCTGTGTTTTATTTGACCAGTAGCCAAATACAAATTTGTATGGTTTCTGTGAACAGCTTGCAATAAATTTTAGCTGTCAAAGGATTATGGGGAAAAAAAGAGTCATATTATTGAGAGAAATGCAATCTGCTTATGGACAATCTGGGCAGACTGGATATGTTGGGTAAAGCATACCCTGTGAATCATATTTGTTCAACTCTTGTAATAGTCTGAAAGTCTCTTAGGATTTAAAGCAAGCCGAACAACTGACATTCTTGGAGGAATTCAAGTGTGGTTTTATAATATCTGGTTCAATAGACTGAATTGGATCACTCTCACTAGCAATTATGTGTTTCACCAAGCATCTGGAAGCTTCATTGATGTTTATATTTTCCTGCAAGTGAAACAGAAAGAGAAATTGATTAGTCAATATTAATTATACCATACTGCATATTTCCTTCGTATAATTAAACTTCTCTCTGGACAGCATCAAAAGTTTACTTTCCTTAAAATTAGCCTTAAAATAGACTGTATTAAATAACAGTTACTGTAGTTTTTAAATTAGCAAAGCTTTATTCGTATTATGATTTCTAGCTCCTTTAAATTATATACAAGACTCACTTTAAATAACCCTAAAGCTTTGATTATTTGATTGCTTCAATAAGCTAAACAAAGAAAAGTCAGAGAGATGTTAAAGACAAATGCCTCAAGTTAAACTCCAAAATCCATATTTCAGTGCTTGAATAAGGGTTATTCTGCTTTCCAAATTATTAAGTACCTAGCAGCAATTACAGCCATCAATAGCACTTATTTCTAAAGCCTCTTCTGCTGTTTTCATGCAGCTTTTGCTGCAGTGCTCTCAGTGAAACCTGTGATGAACAGCTTCACTAAACAAATACAATTTGAAGTTATTCATTCAACAAAATAGAACAAAAAAAAGTTCTGTAGCATTCATATTAGGCTTTTATTTTTGTTGAGGCAGAGTTATCTCCAGTGCAGTGTTCCAGAAGAAATATATCACCACTGGTTTAATTCTCAAGACATAATCCCCACTCCAGGGGTTTAGAACCAAAGATAAAGCTCGTCTTTTCATACAGGAGCCTGATTTCAACAGCATGTTTAACTGGCACCAATCTTTGTTCTGCTTGTGGAATATGCAAAGCTGAAACAGCCTGATCAGTAAGACACACTTTAGCACAGCATATGAAATAAGAAGTAATATCGAGCAAGGATCTTTTTAATGATGACCACCAATATGAATAGAAGGAAAAGTCAGGATTTCTGGCATAAAAGAAACTCTTCAATCCCAAGTATTGGTATAGGTCACTGTGGCTTGAGTATCCTGGGAAATGATACACAAATACACAGGTGTGTATGTATATATGTACATACTCCTCTTATCTCATGAAGATTAAGTATTTACCTGCTAAGCCTGAGCTAGGTTTCCAAGCTGAACCTAGGTCCAGATGCCCTGAAACCACATGCACTCACACACACAAAACCAGGCAGTAATCTCTCAGTGTTATCTCAGGATCACTGACAAAATAATCTGTAAAATGTGATATTATAACACTTTTTTTTCAGGAGTGCGTGTTCAAAGTTAGTTGAGATGCTTGAAATGCAAAACTTTTTAAAAAAAGAAAAAAAAGGAAACCAGAGCACATCTATGTGTCTTCTAGTGCAGATGATACAATTAAATGAAAGATGAAAAGCCAGAGTAATTATTTGCGAGGCTATTTCTAATCTTGCAGTCGATGGCAAAACTCCATAAATTCCACTGCCCCTTTCTTCATACCACAGTAAAGAGCTGAAATGAAGAGATCTAAGTGAAAATCAGAGCCAAGACTTCACAAGATTCTTCRAACCTCTAAGTGAGTTTAAATATTTAAACTTCCATGAGTAAAAATATTGGTTATTTATTAAAAAAAAACACACAACTACAACACAAAACACTCAAATCTTTAGTCAATCCACTTATATACTAAATCCAAGTAAGAAATATACAGCTGAAAATCATATCTGTAGTAAGATGTCAAAACGCTGCTGTGTCTCGTTGTTCTCTGAGACCAGACAACCAAATTCCTCAAGCATGCAGCAAGTCTTTTTCAGAGAGCTGTGAAGTTTAATTARAAAAAATGCTGATGAAAAATAGTCTCACAGTGCTGCTTAAAAAGCTAAAGATAAAAGCAGGATCATTTAATGCACAAACACACGCAGATAAAAATCATTCGCATCATGTCTTCTGTTATGAATGGAGTGATAAACACTTAATTTACCAATTTGTTGCTGCTCTTTCTGCATTTCTGCAAGAATGTCTTAGTGACTGAGATTGTATCCAAGTCCAGTAATGTTCAGATGTATTAACCAAAATCCTCTTTGTTTCTAGCTTAAGACCAGTGTTTTCTAAGGTCTAAGGGTGGGAAAGAGGCAATGAAACCCAGTCCAAAAAGCATAAAATATTTGTATGTGGACATTTTGTATTCTCACTAGCACTAGAAAGAATTGGAGAGGCCAGATCTGAGCCTAAAGATGCAGAAAGGAAAAACCATGCTGATTTATGTCACCCAACTCTTTTCACTTGACTCAAAGCAAATTGGATTATTAAATCCTCCATAGCTTTTTGGGTAGGAAGCCAAATTGGAACTTGTAMATTTTATTTTGACGTAAAAAGTCAAAATATTTTATTTGGCAACACTAACATGAAATATTTCTCTTTTTCTGAATTGATCATTTTCCTTTTTAGTGAAATAGTTTACTAAATATGACCTATTACTAAGAGTTGCCTGGCCTGATTAAACTATTCAGGAATTTCTTATACTGACTCTGAGAAGTTAGGAAGGATTAGACACAGTTAGATATCGTATCGTCTAGCAATTCTGTTAGAAATGGGGAACAGAATGGTGACCACAAGAGCTGGTGCAGCTCTTTGCAGAGTTTCTCCCCATTTACAGCTGAGAATCAGTACATGGTATAGAGGACATAAAGTCACTGTGCTTTTTCCACCAAAGAGATCCTTAATGCCCCTTCTGAATGCCTTGACTGCTTCCTTTTTCATACTGCTCTTCCCTTTTGTTATAGCCCTAATCTTCTGGTGCCTGCTTCAGCATCCTGGGTCCAGGGATCAGACTTTGCTGTATTCTGGATGGTTGGATGGTGTGTCTAATGAAATATTGATTTCTGCACCTCTCCACCCACAGTGTGTTTTGGAAAAAAAAAAAAAAGAAAAAAAAAGTCAATATTCTGCTAGGCAGCGAAGCAGCTGCAGACAGTAGAAGGTGATCTGCTATCCAAACACAGACACCCACAGACTCGGTAATTTTAGAGCGCAGGAAGTGCTGGAAGGCAATCTAGGGAAGGACAGATTGAGAGCAGCAAGTGAAAAGCCACCCAAGAAAGACAAAGAACGCAATAATGAGGAAGCTACAACAGACAGAGAGGAATAATTACCCCTACCCTGCTCTCTGTACTGAACTGTGGAGACAGCCCCTGGTATGCTTAAGAAGAAAATTCCCTGTGTTTCAAAGAAGGAATGAAAATGCAGGTGAAATTACATCTTTGTATTTTTTTTTAATGCTGAAAAGCCATAACTATCAATTCCCTTATGGCTGTTGTTATGGCTATTGCTATGTTATGGCTGTTGATGAACCAAATCTTTAGCTCACTCTACGGGGCCTGTTCTTCCTCTATGGAGGAGCCATTTTTGATCATCCTGCTGGAGCAATATGTTCCCCCAGCTCTTGAGGCAGCATTGGTGGCACCTTTATTGCTGTATCTTGTTTTTCAGACTCCTCTAAGGTCTTTTTTTGACTTCACAATTTTCCAAAGCCTGGGGAAGTTCTGTCTGCTGACAGCACTTTTACATGTTGCTGCTACTCAGGGCTACATCATTGATCTGCTTATCCTCACAGCGCCTTTCTAAGGTACAGAGGTGCTGCCGGGACTATTTAGCAAAAGTAGAAATTGCAGAGCCCTAAACAGAAGAAATTATGGAAAACCTAACATTGTACATGATAGCTAGTTGGGAAGTAGAAGACAGCCCAGACTGAAGTGTCCACATAATAAGGTAGAAACTCAACACCTCTCAAGCCTTTGGGAGACTTTTTTCTACCAGACCAAAAGGGAAAGGTTCTGGCACATTATATGGTGAATTATTATATGCCTAGTTTTTATAAAACCCTATCCCAGACATGCCTCTTTGCACTGTCCATGCACATGATGCCAAATACATTTCTCTGACTTTGTTGCCTCAATAACCCCAGTAGGTGAAAGAAGTTTCCTCCACATTCTGTGCTGCAAGAGCTAAGCAGCTCTAAGTGATTCAACCTGAGTTAACCTGCAAACATCTATCAGAACAAGGGCCTGAACCCAACCCCTTGAGTGATAACTGACTGCTTGGGTTGGTCTTTTCCTTGATCCCATCAAGAAGGTATAAAAAAAAGTGGAAATCAACACATACTACTCTTTACTCATTACTACACTAAGCAAAACAGTGAAAACTCTGAGTGATGTTTAAAGGCCAGAAAGGAGCACAGAAAGACACAAATGAAATTACAGTTTGCTTTGTAGATAGACATCCCTCTAAAAGGTACCATTTTAAAGGATAGTTTTATGAAACTGATAGCAAATCTATGTGTGAGGACTTCATGTGATTTAAAASTTTTGATCCCATTCCTGTAGGAAATAATGTCACAATCTTGTAATGCAATATTCAGCTCAAGGAAAAATAAATACTTAAATGTGTCTTGAAGCAGTACACAAGCTCAGTGAGCTTCTTTTTATTCTGGATTGCTTCCCTCCTTATCTTTTAATACAAATTCAGAGCATGATGAATTTATAGCATTCTATTTTATGAAATAAATCCCTTTAGACTAGACTGGTTCTTATTTCTTTATTGAAGAAAAAGACCCTTGCTAATTTTATGGGCCTACCTCTGTTCCAAATGAAGCATTTTATTTGTTGACATGCAGATGCCTTTACTTTAGATTTATCAATCTTGTTGTTTTGAAATATAAAACTGTTCATTCTCCACCCTCATATAGCTTCTTTCTCAGACTACGAATCTAATGTTTTTGAATTTGAGCTTGGAAGTCAGGGAAAASGATGACGTGTAGTTATAGCTGCCCAGCAAGGACACTTAATGAGCTCTAAACTCTCAGAGACACGAGTTTTTGACTCTGCCCCTGGAGTTAATGGAAATCAATTTCCATTCAGTAAAGAACAGCAAATTCCAACACTTCCAGGGAACCTAGTGAGTATCACACAATTTCCACATTTTCGTTCGGTAATGCATCAAAATCCAGGAGCGGGTACAAGGCGTTCAAGACRTCTTCACCTGAAATGTGAAGGGAAACCTACCTGCGCAGCCTCAGTAGTGCTCCTTTGGAAATCACTGAGAGCAGAAGCACATTAAGATGTTGTGCAACATCTCTATATTTAGACTTCTAGGAATACAYAGCAGTACAAGTTTAAAGCGATTCAGATTCATGAATATGAAGTTCATGGACATTGAACTGCTGCGAGCATGCCCCTGAGAACAAGGTACTTGCTGTGACTGAATTCTGAGAGTTGGTGGAAATTTTATGGCAAAGGCCCATTCCCTCAGAAAGTGGTGACATTTCAGAGCAATGTGCCTAAGCACACACTGGCTGCACTCACTGACTGGCCCTCTTGGGCTTCCAGGGCTGGTGGACTGGTCCTGAGCTCAGGCAAGGGCATCATTAGCTTTTAGCTTTTCCTACACCAAACAATTTCAATTTTTGATTATAAGTAAGTTGTGTTTTCATTATGGAGTGACCATAAGCTTGAAATTGCTGCTCTACTAATCCAAGCCTAAAGCTTACCTCTAACCAACCAGGAATGGTAGTGAAGCCATTTTAAAGACTTCAAAATGTGAGTGGAGTTCTTGGCTTCAGTGGCCACATGTTTGATGAATAAGTATGTGATAGAAAGGAGAAATTTCCTTTTTTTACAAAATACATCCTTTACARCAGCTGCACTAATGATACTTATTAAAGAATTTACTCTTAAATGTTGTTTTATGGCTGTTTGAGAATGTATCTTTTACACTGCAGTCTTTATGAGTAAACAAAACCTGCATACCTAAAAGACTATAAATACTACAATGCATATAACTTATGATTATTCTGCACAAAGTTGTTGTTCAGAAAAACTCATCTTAYTTGACAAACTATCGCAACAAATTCTTCTGTCTTCAAAGGGAGCAGAAGATTGGAATATCTGGAGTATTTCCTTTAGATTAATCTAATAATCAAAATTAACAAAAGAGAATGCATTAGGTGTGCCAAATGTTTTGTATCAAGGTTGTTAAGAAAAGCAGCACCAGGGAATGATACAAAGATGTCTTATGGTGTAATCTGCCAGAGTTACAAACACAAATTTCAAACTCCTGACAGCCTGAAATATGGTAGATACAAATATAGTATGCTACTTCCTGCAAGGCAACCAGAACTAAAAAATGCTTTTTTTATAAATAATCACCCTTGTTTTTCCAAAAGGCATAAATCATTTTCAGTTTGCACTGAAGGCTATAACATTTCCGAGCACATCGCCAGAAAACCTCTGGAGATCTAATTATAACAGGATAGCACAAAATAAATAAATAAATGAAAGAGTTATTACTTATTTGAACTGCTAAAACTGCTAGCTGCAATATGTTGACTTCTCTGTTAGTGCTATTCCACTTCGGAAAAAGGGTTCCTGTCATCTCTAGGAAATATAGCTAAATTTCCCTAGACCTGCATTAAATAATTTAATATGCCCAAGGCTAAAGAATACTGGCTATATGTCTCAATCAATATTTTAAAATAACAATAATCACAACTTATGTTTATTAAAAAAGAATAGGTTTTACCTCAGAACTTAAAACAAATGAGGAAACTCTTCTGACATAATTTATACTAAATGTTGTGTGATTCTACTGTTCTTAGTGAGATTACTCTACTCGAGTCATTCTGAAGTCAGAAACCTACAGTTCCAGATTGCAATCAGATGAAGGGAGCATATATAGACATTTCAGAATATCGGACCTTAGCCTGTGGTGTATAGCTTCACAGAGTAGGCTGATGGCAGAGTCAGGTGTCCTCAGCTTTCAGGCTCTCTCAGAAATGGCTGTGCAGTGCAGGTTTTATCATAGTTAGGAATCTTTCTGTTCCTATTCGATGCACTGATATCCTAAGGACTGTTTGGCTAGCAGATATTTCTAAGTTAAATAAAGTAAGAAGTATTACAGTATTTCTTCTGTTTAAAATACTTCAAAGCTATAATTTTATCTGTTTTAGAAAATTTTGAACTGAATTCTCCTCTGTTATGACATTTTTAACTTTAATTGTCCCTTTTACTATCATGATTCTGCAAGACTGCCCACCCTATGCCATCATGGTAACATATCTCTGCCACCTTTGAAATCGTTTGTACATTCATCCCCTACCATGATGGCTTAACACTGGCCTTAAACAACAAATGGCATGATAAATGTGGTTGTTCTTTTCATGAAGTGGACAGATGTTTTGCTTTGAACTCATTCATCATACTGTTTCCTTTCTCATACACTAAATAGCCTTGAGCTGCTGCATGACTTTGCTTATCTGAACCATCAGTGTAGAATAATGTAACTGTGGCTTTGTACTCTTTAAATTATGGCCCTTCCTGTTCTCCCTCAATCTCTTTGTGTTTACACACAAATATTTTTAAACAATCAGCTATTTATTTCAGTCCATGTGATTTTTTCTGGTGATTTTATCTTCTTGCTTTTGTTTTCAATGAGCTAGTCCTCGTCTCACAGAAATGTAGACTCATGTACATGTAAGAAGTGAGGGAGAAATAATTCTGCAGAAAACTGCCATATGCTGTGCAATACATCTCAGGTAAGTTGCATCCCCAAAACCAGCAACCACATATTTGCTGTTATATGAGGCCTGAAAAGGCAGCTGGACAACTATTAGACTATTTGGAAATCCCAAACATGTAATTCTTACAGAAATAATTGCAGTTGGTCCTGCAATAATTCCATAAATCCCCGTATCTTCCACCGCCAGCTGCTATTCTGAATGTTTTACTTTTTCATAGAATCAGAGAATGCTTAAGATTGGAAAGGGACCTCCAGAGGTCATCTAGTCCAAGCCCCCTGCACACACAGGGTCACCTAGAGCATGTGGTACAGGGCTGCGTCCAAGGAGGTTTTAAAGATCTCCAAAGAAGGAGACTCCTTTTTTTTTTTTTTTTTTTTTTTTTTTGAGGTTTTCTATGTTTTTAAACAATTATCTCTCTGCCATAATTATCGTGAAGACCCTGATCTAGGAGATCTTGGCTTCTTTTCTAAATGAGAAATAAAAAAATCTTCATAGTAAAAATTTGGTTACCCCAGACAGAATCCCTGAACTGTAGTGGCCTCCAGTAGTATAAATGGGCAGAGAACAGACCTGACTTCAAACCAGGTTCTGCATGTGCAGAAATACAAAGAGCACAAATATTAATACACTGGGACAGACCAAACAGATGCCCTAAAAATGGCATTTTGAAAAAATAGTGACTAGTTTTGACACCGACTGAGGAAAGCAAAGGCACTGACCACCAAGGTCCCACAGCTCATGCCATGCTTGAAGCAGTTAAGTCAGATACACTGGCTGATCACTTACTGTTACCCATTGATTTTAGATTTCTGATGGCTGCAAGTGAATTTTTTTTAAAATATTAATTCTTTAAAAAAGGAGTCAAGACCAGAAAAGTAAAATGTATGTGTACTCTCCATAAACTCTCCATATTTTCATAGACTACCTAACAGAAATGAAACAACTGAACATAGCATTTCAGTTTTCAATCTCTCTCAGCTTAGGACAAAATAACATAATACTAAGAGACAAATTGTTTGCATTAAAAACATCCRGATGCTGTTTTTAACACCCCTGAGCTGCTAATGATGACACCAGATTTCACAATCACATAATACAATAAACATAATATGCATTGAGATGCTCAATTCAGTATTTCAAATGCTGTCAAGATCCTGCCAAGGGGCATTGTAATGACAGGCATGAAATAATGACAACTGTAGAAATCTAGGTTTCAGCAGCATGAGAGCAGATGCCTTTGTTACTGAAGGGAATCGAGGACATAACATTTACCTTGGTTTTATGTAATACTCTAGAAGAAGCCAAAGTCCCATTGTGGCTGGAATTGAGGAAACATAATAAGGGTATGAATCACATATTGCCTAATTTTAGACATTTCTGAAGTGACTTAGTTTTAGCATCCCTTGATAGTCAATGGGGAGCTAATATTGTTTTCCGAAATCGATTTATCTGATGTTTCTAATTCATGGTGATGGAGAAGTCTATATTTCTCATTGGTGACTCCAAAGGGAGTCTACATAATTGCAGCATGATCTCTAGGACTTCTATTCAATGAATCCATCCTTTCAGAACCAAACAGAGTCATATAAATATTCAGACACTGAGATGACAATCTAGAAATTGAGATCCAATGGAACAATTTTAAAATTTCAAGAGAGCCCAAACACTACTGTCTCTTATATGTTTATATGCTCTTATATGCTTTCCATAATTCCTCTTATGGATATCAGCCAAATACACTAATTTAATGAGGACGAAAGTCTGGAGATATAAAATAGCATCTAATGTTTTATAAATAAAGTACAGATGACAAGGGCTATATTCAAATAAGRCTAAGCACATTGTAAGTTTTAAAAATATGATTGCAGATACCACTATTGTATGTTCTTTTATTTTCCTAGTCATATCCGCCTTTTCTTTTTTTCTCTCAAAAGTCTTGTTCATGAATATCTAGAGGCAGATATCCACTATACCTGCATTATAACGCAATTCTTCTCAAAAAGTTTTGAAAAAGCTGATGCACCAGCGGGTGTATCTTACACAGGAAAGGTTCCATACAGTCAAAGAGAGTGTCTGAAATATTTCAATTATTTTCAGAAAGATTCAGGCTGGTATGTCAGCCTTAATGCATTGAGATTACCTGAGAAATCTCCAAATATTATACAAGAGCACATAGATTGGGCCTTTGTACTCTGAAAAGCCCAATGTCCTTTCCGAATTTGATCTTATAGACACCCAGGAATTCTGATTCAAGGCAAAGAACTGAAACAAAAAGCATCTTATTCACCACTTTGACTCATTTCCTCCTCTTCCTCCTTCAATATATACGACATGAAAAGATTTTAGAGGATCAAGGCTAAGAGCAGTCAACTTAGTGTAACTGCTACACTTACATGGTCTTCCTTTCTAGAATCAAACTCAAGGAAGCCATGGTCTCAAAAGAGGATTTCCTAGGCACAGAGTTTATATAAGTATTTWGAGATAATAATCACTATTAATAATTGTGAAAAAATAGCATAATATCATTTATAAGAWGGAAGTTTTGTGTCTTGCCACAGGTCATCTTTTCCCCCCACACAYACACTATTATGCAATAAGTTGTTGATCTGTTATACACCTTACCGCTAACCTACTTATATAACTGCAATTCTGAATGTTGTATATAATTTACTTTGAAATGAAAGGCTTAAAACAAATGTAGCCTCCCACAGAGGGATGTATTTATTTACAGATTCATCTGTAATTAATTTTGCTAAGATAGGAGCTTTATTAGAAATTTCTACTGAGCAAAGTTGTTTGTTCTCTATTTGGAGAAACATTTTTTTTAAAAATGAAAACATTACCTTGGCTGATGTTTCAAACCAGCCCACAAATCCGTTCTCTTGGCAGAACTGGTCCATCTTGAGGCCATTGTTCATAAGAACATCTATTCCCTGGTCACATTTGTTTGCTAAGAGGACTGTCGGCACAGGTTTGCCATTTGGAAGAACCAGCTTAGAGTCCAAATCCTCTTTCCATTTTGTCACTGCTTCAAATGTTGCAGGTCTTGTAACATCAAAAACAATAAATGCCCCCATGGCTTCTCTGTAGTAGACCCTGGTCATGTTCCCAAATCTTTCCTGACCTGTGGTAAAGAATGTGGGGAAAAAAAAAAARRAAAAAAAAGAAAAAAAAATTGTGAAAATCATTGCTTCCAGTCTTGGTTAATTATTCAAAGAATAATATTTCAAATTCTTAAAGAACATTTCTGAGTGTAGGTACCATGTTGTAAGTGTTCTGCCTCTGGAAAAATACAATTTATACTAACAATAATGAGTACTAGACCCTTTTGCACAAAAATGTAAATGAATATAGCAAGAACAAGGTGTTTTAAAGACATAATCCAAGARAATGTAATGATTTTTGATAAAGCTTCTACTATAATAGTATAGAGTCTTACTAACCTACTTAGATCTGTGCAAGTACCAGGGATCTTGGTATACATCATAGAAAAAAACATTGAGGCAYGAGACTGTAAGCTCCTTGGTACTGCAGTATTACGTGGGGAGTGTCTAATACAGTTGATCTGACACATGAAATGAAGATCCTATATATGCTCATACAAGGGCTTATAATGAACTGCTGTTGATGCATGAAAGCTCTGGAGCCCTACCAGGCTTTTGAGTCATTACTGACTTAACTGCAAACTAAAGCACAGAGATGAGAAAGGTGAATTTCAAGCCTTATACATGKGGAAAGCATTCTAAAATCATAAAGCAGCAGAGATGCTGCAAAGTGATGTATCGCTCCAGTGGCTTCTTGGAGGAAAAGATCTTTTCAGAAACTTTAAGCTTTCTTTGTTGAAATCAAAGTATTTTTTTGGAAAGGTATTCACAGTATTTATTTTAGCTAACAACATACTGTATGATTTCAACATTTTCATTTGGAAATGTCATTTTATATTATTAATAACACAAAAACATTAACGTACATATTATCAAGATATAACACATTGATCAGCTGTTATATCTCTAACATATATACAGTTCCCTTTGGAATCTGAAAATTTGTATTTGAAAATAGAAACAAATTGTGCTGATACAATTTTCTGTGAAGTGAACAAATACCATCTCCATTCATCTTTGATCCAAAAAGGAAGAAATAAAATCTCCTGAAACATCTCAGAATAAYAGTACTCTTCTAGCTAGAGAGCTGTTGCATTTAACCATATGCTTCCACAACTGTGAAAGGTGCTATTAAAACAGAAACACTCACAGGAATTCTGATTTTCTTGATGTGTATAATTCTGAGYAAGGTAGGAAGACAAGAAGATTGTCTTTCTTTTTGACCCCAGGAAAATTTCCTGCGGAGAGTTTTATCTGATGGAAATTGTGCCATCAAATATAAAGCTGTGATGACATTTTGAGAATGCCGGCTAATGGATTTCTAGACCATATAGTTTCATTTAATGGAAATGGAATTTTTGAGGCCAGCCTTTAAAACTCACTGTATTCACATTAATGGGACAACAGCATCTATCTGTGATTTTTTTTTWAATWTTTTTTACACTCTAGTCATTATAAAAAGGAAAAAGTCATTTACATGATAAGGAAATCAAGTTCATTTGAGATCTCCTTTATTTTATACAAACACTGTTTCCCATTGATAAAACAAGATAGAAACATATCATTTCTAAAATATATAGTCATATCAAAAATTTCTTATGGCTATGTTTTATGAAAATGTCTTATGATTCTTATCAGTGGCTTAATCAAAAGAATGGCTAAGTCATGTGTTGTTCAATAATCTCCTTGTTGAGGAAAGGTTTTTTCCTTGTGAGAAAAGTGCCTTCAAGTAAAAGTCAAGGTACGATTGGTATCTTAGTAAAGATACCAATAAAGATACCAATAAAGATACCAATAAAGATACTTAGTAAAGATACCATCAGCAACACTTACAACTAGTTTTTAACACAAATTGTATTCCGGTCATACTTTATGCATCTCATGCAAAGTTCTTGACTTGCTTGCACTGTAGATGAGATATAGATGATTTAAGAACCAGCTAAACTCAAGTTTTAATACATATTCATTGTGACAAAGGTCTCTAAGATAAGTAAGATATGCCATCATAAAATAATATAGTCTGAAGAATTCATTTGCATTGTAAAATCATTCATCATAAACAAAGTTATTAGAGAAAGTAAAGGTCCCTATAATATGTTCTTCTGGCTAGCTGTGGCCCACAAAGCCCTGTCAAATRGAGTCACACTGATTTCTCCTGCTACTTCCAGTTGCCGTAGATATCTAGGTTTTTCACTACATAGAAAAAAAAAAAAAAACCAAGTCTGTAAAAGTAGCTTTAGTCAGGGGGACAGTGCTTACCATTTTCCATTAACAATCACTTCAAATAAAGAGATGGAATGAATGGCTGAACAAAGTGTCTCAGTCTTTATTGAAGTGCATAGTGATGGTGATTTTCCCTATAAATCAATGGTCTTGTGCAACTTTGAATGGAAAAAAAAAAGGTGTTGTGTAAACCATAGACTTTTGCAGTCATTTACATAATAGCTTTACTTTTAAGTCATTCATGTCATGGAGAAGAGAACTCTAGTGGATACATCGCACTTGGTGTGMCAAATATTGCACCTAAAGTCCCTGGAAGATTCCTTTTTTCAAAGATTCTGCCTTATATGATSAAATACCTTTCTTAATAGATGAGTTTCTCAAAATCATTTCATTTAGTGGAATTGCTCATGGAAACAGGTACTGCTTGGTATGCTAAATTGTCATAATCCAGCCTCAAGTGTTCAGTAACATGCATTTTTTAGGCAGTAGTTGCCTTAGAAAATATATCAACCTTTTTGCATTGAGTATATACCATAGGTATCTCATATACAGCGCTAAACATTAGAAACTGCTTTACTATAAGAGAAGCTGCAGTTGAGACAGCCAGTGCAGGGTCATTGGAACAGGTGGGTTTTATTTTTCATGAGAAGGGTCAGAAACTTCTGAACTGAAGAGATACCATCTCTTGCAATGTCACTGGCATCTGGCATCAAACCCCATGATTGTGATGGCCTTTGCCCATAGGAATGGGTCTTTATACAGGGGATTCATCAACTCTAGGTTCTGAAGAATTAACAGACTGTATTAAGATTAAGGTTCCTTAACTGTTGATGATTGGCAATAAGCACACCTTCAGAGCTTCCTCTCAGGAACCTTTAAGAGAGATATCAAGCCCACATTTCCCAGCACAAATATATAACATAATAAAATTGCTGCAGCAAGAGACTTGCACCATCTTATTTATGATGGTAGAATAGTAATTTCAAGGAAACTTAGATTAGAAATCACTCTGACTATCTTATTTATGCATATGTACTGCAATGCTTAGCAGCCACTAAAAGCTTCAAGCACTGATGATACACCATGCCTGGTTTTAGTAAATAGTCCATTCACTCCTGCATACAAGTCTTACAAAACTGAAAGCTGCTAGGACGCTTGACTGTATTTGTGGAAACACTGCTGGGCTTGAAGGTGAAAATGGCAGGGAAGGAAAATTAGAAACCTCTCCTCACAGGTACTATGTGGATGCCTCCAATGAAGATGGACCATCTTTGCATCTGCAAGGCCACCCCAACTGCAGCAGAGAATTATGCAAGAATCTCGGTCTTGTAAGAGCTACATTAATATCTGAGTAAGAGTTTCTTTTAGAGTTTTCCCCCTAAAAATCTATTGGCAAATTAAGGGATCCTCATGCTGAAACAATAAAAAGGAGATAAGAAGGAAAAAAAGTGTGACTAAGAACACGATATAAAGGTGTATGAAACATCAGAAGAGGGGATAGCACACTCCAAGAGCCTGAGGAACATGAACACCAAAAGAGAGATTTTAGGACACTATGATGGAGTAAAGTGAGAGTACTAGGATGAAAATCAGGTGAGAAGATTTTATATCCTCTCAMACAAAGTAGTGAAAATTCAGTCACCTGGAACATTAAATGTTTTGCTGAATCAGAGCTGAATCACTGATTTTACGGCCAATGTGCTGTTACAAACACCATAACATTATAAWCCATGATGTTTTTACCCAATTATTCATGTCTTATGAACATATATTTAGTACAAATAGATATTATCTGTTAAAAAATGGAGTCTCAGTGTAATGTTATATGATTCAGAATCTCCCATATCTCTGAATTACATTCTCTAATGCTTAGCTATCCTCATTAGTCAATGTTTATGTCTCTTCTTCTTAAAATACTTGATACCCAGTGATGCACACAGTGGGGTGGAAGGAAGAGTACACATTATACTTGGTGCTAAGTTCATTTGTACAATGGTTGAGAAGAAGAGGAAGTGCAAGATAAAATGATACCTGAGGTATGTATGTATATATATATATAAAATATATATATATATATATACACTAATGTGAGACCTCATGATACTTTTGCTTCATTAGCTTCAATTAAAGATGTCCAAAATATTAAATCAACATCTTAGTTTAGTTTGAGACAGAAAAGGTATTGCTTTACCAACAAAGCTAAATATAATCTAATAACAGAAGTTCTWCCTAAAAAAGGGGACTGCTCTGAAGAGTGTAAAATTTATTTTTCACCTCTTGTCCTGGMATATTTGTGTTTTACAAGTGACAATATGTGACCAGCTGCAACCAGGATAAAATACTTCCATTCCCTCCAGATTTATTTCCTTTTCATTTTTAAACTTTTTTTTCCCTCACCAGCCAGATATTTTATTCATGATGACTTGCACCACTGATCTAAATTCYGTGTTGCTTCCAGAACTTATTCACTCTTTACAGTGATCAACAGCTAAAACTCCATACACAGAAGTCATTAAAGCTGAGACAGAAACTCTGCAATTACCAGCTGCTGTCTTGACCTTCACAGAGATGCTCTGAATTGAACATTTCATACAAAATTTAGTACTGTGCTGCAATTCTCTCTGTCAAGTGTGATAACTCGGAAAGCATGCTAGTCATTCAGCACTACAACTTGGTGTAATTGCTTCTGCAGCCTGACTGAAAGCTACATCATATGATCCGCCAGCACATGATTAGTAGTTTAATAAATCTCTGAAACAAGGCATGCAAAATACATTCTTTAAGCCTCAAATGCATTCAGAATTTTTTACTATTAAATGCTTTTTCTCATGCAGAAAAAAAGTATTGTTGGGATTATTCATATTTGTCATAATCAGCCACTCATGAGGAATAAACTCAATGTTTTACCCATTCTTCCATCTTTTAAAGAAACAGACTGGGCTTATGTAAATTTAATATCAAGAAATTAGAGGACTACATTAATGTGTTTAAAAAAAGGAAAGAAAAAGAGGTTATCTAAGCTTTGCATAAGGCAGTATTGTTGCATAAGTTTTGCTACCTTGGTGCCAAATTCAGAGCTGAGATATGAGCTAGCTAAATGTAGAAGAAAGGCACTCCTTCAGTCAATAAGAATGCTAAGAATTTTATTATTTCACTAGTTTTCCTAGGTAAAAATCCAGACGCAATCAATAAACTCACAATTCAGGCCAGAAGCTGGCRTAGATGCCTAACGGTTGATATAATATTCCTTTCTTGTAAGTACCTACTTACAAATACAACTTCTTAATTTAGCTGAGTTTTTAAAAGGTCCTACTTTTTGCTGTAAATTTTTGTAATGAAACTGTGCTTCATTTGTTATGTATACTAAATGAAAAGTCATTACTTATATCTTGCAAAATATGCCATCAAGATAACTTTTATTTCATGTACTGAACCACAAACGAGTATTTCTTTGTAAAGGAGGTGGCAGAGGTAAAAAGTTGTGTTTTTAATTAGAAGCAGAGTGTATAACAAGGAAAAATCTAAAGCATTGATCGCAATAATGTCAACTCTTTTTTTTAAATAAACATGCATGCAAGAATATCTGAACTTTTGAATTTTCTTTCTCTCCACAAAGAGTAAATTATCTTTTTCTGCTTGCTATTGCCATCAAGGACAAGTAAACATGAAACCATGAATAAATACATTTTTAACAACCACGCTTACTGCAGAACAGAAATGCTTTTTCTTTAAAGTGTGTCTGCTTTCTTTTTTTATGTTTCATTGCGCCAGAGGAAGGAAGAAGAAAAAAAAAAAAAAAAAAAGAAGATATTTTGAAAATTTAGCAACATCTTTCTTTTTTTTTTTTTTTACTATAAAACTTGTATTAACTATCTTGATGAATCCATCACCTCTTCCACGTTAAGTAGATGTAAAGTGAAAATCTTGTCACCCTCCCTCTCATCACAGAGAGCTGTTGGATTAATGAGCCAAACCAAAGAGCGGCAGCTGCAGGGAAAGAACCGGTGAGTTCATCAGAGCTGCTCCTGTCACCTCCCGGGTCTAAGGGCCTCGGAGAAAAATTATTCAGGACAGATTTGACCTGGACACCCCTTCTCTGGGAACCTAAAGGACTCCAAAATCCCAAGCTATGCTAAGGTGTCCTCTCCTCAGCCTGCTCTCCCTCACTGCAGAGACATCAGTAAGATGGGCATAAACAAGTYTGGGACTGTATTTTTTGTTGTTCCTAGACAGCTTTGGGGACACCAGCTTCTCTTCTGTACTCACCAGCTATATCCCAGAGCTGCAGCCGCACCACGGTCTCAGCATCCCAGCTGAGCACCTTCAAGGCAAAGTCCACCCCGATGGTGGCCCGGTAGTGCGGGGAGAAGTTCTGGTGGACATAGCGCTTGATGATGCTGGTTTTGCCCACTCCCAGGTCCCCGATCACCAGCAGCTTGTAGAGGTGCTCCTTCTGGCCGGGCTTCTGCATCCTTCCTCTGGCTGCGGCTGCTGTGTGTGAAGCACTCGCATGCTCTGCCCGAGGACGCCTGCCAGCCCTGGGGGAGAGAGGGAGTGAAGCATCAGGGAGGGAGGAAGAGGAGGTAGGTGGAGGCTCTTCCCCTCCGCACGGCAGCAAGATTGCCAGGTCCAGCGGCCAGCCCTGCTGGAAGAGGAAGAAAACAAGAGCTTGAGGGGAAGGAAAAAAAAAGAAAAGTCTCTCAGAAAGTTATGTGTGTGTGTGTAAAGGTCAGTGCGAGGTGTGTCTGGAATTAGTCTGGCTGCAGGGCTGGAAGCTTTGCATGAAAAGTGGTGTCACAGGCAGTCTCATTCTCTGCTTTACTCCTTGCTGTGAGCACAGGGCTTCTTTACATATTTTTTCTGAAGTACTGTCTCCTGCTGGTAATAATTCATTACCTTCCATATGTTTTCACCTATGCTCAAAACCCTAGTGATTGCAAAAAGAGAATTTTCAATTTTCAATTTTCAATTTTGCATTAAAGTGCAGGAATTAAGCCAGTGTAGCTTTAACTGTGAGTTTTTGATAAGCCAGTGTGAGTATCTTTACATGTGTCTGCACTTGGAGGGATGTGTAGATTTAATTATATTTTAATTTGCCATTTAAATACTTTTAAATTGCATATATAGACATGTTCATATTCACTGCACACAGCACACAGTTCAGACTTTGTTTTTTTGCATAGAACAAGAATCTAAAATGCAAAGCATTCAAACCAGATCCAGAAGATTTACCCCATGACTCTGATAATTAGAAGTTATAAAAGCGTAACATCATTACAAAATATAAGTGCCAAGGTCTCAGCAGTTCCCTGTTTTAAAAAATATGTGATGCTGGGCTTTCAATCAATTAAACTCTTTGGATTTGAACAAACCATTCTATTGATACAATTAACCCTATATTATAAATGAAAAATACATTCACAGCTTTAATTAGGCAGCTTCACTGGAAAAACCTATCCATTGCTTAGAAGTGATTTATAATTTAATAGGTTCTGTAGCAAAATAATAATATTATAATTGTTTAAAACTCATCCAGGGGTGATTTTTACATTTATTGATAATATTGATAAAATGACAAAAAACATTATTTGATTAAGTCATTAGCAAAACATGTACTGAAATGGCAGGGGAGATTTGTGATCTAACCCAAAAGTTGAATTTTAGTAGACAAAGAATTTAGAGAACCATTTCAACATCATTTATGAGAAGCAATCATTTATAATCATTTTTAAAATCAAATGTAAAACTTTGCATATATAGATAAACAAAGAGGAAGACAAGTTGGAGGCAGAAAATGGCTTTTTTTCATGATTTTATTTTTTCAAAGAAGCCATTTTTTCAATATGAGAGATTTTCTTTCCAAAGATAAGCTGCTAATAGTATCCTTTTTGAAAGGAAAATCCAAAAGGGGTTAGTGTCATTGGCTAGAGACATCATAAATTTTGCAGTGTGAACAAGAAGCCACCTTACTCCAATCAGTTACTGACTTGGGTGACTCAAATTTTTTTCATTACTACCTGTTGCTCTGCAGTATGTGAATCCTATGTTCATGGCACCATCATTTTCAGAGAGGATCCAGTAGACAAGTATTTGTAAGGACTCACAAGTGCCCGCTAAATTTGAAAATTTTACAAGTTAAAACAAATCAACCAAACAAACAAATAAATAAACAAAGCAAAATTAGAGAATTTAGCAATTTATGAAATTAACAAAAAAATGCTCGGGTGGAAATTTTGTCTCATCTTTTGCCTTTCTGTAACCATGCAATGGCAGAAAGCAACCCACGAAGCACAGCAGTAAGCAGATATTAGATAATTACCCCCACATGAACATTTTACACTATTAGTAAGTTTAACTAGAGATTGGCCTCTATCCAGAAGCCTGAGGCTTTACCTCCCTTCCAAAGTTTTTGTTAGCATTAGCTATAATAATTCTGGATAATCATGTTATTTGTTTAAGTTTCCAGTTCTTCTTTGAACCTGACTAAATTCTTGGCCCCAGTAAAACCCTGGTACAATGAGCTCCTCATAGGCTTAGCCAGGGTCACCCAAGGGTGGCAGGAGGGTTATAACCCCCACTTGCAGAGGTGTTCAGATATTAGTTAAGCGTGTTCAGATATGGATTAAGTGTGTAGGAGGCTCCACTGCCTCGAGCGGGATGATGCGCCAAGATAATGCGAAGCACATGGTGAAGTGCCTTGCTGGCTGGAAGCCATATCCAGATATCCTACTTCCCTTCCCTTCTCCATGGTTAATTATGGACTATGCTCTGCTGAATCCTGCTGGGGTAGAATAAGGCGTTAACCCCTAAGGTGGCCTTATCTCTTTCCAGGACCATCTCCACCTCTGGAGCTGCATGTAAACTCTAAACTCTATTCTAGACTTTGCTGGCTAGGACAAAGGCATTGGACCAAGGCGGTGTGGATGTTGTGTATACCCTTACATCTCCCCTGCAAAGACAGCTGATACTGGTGTGGGGTAGGACAGACTATTTGGGCTTGTTTTAGTCTTGAACTGTTGCTGTGAGACAGATCTGACAACTTTGGTTGACCCTTTGGTTACACAGCCTGGTTATCATCATGCAGCATATTGCTGCAAGGATGTCCAAGGAAGTGAGCTGTAACTAACTGGTGCAATGTAATCACTCTTAGCCTAGACTGCAGCTAAAGGTGGTTGATCTAAACCATATTAGCTTGCATTTTTATTACATAACTACCCTGGCTCAGGTGATGCAGGGAGACACTTGTTAAGCAGGGAAAGCAGGAAGATATCTCCAAGCTCTTATTCTGCTGCTTTAATTCAACAATGTCAAGCTGGTCAGAATATTACAAGCTATTGTCAGTTTAGGTGATGATTCAGTTGTTAGATTTTAATTATCTCAGTTTTCTCTAGTAAAGATGTATGCTTTGAATTTTATTATATCAATGAAAATAATAATAATAATAATAAAATAGTACCACATGTTTCTACACTTTTACTTTTGTGATTCCTATCAATCCACGGTTCTATTTGCCACAATATACCTACTCTCTCTTTCTACTTTCTCTATTTTAATACTACTCCTGTCAGCAGTTGATTCAAACTCTATACATCTCTGTTATTAACAAACAGTAACACTTAAGAAAGAGCTATCAAATCCATCAAATAGAGTATTACATTATTATTATGTTCGTTTCAGCATAAAAATAAAATTTGGTTTACATTGATAATTTTCAGGAATTTCTCACTATTCTCTGATATTAGTTGAGACCTTTTCTTCTGAGAGAAGTGATAAAATTCAGCATGCAGCTATACTGGCAGCAGTTCACTATGTATATACACAGCATATAGCAAAGAAAGGAGCCATAATTCTTATTGAACATCAGGATTTTTACCTCTGTATCTGTAAAAAAAAAAGTCTGAGATATTGAACCATGAGTTAAAAAAATCAGCCTCAGTGATTCTTGGTAAAGCAAGTAGATTCAGATTAAGAGTTCTTAAATGTACTTAAATGATCTCCATCTAATTATCCATATTTTTGTAGCATAGTCATCACTGTTATATGTGATAACCATTAAAATTCTGAGGGAGCTTGCCTATGCCTTTGCATGCATCTTACTGAATATTATACAATATAAATAAGACCACAATCAACAGAAACTGTAAATGTACTACATTACTACTGTAAATGTACTACATGTACTACTGTAAATGAATATGAAGAGAGGCTGAGTGAGCTGGGCCTGTTTTCTCTGGAGAAGAGGCGGCTCAGAGGGGATATGATTAATATGTATAAGTTCAGGAAGGGAGAATGCAGGGAGGAAGGGGACAGGCTGTTCTCACTGGTGGCCAGCGATAGGACGAGGGGTA
>NW_020455591.1:41699-48869 GCF_003342845.1 Nothoprocta perdicaria
CTGGAGGTCTTCAAAACCCGCCTGGATGCCACCCTGTGCCACATGCTCTAGGTGTGCCTGCTTGAGCAGGAAGGTTGGACTAGATGATCTGTAGAGGTCCCTTCCAACCTTAAATAAATATTCTGAAATACTACACAGGTATGTACATATATATGTATATTCACACCAGTTCTTAGAATCATAGAATGCTTAAGGTTGGAAGGGTCCTCAGAGGTCATCTAGTCCAACCCCCCTGCTCACGCAGGGCTAAACATTATTTTATAGTCAAATTAAAAAAAAATTAAATTCTAATCCTTTTTTTTTTTCAAACTTTTATATCCCAATTAACCCTGTGGTATGAATCAAATGTTGTGAACTACAAAGAAGACAGTGCTTCTTTTATTTATATATTGTCTACCTCATTTCAAACACAGCATATTCACTTAACTTCATTATGGGAATAGTTAATCATGGCTAGAATAATCTCTTACAGGGAAATAAATTATTTTAACAAAATGGTGCATTTCCTCCAATTTTATTTTTAGACAAGAAAGATCTAAGACATTCAGTTAAAAACTAGCATTGACTCAACAGACATACCCATAGTGCGATGGTTATTGACTTGTCACACGTAACTAGAGTGCTCTTTTGATTAAATTATGAACTTCTTAACTTATAATTAACTTGGAGGAAAATACACTTTATCAGGGAAGATCCCTCAGTCCCTCAAGGGATGTCCAAAGAAGGCTTTATGCAGTGGAGATACTGGTTACCTTGAATTTATGGTCAAATATCTAGTTATTGTTCTGAAATGAGTTACAATTGTTGCACTCAATTATTCTCATTCATTTAAAGCCCAGTCTATAATGGCATAGAAACTATGATGCCTTTTTTTGATGTGGTGGGTGGAGCCTGTGGGAAGATTTAGCTTATTCTAAAKTAATCACTTAGCGGCAAGTGCCCTGAACCACTTTTAAACTTTCAACGACTACAATGGCTACATTGCCATGGACTGTAATGGAAGTCTTTATTGACACCACGTATATTGTACTAGGATATTACAGAATCACAGAATATCACAGAATATTCAAGGTTGGAAGGGACCTCTAGAGATCATCTAGTCCAACCTTCCTGCTCAAGCAGGCACACCTACAGCATGTGGCATAGGGTGGCATCCAGGTGGGTTTGGAAGACCTCCAGAGAAGGAGACTCCACAACCTCCCTGGGCAGCCTGTTCCACTGCTCTGTCACCCTAACAGTAAAGAAGTTGCTCCTCATCTGCAGACGGAACTTCCTGTGCTCCAGCTTGTGGCCATTACCCCTCGTCCTATCGCTGGCCACCAATGAGAAGAGCTTGTCCCCTTCCTCCCTGCATTCTCCCTTCCTGAACTTATACACATTAATCAGATCCCCTCTCAGCCTTCTCTTCTCCAGAGAAAACAGGCTCAGCTCACTCAGTCTCTCTTCATACGAGATGTTCCATTCCCTTAATCATCCGGGTTGCCCTTCTCTGGACCCTCTCCAGAAGCTCCACGTCCCTCTTATACTGGGGTGCCCAGAACTGAACACAGTACTCCAGGTGCGGCCTCACCAGAGCTGAGKAGAGGGGCAGAATCACCTCCCTTGACCTGCTGGCAACACTCCTCCTGATGCAGCCAGGATCCCATTGGCCTTCTTGGCCACGAGGGCACACTGCTGACTCATGGTTAACTTAGTGTCAACCAGGACTCCCAGGTCCCTCTCCGTGGAGCTGCTTTTCAGCAGGTCGACCCCTAATCTGTACTGGTGCTTGGGGTTATTCCTCCCCAGGTGCAGGACCCTGCACTTATCCTTATTGAACCTCATGAGGTTCCTCTCTGCCCAATATTGGACATCAGTGTACATGTAAGCACTTACATAACTCAGTTTAGGTTCCTTGATCTCAGATTGATTCTTCCTATTGATCATCAAGTAATTAAAGCATGGCATATGCATCTAAGAATATCCAGCAAAATATTTCTGTGAATGCTCAGGTGTAAACATCTGGCTCAAAAAAAATACAGCTATATTCAACTGCCTTTACTTCTTGGGCTGAATTCTAATATGTTTTTCCCCTTATTGTCTGATTGAAATTTGAGTAGCAGGGTCCCAATACAGTTATTTGAACACCTTCTAAAAATAAGAAATTCGTAATGTCTTTTTTTATTATTATTTTCTTATAGATTCACATAGGCTTAATAAAATCCAAGTTGGAGTCTATCCTTCGGAATCTGAAACAAAATTTTAGATGGACTGCACTGTATTTTGCATCAGGTGCAATGAAACAGTCACCTGGGAATACATGAACCCAATCCAATTGAAAAACAATAAARGGAAGGACCAGAATGTCTGTCATAGATAAAATCTAATAACATGAGGTCAGTAATACACCTGGGAACGCAAAATATCTTCTCCTTGAGGCAAGATGGCAGTGAAAGAATCATACAGCATAGAATTAGTCTGAAATGTGCCAGTTCCAAATGAACATTATTGGGTTGCTGATTCAATAAGCAAAGTGTAAGAATACTTGCTGAAGTTGTAGAATGAACCATCAGATTAATTGTAGCCTTGCCACCACGAGTTACCAACAATAGACTGGACCAAGTAGCCCACCACATGGCAGTTTTAACCTTCTTGAAGGGCTATGAATTATTGTGAGGCTTGGATGGAGGCAGCTCCAGTACGGTTGCTATGTATAAACTGAGCTAGAAATTAGTCAGCTATCTGTGTTATGCCTTACGACAATCTTCATAGCAGGAGCCTGGAACACAGGCTACGATGTCCTCCAAAGAGAATACCTTCTTAAAGAAGGTAGCTTAAAGAAGATGTTTCTGAAATCAAAATTCAAGTAGATTTGATTCCCCTCCACTCCCACTTTCTAATAGTACTCATCCCGAAGGGCCATCTTGTATTGTTCCTGTACAGCAGTTCCTGGCAGTCCATTTTTCCAAATCTTTGAGTGGGCAGCACAACCATCTGGTCTATCAACCATTCCCCCCAGTTTTGTATCTCTTACAAACTTGCTGAGGGTGCACTGTGTCCCATCATCTAGTTAATTAATTGAGAGGTTAAACTGTGGTGCCCTCAGTATTAAGCCTTGGGATACAAGATGTGTGAATAGTCTCCACATGGCCTTCATGCTGCTGATCACGATTCCTCAAACCCAGCAGTTCGCTCAGTTCTCAGTCCACTTTATCTCTCTACTTATCTAAACCAGACTTCTCTGTTTTCTTTGAAGATGTTATGGGAGACAGCACTGAAAAGCTTACTGAAGTTAAGATGAACAACATCCACCGCTCTCCTTTTATTCACTGAGCCAGTCATTTCATTAAAGAAGGTTACCAGTTTTGTCAAACAGGATTTCCTCATCATAAATCCATGCTGATTACTTTTGATAACATTCATGCCCTTCATATGTTTAGAAGCGGTTTCCAGGATTATTTTCACAACCACCTTCTCTGGGGCTGAGGAGAAGTTCCCTAGATTCTCCTTCTTGCCTGTCTTGCAGACATGAGTAACATTTTCTTTTGTTCAGTACTAAGGAATCTTTCCCAGCTCCTATTACCTTTCAAAAGTAAGCAAGAGCAGCATCCCAATGACATTGGCCAGTTCTCTCAGCACTCATGGCTCCATGCTGTCAGACAGACTTGTGTCTGGCCAGTTTGCTCAAGTGTTCCCTATCTGATCCCCCTCCACAGAGGGTAGGAGGGCCTTGCTCTAAACTTTTCATCTGCTCTCAGGAGGCTGGTTACCTGAAGCCTAGTCTTTCAAACAAAGCTTAGGGAGAAGAAAACATTGAGTACCTTGAACTTTTCCTTGTCCTTTCTCACTAGGCACTCAGTCCCATGCAGCAGAGGACCCACATTTTCCCTAGTATGCTTTGGCTGCTGATACCTGTAGAAGTCTTTTCTGCTTTCCTTCAAGTCCCTCACCAGATTCAACTCCAGCTGGGATTTGACTTTCCTCTCTCCATCTCCAAATGCTTGGACAGTCTTGCTATATTCCTCCTTGTCTTCTGTCTATGCTTCCACCTCTTGTACACTTCCATTTTGTGACTAAATTTACGCAGGAGTTCCTTGTTCATCCATGTAGACCTCCTACCACCTTTGCTTGATTTCTCATCATCAAAGTGGACCATCTTTGAGGTTGGAGGAGGTGATCCTTGAAAATAAACCAACTGCTTTGGATAACTCTTTCATCCAGGCAAAACCCCTTTCTTGGGATCCTCTTGGATTTTTCCAAACAGACTCCAACAGGCCAGTGTCTGGTTTCCTGAAGCCCAGGGTTGTGATACCTCTTTTTGCTTTTTTCCCTCCTTGCTGGATCCTGAACTCCACATGAGATCAAGGTCATTGCAATGAAAACTTTCCCCAGCCTTCACATCCCCAAGTTCTTCCTAGTTCTTCTCCTAGCAGGGCATCTCCACTCATCACTTCCTCCAGTTGCTGTGTAAGAAAATGGTCATAAGTACACTCCAGAAACATCCTGGATTGCTTGTGCCCTGCTGTAGATTGCTTGTGCTCTGCCAGCAGATATTGAAATAACTGAAGTTCCCCATGAAGACCAGGACCTGCAAAAGTGAGACTTCTTCCATTTCTTTGCAGAAGGCCTCAATAGGTAAGGATGATTCTCCTTACAAGGGAAAAAGGCATTCAGGAATGAATTGAGTTTGTTGAACAGGTTCATCTATGTTATTTAGGTTGTTATGGAGTAGGAGTCTTACAATAGTTGCCATTTATAGAATAAACCAAGCAGTTTATTCACAAAGAGCTGTCAGCTGCAATCCTCTTGATTTGTCTCCTGCTGAACCATTCTCATATGGTATGATATGCCCAGTGAATTCCCCTAGAGAGCTTTATTGTGCTTGGCTAGACTATACAATAACAACTGATGAAATAATTTATATCCATAGGACCYGAGCCTATGTGATTCTTGATGTTTTATGGAAGACATGAAGTGTCCTCAGTGCCTTGTGGAGTTTTGGCATTTCTAGGTATCTAGTTCACAGTCTTATAATACACCGGCTAATAGGCTGAATTAATCAGATGATTGGTGCAAAGAGCTTATAGGGTAGTTTATACCGTGGTCAGGTCGTACTCCAGTGTCAGTACATTCTGCTTCTGAAGAGGCAGAAACGCAGTCACGCACAAGGAGATGCTTAATTGTGCTATTCCTCTTCATGAGCACAGAAGTGAGCTGTGCAGCAGAGTGAGAGCTCTGAAGTCCTACAGTATGCTGGGCAGCCTATCAATGTAAAATGTCACTTTTAATAACTGGTAAAGTAGGTAAGGAATCACCTGCTGTTAAGTCCGCAGTAGTCCCCTTTCTCTGCTCGTTCAGATGTGTGTTTCTCTTTCTAATGACTCTCTATGGCACGCAACAGCCAGGTTTGCCAAACAGCCAACAGAAYACATCTTGAAGGGATATATCAAGGTTTTTCTTCAAGTAATTCTTTTCCAGGAAAAATTAAATGCTCACTTGGGACTCAGACAGTGAGAAGAGGGAGTCCTGATAAACTGCTTAGGCCTTATCTCAGCCATAGATGCTGCTATATCCAACACAGGCAGCACTGGAAAAAAGAGCAGAGACTTCAGCTGGCCTTGCAGCATCTAGTTCTGGGTTCATTACACAGCCACTAATGGCTAAATCTCCATCAAAGCTGCATCTGCAGATGATGAGAATCATGTCCCCTGGATTGTTAACATGAGTTGGAGTATGGGAGTGCTACATATCCCAGAAGGATCCATTTGGCTTTCATGCTGTTACAGGCAGTCTGTCTTCTGCCACCTCTGTGGTACCTTGAGCATGCATGACCATCAAACAACACGCTGGAAGATCAGTACTATTAGGTTCCTATTTCCAAGGCCCCAATGACAGTTTTTGTATAGAAAATACTAGCCCAAAGGAAGCSCTAACCAGCAATGTGTCTAAAAAAAGAAAAAGGAAAAAAAGGAAAAAAGGAAGACAGGCTATCAACATTTATCATATATGCTAAGAAAAYAGCATATTAGCATATGCATATTAGCATATTAGAAAATAGCTAAGGAAAGAGCATAAAAATGCTTGTTTTTTTAAAAAAAACTTCAGTCTTGAAAACAGCTGCAAAGTAGACACTGATTGTAGGTTTCTGGGCAGGATGTTTAAAAAATTTCTGCTGTCTGTGAGCATATGTATACCCAAACAGGGAGGGCCACATCATACCCTCCTACTCATAAAGACTGATGGCTTCTCACCTGAATAGTTTCACTGAAATCGGTGTCACTGCTCAGGGAGTCAGGGTTTGCTCATTATAAGTAATATTTATCTGCCCCAAAATAATAAAAAATATAGAAAAAATATTGAAATTATAGAAAATAAATATGTATAGCTTGCTTCCAGAACTTCCATCCTAGTTTCTTTCCTTCTTCCATTGACAATTTAATATTAGCAGAAATTCACCCTAGATTCCTGAAGAATTTTCCATGGTTACTTAGGATTCAGAAATACCTTTGGAGGCTGTGGTACCCAGTCATTAACTTACTGTGTCTTATTAGAGACAAGCTCTCAATATTAAGATGCAAGAGCATAACATGCAAGTGAAATACAGCATGAATAATGACCTAGTTTASAGAATTTCTAAATAAGCAGCAACTCTCCCCTGTTACTGATTGCAGAGTGGCAGAGACACACTGAACTGCATACCTATTACCTTTTTGGGGACATATCACATTACTATTCATAGGAGCAACCAAAACATTGCTTCCTTCAAGAGAAAGGTCAAGAAAGAAATGAATTGTTTTATGATCATAGAGATGAAGGTTTTTAAAAAATATATTCTATCTTTTTTTCCTAAAGAAAGAATAGTGATTCTGGACATTTTAGCACAGAAGTATGCTAGTGCTTACTGTTAATAAAAAGAATCATTTCTTGCTGAAAATTAAGGGTGAATTRTCATGACATTTCACCTGCATAAAGAGGTATGTCCAAGGTCTGATTATATGTCCATATTGTCACTTGTGACAGCAACTTTTAGTCATAGCACAGCAAGGCCCAAAAATCTGTCATACTGGTGCTCAATCAGAACCAGGATTTCATTTTGAATTAATAGAAACTAAAACCCCTGTGTTTCTCCAGGTTTAACATCTCCTTGTCCTATATAGACTAGGTAACCGCCTGTTCACCTGCTGGAAAGCA